>NW_026294562.1:150223776-150658776 GCF_007827085.1 Peromyscus californicus insignis | reverse complement strand
CGGCCTATGGAAAAACATTGAAAGCACACCTTAGAGGAACTTAAAAACACCAGGATTGTGAAAGTCAGTCGGCAAGCACTAAAACCCTGCACGTGGGTCTGACGAGGCCCGACAGTGACGTCACTTAATGCAAACAACAAAGAAGGAAAGAGACTTCACAGCTGAATCAAATAGAACAAGAATCTAGCTTTTCAGGAGCTGGAGAGATAGAAGGAAGTATGAGCACCTCTGTTCCTGCAAAGCACGTGGGTTCAGCTCCCAGCATCAACACCTAGCACATCAAGATGGTCAGTAATTCCAGCTTCCGGTCATCTGCCTGCCTTGAAGGGCTTCTTCACATATGCCCTGCACAGAAACTCCTGTAGGCACACACACTTAAAAATAATCCATAAATTCCTCTTTTAAAAGAATCTAGCTTTTAGACAAAAGCAAAGAAAAGGATGTCAACCCCTCTATGTTGAAGCACAGGAGCTCTGGCAAGCAGAAGCAAGGGAGTGTGGCCCAGGAACTTTCCAGGCCTGTGGCTGGTTACTTAGCAGCAGGATTTACCTCCTTCTACACAGTGTGGAGGGCTTTAGGAGGATAGGAAGGGAAAGGAATTTGGTTTACAAACCATGTTCCTAATTGTTATGCTTTTCCCCCAGAGGAACACGTGGACTTAGAGGCAAACACAACTGTCCACATCACTTAGTGTTCTTGTCTTCCTTCCTCACAATGGCCCTGTCTGATGAGAATCTGGACACTTCATTTGCTCATGAAGGAAACAAGCATAGAATTAGCTGAGTTATTTTCCACAACACCACCAAAGAGGAAGAGAAGGAGCCAAGTGTGACCCTAGGAGGTCTGATTTCAAAATGATGCTTTTTGCTAAGCATGCTGCTCCGATTAACTTAATTGTGTGGTCTGTTTTTGCTGTTGTGATTGTTTTGAAACAGAGTCTCAGTATGTAGATCAGGCTGGCCTTGAACTCACAGTGGTCCTTCTGCTTCTGCTGCCTGAGTGTGGGATTAAGGGCTTGTGTCACTATTCCCCATTTATATAGACTTCTTTGAAATGTATGTCCTGTGTGTGTGCGTGTGCATGGTGTGTGTGTGTGTGTTCATGAGTGAAGATGCATGTATACCGCAGTGTGGGCGTCATCAGAGGACAGCCTTGGGAGTCAGTCCTCACCCTCTACATCATTTGGAACAGGATCTCTTGGTTGTCACGTCTGTTCATTAGCTATGAGGCATTCTCTTGTCTCAACTTCTTGACTCACAACAGGCAAGATGACATTTCTGAGTCCCACTGCCTGGATTTTCCGGGTTCAGGAGATTTGAACTCAGGCATTCATGTTTGTACTTTAACTCAGCAACTATATCAAGCGAAGTCTTTTTCACCAGGAATACCCTAGATTCCAATCCAGGCCTGGCAACCTGAAGTCACCTAGGGAAAGTAGTTCAGCCTCCTAGAATTGACAGGACATTAGAACAACAGCCTGCTACTTTAAAAGTTAAAAAATAGGCCGGGCAGTGGTGGCACACGCCTTTAATCCCAACACTTGGGAGGCAGAGCCAGGCGGATCTCTGTGAGTTCAAGGCCAGCCTGGTCTACAGAGTGAAACCCAGGACAAGCACCAAAGCTACACAGAGAAACCCTGTCTTGAAAAACCAAAAAAAAAAAAAAAAGAGTTAAACAGAAAAATAAACAACAGGTTAGAAGGCATTGAGGCAGAGAAGACTCAAAGAGCAAAGATTTGTTATTGCTTACACACCAGGTCATTTGTACAAGTTTGTTAGGGTCTTCACACAAATGTATTAATTGCTCATTTCATAAAAACATATCCTCTCTCCAAAACATTCTACTGTACCACATAGCTTGAACAAGCACATACCCTGGCTGCATTCTCCCAGACACAAATGTGGGAGGGGATGGAGATAAAAAGAACTGATTGGTTAAGTCTTATAAAAAAAAATGTTGTTAAGCACTTTAGGAACATCTGTCAAAGAAGACCAACTCGAAATCAAAGTGTGTGTGTGTGTGTGTGTGTGTGTGTGTGTGTGTGTGTGTGTGTGTGTGTGTGAAAGGGAGAGAGAGAGAGAGAGAGAGAGAGAGAGAGAGGATTAAAGAATAAATGAATTAAGACAGTAAGACAGGTGGAGGGTTACAGAGCGCTATCCACTTTCAAATATCATTTATTTCCTGTCATGTATGTTTGAGGGACTATGGGGCATAGATTAAGAGACTAATGGATCTCAATCAATGCAGTGTTACTTAATGGGAAATAGTATTCCCACTACATTTGTCCCATGCACTTTAAGCATCTAGAACTTCAGTATGACAGGAAACCACTGTGCATTTTGCAGTCATCGAAAATAACATTACCCGATTAGGGTAAAGTTGTTATGGAAAGAACAGGTTGAGGGATGATAATTTTCTGAACAGCATTGTCCTCTTCTGTAACATGGTCATTTAATCTTCATGGTACTCCCTGGACTGGAACTTTAATGTTTATGTTACAGGTACAAAAAGTGAGGCCTAGAAATGTCAGTGATGACCACCCACCCAAGGGCGTCCTCTGTAGGAAACTAGTTTGCATTTGAATTCTTTCACTGTAACTACTGAATTGATGTTCTTTTAAAAAAGATTTATTTATTTCTATTTGTGTACACACATACCTATATGGGCTAGAAATGGTGTCAGATCCCCTGAAACCGGAGTTACCGTGTTTGTCAGCACCAACACGGATGCTGGGTACTGAACTCAGGTGCTCTGGAAGAACAGCAAGTGCTCTTTACCACTGACTTGTGTCTCCAGCTCCATATTTAATTGGCACAATGTCAGGTTGTATAAATATCTCAAGCAAAGCATGCTTGCTGTTTGGCCATTCTGACTAGCAGCATAGGCAAAATCAGGCTGAAAATTTTGGTTCTTGGTCCTCTTTTACTCTAGGTTAGTTTTGTATCTTGAAGACAGCTCAGTCAGTAAAGAGCTTGCTGCTTGCAACAGGACCTGTGTTTGATCCCCAGAACCCATGTAAAAATGCTAGGTGTGGTGGTAGGCTCTTGTAAACCCAACACTGGGGAGGCAGAGACAGGTGGATTCCTGGAGCCTGCTTGTTGGCCATCTGGCCTAGCCTACACAGTGAGTTCTAGGCTGTTGCTGTCTCATGAAACAGGGGTGACTTCTGCAGAATGACACCCCAGGTTGTTCTCTGGCTTCATATGAATGTACACCTGCATGCACAGGCACTCACAGGCACACAAACACATGCAGACATGACATCTTTCATTCCAGCATGTGCTTCTGTTTTCCCTTGTTTCTGCCCTCTGTGAAGAAAGAAAGGCCCATACTGTGGGCCTTCCTCTACATGGACCCCCCTTTTGTGGTGACTGGGGTTACTCAATACTGTTAAACCAGTGACTCTCAGGGCAGGACCAGCAAGATCATCGGGATTCTGAGAAATGCAGTTCTCAGGTCCAAACATTCCCATGGTGTCTGAAACTGAGCCTCAGAATTTACTTTGGCAAGTCCTTCCTCCATCATCACGCCGGCCGGCGTGTAGACGCCACTGTGCTAAACTGTTCTTGGCATGTAACTTCTTTTCCCAGTCAGCTCTACACCTGCCATTTCTTTACGGAAATCTAGACTTTCTTTGCAAAAAGTCAGTCAACTGCATTCATAATGATCTGCTCTGACTGATAGTGACGTCAAGATGTCCTTAGAACTTCATCAGGGACAGTTCTGTATGCGTGTGTGTGGTGGTGGTGGTGGTGGGAATATGCTAGACTCCGATTCTCACTCCCCTCTGCCTCTACCACCTACCTCTCAATAAGGCTGTTGTTTGTCAAAGGCTTTGTTAACTTCTTCTCTGCTTCTGGCACTTCGGGTATTAGCGCATCACTGCTGCTCTGATGATAGAATTGAGTTTAGTGACAGGATGTCTGGATTCTACAAACAGACCCAGCAAGTATAAGTCGTCATTCTCAGCCTCCTGTCCTTATGACCTGGGGAGCTGTTAAGGCTCTCTGTGTGCTAGCTGTACCATTTGTGCAGGAGGGCCAGCAGTAGCAGCTTTCTTTAAAAAAAAAAAAATCCTGTTTGTTTATTTGCGGAGGAGTGTGCCATGGTGCACATGTGAAAATCAGAGCACAACTTGGGAAGTTAGTTCTCTCTTCCTAACATGTGAGTCTCAGGAGTCAAAGACAGGTCATCAGTCTTGGCAGCAAGTGCCTTTACCCTCTGACCTGTCTCTATGGCCCCAGGAGTAGCTTTTGAATGTCACTGTCAATGGGTTAAAGTGAGAATCGAGAGTTGATTCCCACATTCCTTTCCGTAATTGACTGGCTCACATTGGTGGATACATTTTTGTGTGCCAGACACCTGACGTTCATTTTGAACAACCTTAGGAGCTACGTCAGCACACGCAGTTCCATGCTTGCCTTCCACAAGCTAATACTCCTCAAGTGCTTAGGATGCACTCAACACCCTTCTGTGTGCACTTCGTATAGTCACAAATCTACAGCACTGAGCCTGTTAACACTCATGTTTTGAGGACAGTGAATGAATCACAGAACTTTGCACAAGCTGCTTTAGGTCTGTCTCTTGCTGATAGTGCAAAGGTGACTTTTGAACCCAGACCCTTTTGGGTTGTTAACCATGGCACGGTGCTGATCTTTTTATTTTAATCTCCACATGGTTCCTTTTTATTTATTAACCTGTGATTGTTGAGTACATATTAATTTCATATACACATGGTTATTGCTATGAATCTCCACACAAGCATCCAGTGTGCTTTGATGCTCTTCGGAGTGCCTTTTACCTCTGCCTTCTGCTGCTCTTCCTCCTCACAGTTCTTCTTATACTAACTACCGACTCTTCTGTACCTTTTATTTTGTCATAGTTGTTGAGGATTTTGTACAGTGTACTTCGATCTTATTGTCCTCTTCCCCTAACTTCTTCCCAGATCCATTGCCTCTTCCACACCTAAAGACACACCAAAAGAGAACCAGCTTTGTGTTCTCTTTCTCCCAAACCATCCAGTCCAACTTGTACTGCCCATACACTCATAGGTATTCCCTTCCACTGGGAGTGTGGTCAACCTAGCAGGGGATCCATCTTTAAAGAAAACTGACTCCCCCTGTCCAGCAGCTATTAAGTGCCAATAGTTCCTCAGTTAAGGGTGGGACTTCACGCCCAACCCTACCTCCCATACTAGGATTTTGTCTGTCTTGGGCTTGCAAAGGTTTTGTGCATGTTGTCACAATGGCTATGTGCAAATACCCTGTTGTTTTTTGTTTTTGAAAAACATGGTTTCCTTGTCGTCATCCACTATAACAAATCTTCTAAAATTTTGTTTCCACATAGTTGAAAACCTGTAGAAGTTGCTTGCTTCTCCATGTCTGCCTTATTTCTCTTAATGTCTTCTATTTTCATCCAATTTCCTACAAGTGAGATGATTTTGCTTTTCCTACGGCTGAGTCACAGTCCATTGTGCACATACCGTCTTTTCTTTGACCTTGCTTTTGTCAGTGGGCATGTGGACTAATTCTGAAGCTCGGCTATCTTGCATAGTTATGATAAACACATAAATAAGTGTTTGCAGGAGTCACCTTTGCATGCTGCCATCATTTCCTTCACGTCTATGGCCAGGAGTGGCATAAGGTTCAATTCTAGTGATAGGCAAGGAATCAGAAGCTGGAGAGGCTATCAGCTCGCCTGTCATATGGTTATTAAGTGACAAAGACAGCATATTGCAAACATTTATTTGCTTTATGTATGCCAGCCTTAATCTCCTACCCCTGCTATCCGTGGGTTTGGCCATTTGCTTCTGTGATATGAAAATACGATCATTTTTGACCTTCTGGGACATAGCTCTCCAACCCTTCAATTTTAGTAAGCTGAACACTCATTTCACCTTAGGGTCTTAGTCACTCATGTGGTATGATCATTCCAAACTCTGTCACTTGAATGATGTGACAGCCTTGGCCACACCCCCAGCCTCCTGTCCTATCCATGCTCTTCAATCCTCTTCACTCATCATCTCCTCTGTTTTTCTTGGTTCCCTAATACCCTGTACCACATGTTCAGCCATCTTCAACAATGCCCTGTTTTCTGGTCCAGCCATATGTCCTATAGTGACATTTCAGTCAAAGATGGACTACCTACTGTTTGATTGTATTGCTAGAGCTGTGGCCATTCTTCATCTGTGTAGATGTGTTCTCTGTACAATGATAATGCCAATTCATGCAATTCTCAGCTGGCGTCTGTTAAGCCAGGTAGGTACTTTATAGTACATATACAATACATAATACCATATGTGCGGTTGTCCATAACACAACCACTTCCAGTTTTGAGCCCTTATGCTTCATGCCTTTCTTTCGCAATTTCTTTCTTCTTTGTTGTATTCATCTCCAAGACCCAGCAAGAAGACTTCTCTGTGAAAGTTTAGCTTCCTGGTCACCCTCAATAGAGTATGTTTTCCTCTTACGTTTGTTAGACTTTGACAATTGCTGCTTCTGGATTTCTTGTTTTTCTCCTTCCCTCTCCTGGCGCACGATGGTCTTCAGTCATGCTCCTTAAATATCAGTAATATCCTTAACAATAGAGCAAGGGCCTCCGTTCAGATTTCAGCCCCACGACTGGCTGTCTTCTTGACCAGTCTTTCTGAGGCACCTTCCTTATTTGTAAAATGAGATGAAAAGGACATCTAACTCAGGCAGTGAGTTCCTCAGAAGATTAGCTGAGTTCATAGAGTTGGAGGCAGTATAGCCAGTGCTCTGAAAATCTTCCTTCCCTATCTGAGCACAATACACTGCTCTATATCCAGCCAAACAGGGGTCTGAAGCAGTGTATACAGGTGAACTGTGAGTAGAAAAGCCTCATCAGTCTTGGTAGAATGAAAGCATAAAAGCTTTCCACAGAGGGTAAGAATCCTGCTGCTTCAAAATTGAATTACTTTGATACTCATTTGCATAGCAATTATCTAAAATTAAATAAGATCCTAATCTCATTTATCTTCAAAAAGTTTGATACACTTTATCCTAGTCAGTCAGAATGAAGTCGACATACTTTACGAAGCAACGGCAATGATTAGAATAACAGTTGGGGGATGTATAACTTAGGCGCATTCGGAGATTGTCATGTGGTTAGAGAATTAGAAACCCTAGAGGCTGAAGGTGGACCCTGCAGTGAGGGACATGTGCAAGGACTGTGTTTCTAGGTATAATATGGGTGAATTAATACCTGTGCTGACCAGTGGTTGTGGAATTACAGCCTGTGAGTTCTTACCATGGTTTCCCTCAAATAAGCTTTTATTAAATTTATCTCTGATTGTGGTTGGCATTCAGCAAATAGTTCATAACTGATTCCACTTTGGGGCTGATTTTGTCCCCTAAGTGACATTTGGTAATTGCTGCCAACATTTTCTGTTGGGGTTGGTTGGAAGGGAGTATGCCATTGGTATCTGTTGGGTGAAGTTCAAGGATGTAACCAAACATCACTTCCTGCATAAGCCAGCGTCTTACAACTGAGGATTATCCCTATAGAATGCCAGTAGTTCAGAAGCTGAAACCCAAAACTAGTGAAAGGTATAAAACTTCACCTCTTTCCCACTAATTTAATGACAGCGCCATTTTAAAACTCTTCCCAACAGAAAGAAGGTCGTGGCAGGAAGTTATTTTCATAGAAAGTAAATTTAATCCAAATTATCCCCAAAATAGCTACAAGAAGACAAATGCGCTAGACAAACCAGATAAAATTGTCTGCCCCTCCCCATGTCATCTTTGACTCCACAATGGAGCATGCCTATTCAGCAGCCACGGCAGAGCAAAGAGGGCACAGAGTGTTTGCATGAGGTGCGACAACAAATCTTCAGTTGCGGGCCAGGGGGAGATGTGGCTGCAGATTTTCAAGAACATTATCTGCCCCGTTGACTGACAGTAAGAGAGTGGCTCTTCTGCAGGCCTTCGTGAACTCATTTCCCAAATTTCAGTAGCAGGTTAATAATCATCACGGCTCCTTCAGAAGTTCAGGTTGTTAAGTGTTATACTAAACACATCTTCGGAAAAATGTAACACCTATGAGGCAGCCAATCCAGACTGAACTGAAAGGTCAAAGTGGGACTTGGTTAACACTTGGGCTTAGGGCCTGGGGAAGAATGTGTTCCTCAAAATTCTCTGCAAGCGATCAGTTCTGACATTCTCACTGAGAATGTGTTTTTATTCTTCAGTATGAGAATTATGGAAGCTTTCAAAATTGGCTAAATTAAATGAAAATTTTACTTGCAAAAATGAAAAAAATAACTTGAACATTTTTACTTCTAATTCTTTCTTAAGTTGTTGTGGATAAATAGTCTTGTCGGTGTACCTAAGACAGAATCTGTTCACCTCTGTGTCCCACAATAAAGAAAAAGGAGAAAAACAAAAAAAAGAGACTTGAAGCAGGTACATTAAGTAAGATAAACACCTGCTGTGAGATCTAACCTTGACATGTCTGGAGCATTAAACCATAATTGGTTTTGGCCCATTCTTGTGTTTCATGCACATCAAATAATGTATAACTTTCAGGTGATTCAAGGATCCATCTATGACAGCAAGGTGGATCTATATAAGAATTATTTTATCCTTTTAGGAGGACATCTACTTTAAAACTGGTTGTAGTGTTTCTTCAGCGCTTAAGTTAACCTGAGGAGTTTCAAGCTGTCCAAGTCATGCTGAGTCACACCTGTTCCCATCTCTGTCTTCCAGGGTCTTTGGGGCTGCAATACTGCTCACCTCTACCCTCAACATGCTAATCCCGTCAGCAGCCAGAGTGCATTATGGATGTGTCATCTTCGTTAGGATATTGCAAGGGCTTGTGGAGGTAGGAACTACAGGGCGGCACCATTTCAGCTCTGGAAGAAGCTGAAAGCTGCGAGTTTATCTTTGTCTTCATAGATAAATAGGTATTAACTGAACTGCATAGTGTTAAAATAAAAATGGAAGTGTTGGGAATGTTAGGTGATCAGTCTATCTGGTGCTCAAGCCCAGAGCTCCATGCATGTAGGCTAAACAGACAAGTGCTCCCCTACCACGGAGCTACATCCCTAGGACTTGAAAGTATTTTTAAAATATTTTTTGTTATGTGTAGGTAGGTGTGCATGTCTGCATGTGGGTATGAACATGTGAAGGCAGGTACCAGAGGAGGCCAGAGGCACTGGATTCCCTGGAGCTGGAGTCATAGTCTGTTGTGGATAGAGGCAGGGAACCAAACTCAGTTCAACTTGACTGCTGAGCCATCTCTCCAGCCCCCTTGAGAATTTTATCCTAAATCTCTGCTTTCATTTAATATGCTGAAGTGTTTTGTTTAGCATATTCTTAGTCATGTAACTATACAATTGCTTCTTGGTGTAGTATACTGAAGACTCTGAAGGAATATCATTTAAAGACCCAAGTTTGACCAATGACCTGTCCCTTCTCTACATGAAGTGTGATGGAAATAGACAAATAAGATAAATATAAAAACACCAAGAGGGTTCCTTTCTGCTGGGTACCGGCTCCTTGCTGTCGAAATGGGCAAGTTCATGAAACCCGGGAAAGTGGTGCTGGTCCTGGCCGGACGCTACTCCGGACGCAAAGCCGTCATCGTGAAGAACATTGACGATGGCACCTCAGACCGCCCTTACAGCCATGCCCTGGTGGCTGGAATTGACCGCTATCCCCGAAAAGTGACAGCTGCCATGGGCAAGAAGAAAATCGCCAAGAGGTCAAAGATCAAGTCCTTTGTGAAAGTTTATAACTACAATCACCTCATGCCCACGAGGTACTCTGTGGACATCCCCTTGGACAAAACAGTTGTCAACAAGGATGTCTTTAGAGACCCAGCCCTGAAACGCAAGGCCAGGCGGGAGGCCAAGGTCAAGTTTGAGGAAAGATACAAGACAGGGAAGAACAAATGGTTTTTCCAGAAGCTTCGCTTTTAGATATATTTTTGTTCCCATCATTAAAAAAAAAAAACTTGGAAAAAAAAAAAAAAAAAACAAAAAAAAAAAAAAAAACAAAAAAAAAACACCAAGAGGATTCTTCCTTCTTCCAAAATGGAAAAAATAAGATAGAATCAAAATTATAGAAAGGTAGTTATTGTTAATGTTAATTTCTAGAAGGCTAAACTCCTATTTAAGGTCCTTATATTTGGGGATCAGTCAATGTTGTGCCTCACAAAAGCTGTCCAAATTTCACAAAGTGTTTAGAATCTCAGGTAAACCAATTGGTAGACAGTCTTATCTTCTGCTCTAATAAGAAGAAAAGTAGGGTGAGAGAAAAGCCTGATGGATGGGGGCATCTGAAGAGGCTGTGTGCGGTCATGCCTGGGTAAAATGTCTCAAATGGAATTTCATGGGTTTGGTAAGAGTTTTGGTACTGGCTCCTCCTCGACCCCCAACCGGCACCATTTGATTAGAATCAGGCTCGGGAAGGGGGGGGGGGATGTGCTAACTTCCAAGTGGCCCTGCATCCTAAGTGCCCGTGTTTGTTTTCCCACCACAGGGTGTCACCTATCCAGCCTGTCACGGAATATGGAGCAAGTGGGCCCCTCCTTTGGAGAGGAGTAGGTTGGCTACCACCTCCTTTTGTGGTGAGCATTATGTAGCTGTGGTGGGTTAACAGGAAAAATATGGATAATGTTTCAAAATTTGATAAATCCATTTACAAAAGTATTTGGGTTTTGACCACTAGCTTAATTCTGTAATTCTCATTGGCATCTTTAAACCAGCTTTTCATTGTGCTTTGTATCATTTCAGAAGTTGGACCATTTTCAAATATATTAATTTGTAGTTTTATTCTTATTTGTTTACTTTTTACTTTTAAGATAGCTATACAGCAGTGGCTGGCCTGAAACTCCCTATGTAGACCAGGCTGGCCTTGAACTCACGGAAATCTGTCCTCCTTTACCTCCTGAGTGCTGAGATGAAAGGCATGTACCACCATACACGGCCACCTTTAAAAAATTTCTTTTAGAACCAGATAGGCTGGAAAAGTTCCATTTCTAAATCAGACCAAGAGACAACAAAAATTGACTTTAAACTTCAAAGCTACTATAAATAATGCACCAAATAACAAATTATCAGCAATATTATTACCTGTAGATACTGAATTTGTAAACATTAAGGCTTATATCATAGACTTTAAATATTGCGGTTTTTGTCTCTGAGATACTGTTTTCACAATCATTTTTGACAAGTTTTTTTATTTATTTAAATTTTTTTCATTTTACATGCCAACCACAGTTCCCCGTCCCTCCTCTTCTCCCGCTCCCCTCCCACCTCTCCTCCACCCCACCCCTCATCCACTCCTCATAGGGGTAAGGCCTCCCTTAGGGAGTCAACACAGGCTGGCATACCAAGTTGGGGCAGGTCCAAGCCCCTCCCCCACAGACAATTTTGATAAGTTTTTAAATGAAAGTAGAAAACGCCATGTGAAGATAAAACTACATGGCTGTGTACAAGATAACAAACACATGCCTTTCTAAAACAATTTGTCTTTATCTGATCTGTTGGAGTGTTTGTCTGCATGAACCTAAGTGTGCCGTCTGTATGCTGTGTGCCCTCAGAGGGCAGAAAAGAGCACCGCATCCCCTAGAGTTGGAGTTATGGATGGTTGTGAGTCACTGTGTGGGTTCTGGGAGCAGAACACAGGTCCTCTGCAAGAGCAGTAAGTGCTCATAATCATCTCTCCAGTCCACACCCTGGTTACAGTTTTTTAAGTCGGTTGTGTCCTGTCTACCCAGGTGGGATCCAAGATGTGGTCCTGTGGTTTTGTGCAAGGATGTAGGGTGGACATGTTTTGGTGAGGTGGAGTGCATGCACGTGCGTGCATGTGTGCGTGCATGCGTGCGTGGCTGTTGTGTGTGTTTGTGTGAGCCAATCCTGGTGCACATGAAGAGAAAACTGGTATTACTCTCACTTACCCTCCTCTTCCGTCCCTTTCCACTCTAGGTTCCTATGCTGGAGCGGTCATTGCGATGCCTTTAGCCGGTATCCTCGTGCAGTACACTGGATGGTCGTCAGTGTTTTATGTGTACGGTATGTTGCGTTTGTTTACAGTAGAGTTAAGTAGAGGCTAAGGTGAACATGGTGGCCTACAATGAACAACCATGTTGCTTACTGAGACCCTGATGCTGTATGAAGTGATTATGCTTCTGATTGTGGGGAGGATAAGAGACTCCTGTTTAAAGGCTGCTTAAGGCTAAGGAGCTAGCCCCACCTCACCTCTCTGCTGCTGTTTCTTGGCCATTTTCCTGATTCTGCCTCCTCAAGCTGAAGGACTGTGGGAGGCAGGAGGATGGTGCTAATTCATCAATCACTTTTGATACAGCATCAGTACTAACCAGTCACAGAAGGAGAAACGAAAGCCCACTGAGTCTGGCTGCCTCTGAATTTGGCCACATCCATTTGTTCTTGTGCTGAAATAGTCTCAAAATGGTAAATCCATCTTCCTAGAGAATGTTGACAAGTAAGGGCTCTTTGGGTAGTTAAGAGCCCATTGGCAGATTTCTGTATTTGTGAATGCGCTGCAACGTAAGACATATATGTGTTTGCCCCCCCCCCCCCGTGTGTGTGTGTATGATGTGCATCATGTGCATGCCATGGCATGTGTATGGAGGTCAGAGGAACACTTGTAGGAGTCAGTTCTCTCCTTCCACCCTGTGGATTATGGGAATGGAACTCAGATGTGATAGAAAGTGCCCTCACTTCCTGGACCATCTCTCTGGGCCCCTAGAGAGAACTTTTCCATTAGGTTTTCACAAGTGTCTGTGATTCAATACACTTTGTACTTTGTATGGCTACTTGCTGCCCTGATTTGGCTTAGTTTATGGCTTACTTGAAGATATGATGGGGCTCTAAAGTCATAGACACATCTCAGATGTTAGCTGTTTCTTTACATTGAAAAGGAAGTTTTCTAAAGAGAGAAAGAAAGGGGATGGGATTGGGTGGGTGGGAGGGGAAGGTGGCGAAGATCTGGGAGGAGTTGGGGGAGTGGAAACTACGATCAGAAAATTATTTTCAATAAAAATATATTTTAAAAAGAAAAGAAATGCTAATTTAAGTAAGCCATTATGTCTCCTTGAATCTCATTTCATATTTATCATTGAAGACGAATCAAGGGATAAGCATTAGATATTTGAAAAATCATACCAAGCAAGCTTGCTTGCTGTCTGTGACAAAATCTGGATCATGAATAACACATTCCATTTTTGTTTGAAGTTAATGTGCTAAAACTTGGACAGTGGAGTAAGTGGAAAAAAGTAATAGCTACACAGCACCAAGTGGCACAGGACACAGGACATGAATCTGGTTCATGATAGTGACGAACAGAGTGGCATACAGGACATGTCTGATGAGTCCAGCTAGCTAGAACGATGAGCAGTTAGAGGCATGCTCGACCGTACATCAGAGGAACTCAGTGCTGACCTTCATCAGATTGCAGGACTCTCAGTTATTCGATGCTGACTGTGTGACTGACACCCACTGCTCTAGAGATGCAAACAGCATCTCTCTGTCTCTCTCTCTCTCTCTCTCTCTGTCTCTCTGTCTCTCTCTCTGTCTCTCTCTCTGTCTCTCTCTCTCTCTCTATCTATCTATCTATCTATGTATCTATCTATATATATATATAAAATTTCTTTTGGGGGGGGCGAAAACTTATAGGTGTTACTTTCCACTGGGCCTTGTAGTACACTCTGAAATCCCAGCACTTAGGAGGCTGAGGCAGGAGGATTCTGATTTAGAGGTGAGGCTACAGCAAATAACAGGACCCTGACTAGGAAAACTAAAGCCTTTTCCATTTTGTAGTGGAGGTCTGGAGTGACTCTGTTGTTCACTGAATCATACAATCAATGAATGACACAGTTAGGATTTAAGTCTACGAAAATCCTGCAAAAACAATTCCATATATCAGAGATTCCCACAACATCTGGCCTCAAATCACATTTGCTCCAGCGTTCAGTAATTACAGGAAAGAGAGCACACCAGAAGCTGTATACAGTGTTAAGGAAGATGTGTTGGAGACCAAGACAAACGTGAAGGATTAGTGAGATCAGGAGCATTTAGATTGTTACCCAAGGGATGAAGAGAAGAGGCTGAAAGAAAAATGCAGTAGCCAGCAGTAGGGAAAGCTGGGTAAACCAGTCGGGCTTCCTCCTCCCATTAATGCTTGCAGATTTATAATGGACAGCAAGAAAATGTGTTCATAGTGAGGGTGATAAATAAAGAAGAGGGTTGGAAGGGAGGGAAAACAGTTTATGGCCTTGGAATGTAACTTCTCTCAGTTAAAAAAAAAAAGATCAACAAAGTCTGTGCTAGGATACGCAGTATGTAGTCCCATCATGTGAAGTGCTTCCGAGTTAATTGTGGAGGCCTGTGTTCATCTAATATGGTTATTTAGGCTAGAAAACTCTTCTTTATTTTACTTCAAAATTGTTTATGACCTTTAGACGTACTAGGTGGAGAGGGGAACAGACATTTCTCCCTCTCTGGAAATTTAAGCCACTTTTATGTATTGAAGTTGAGCAAATAAGAAAAAGGTTCACTCCTCACTCCATGGAGTCCTCCAAAATGAATAATTTGATTTGATTTGGTCTTGTTCATATTCTTCTGCTGTACGGCATTGTGTCCAGCCTGGAACAGCTCAGTAACCGAATGTGAGATGTCTAACTAAAACCCCACTTTCTATTATTTAATAGTTGCTTGTGAGATTTCTGTATACCAGTGCTGCTTAATTAAAGACACAGATATGAACCGTGGCATCAGCTTTTGAGAAACCTGATGTCCAGAGGCAGAGGACAGGAAGCAGTAGCTAAAGTTAACTGCCCACACCATATCAAATGGTTCTCACTGAGATTATTGTAGATCTTCAACCTTTCACTGTTAACTGTATTTCTGGTTATGATGCCTTTGATCTCCTTCTTGTCAACCTTTTTTTGCAGGAAGCTTTGGCATGGTCTGGTACATGTTCTGGCTTCTGGTGTCTTATGAGAGTCCTGCAAAGCATCCTACCATTACGGATGAAGAACGTAGGTACATAGAGGAGAGCATTGGGGAGAGCGCAAACCTGCTCGGCGCAATGGAAGTAAGCGGTTCATGATGGGGTCTACCGCTGTTTTTCCTGTCATCTCACCTTCCTGGATTAGCTGTGTTACAGTTCCTTACCAAATAAAAGTAGTCTGGCACCAATCTCTCTCTCTCTCTCTCTCTCTCTCTCTCTCTCTCTCTCTCTCTCTCTCTCTCTCTCTCTCATTCATTTTCTTTGACCTTCCTCAGGAACGATTGTGACCCCTTTGACAAACCTCTATCTCCAAAAATATTCACATTACAATTCATAACAGTAGCAAAATTACTATTATAAAATAGCAACAAAAATAATTTTATAGTTTTGTGGGTCACCACAACATGAGGATCTGTATTAAAGGGTCACAACATTAGGAAGGTTGAGAACCAGTGGGTTAGAGGAACTGTGTAGTCTGGGTTTCCACTTTCTACATCCCATTGCCTTAAAGGCACTGCATCTTTCTTCTTATTAGGTTTCATATGTTCCTGTCACTTCCAAATAAATTTCAAAATAAGATCAAATGGAAGTAGAGCTCGTATTTCAAGTTCTTTTGAGCGTTTCTGGACCAAATTCTGCATACAAGAAAGCAGGCAGCATAGTCACAGATTGTTTTGTCTGAACACTGCTAACACAATCAGCAATGGTTCTCTGACATCAGCAGCTGCATTGCCCCAGAAATCTGTGGCCAGGGAGTTCTCACAGAGAGCACCAAAAATACCCTAGAGAGAGAACTAAAAAGGGAAGAGAGAATACCGAGTACCAGGGACAGCAGCCCTGTGTGCTTCTTAAAGGAGCCAAGAGCCATGCATGCTCAAGTGGGCAGGAGAATGTGATGTATTTGGACCAGCAGCAAGGGGATCAGCAGACAGGGAGTATGGGAAGGCTCAAGGAATGTGTCTCGGGGATGTGGCCCATTTCTTTCAGACTTTGGGAGCAATAGCCTGGCCTGAGAATGTTTAAGGTCTGGTCTTGAATTATAGCCTGCTAAAAAGGCTTGCAGTATGAGCCACAGATGAGGACTGTGTTCCTCAGGTCCCAGAAGGCTCAGAGACAGGCGCAAACCTTGTCCTGTTTACTTTTATTTTTCTGGACAGTTTCAAAATTTGTCCCATGAATGTGCCTTATTCTCTTCCGTAGAGATCTACCAGAGCTAACCCAATCAGCAGTGACTCAGTGACACTGCCCAACTCATGGTCATATTCAAATTTCTAATACACAGTCCACCTAACACCTGTAGGAATCATCCTGCCTGAGTAGTCTTTTGTAGTCACTTGCTCTGGGTGTGGAGCCGATGAAAGATCACAGGTTGCAGCCAACTGTATGACTTAAATTTTTTTATGCTGTTCTCCAAGGAATAATTTTGAACATGATATAAATTCAGAAAAACATAGGGATCATAAATGGACAAGTTGCTGTCATAACCACCTACTCCAAGCAGCTGAATAAACAGCATGTTGTCAGAATGCTATACTTGTGCTTGTAGTGATTTTTAAGGCACTAAGTAAGATAGTTGGGGGCTGGAGAAATGACTGCGTGGTTAAGAAAGAATACTGGCTGTTCTTCCAGAGGACTAGAGTTCAATTCCCAGCACCCACAGGGCAGCTCACAGCCCTCTGTAATTCCAGTTCCAGAGGATCAGACGCCCTCTTCTGGCCTCGGTGGGCACCGGGCACACGTGTGGTACACAGACATTGAGGCAAAATATGCATATATATATATATATATATATATATATATATATATAAAATCAATCTTTTAAAAATTAATACTTTTCTCTTCCTGTTGGGAAAGTGCTTTACCATATGAAGAATATAATTTCAGGGAAGATCCTGCTATGAGCAAAAAAGTACCCTCCCAGCAGGAAAAAACAGTATTGACTCTTATTTATTCCACACACAAAGGTATCCCAATGCACACATTCCTGTTTTTGGCCATGTTTATTTATCTGTGAAGTGTTTTCATCATTTATGATGTACAGGATTAAAAAAAATTACCTATCCCTTGGAGCTTACCTAATCATGCTGTCACAAAACAAGTACTCACCAAAAGCCAAAGTGTTTATTATATATTATTGGTAAAGGTTGCCCTCTCTCTTTTTGGTATCACATATATTTCTGTTCATCACAACATGAGTTCTTATTATTCTACATTTAAAGTGATTTTTGCATATCTGAGCAAGATAGTTTAATACTAACAATTATGGGGTTCGACACTCAGGAATAATTACTAAATCTGTCAAGAAAGTCTGCTTCCTGTGTTGATCATTTTATCATGACAAGGACATGATAAAACACTGAATGAGGTTATTTTAGGAGATTATTTCTTTGGCAGCTAGCTATAGTTTTGGTTTTCAAGATAAGGTAATTGAGAAAGTATTTGTGACTATGAGAAATAGTTTGAAGTCTAAAATATTAAGTGCATGAAATTTAATTTTTAAAGGTACTATAAACACAGCAAGCCATCTCCGGGTATTATGTTCTTATTTTAAAGAGACTCAAGTGTCATAATTAGCTGGTAATGATGTCCTGGGCTGTACCTGGTGAACCTCAACAACACGGGACTGTTTAAGGAACTTATACTACGGTGTCTTAACATGTATTTATCTCCACTAACTGTCAAGGGATTTACAGATAGATGATAGCTTAGCCAACTTCAGAAGAGGTGGGCAATAATGCATTGTTATTTTTTCTTTCTTGTTCAAGTACATTCAGCTTTAAACATTTTAGTTGTCTTAAAACCACTTATTTGGCAATATTTTGCTGGGGGGAAAACTGCTTTAAAATCTTAGAAATTACAACTCATGATTTTGGAACTTATTTTCTAAATACATGAATTTTGCATACTTTAAAAACTAGACTACTTAATCAGAGGAATAGACTGGTATTTCGTTTTCTCTTTTAATGAGTATTCACACACCTAAGGTTAACTGGGAAGCCGCCATTACCATCTTATCTCATACTCGTGCTCCAGCCCATGCATGTGAAAACAGAGAGCACTAGATTAAGACTGAAAATGCTAAAACAGAGTAACACTCTTTTTTGGACTTTCAGAAATTCAAGACCCCATGGAGGAAGTTTTTCACGTCCATGCCCGTCTATGCGATAATCGTTGCAAATTTCTGTAGGAGTTGGACTTTTTATTTACTGCTCATTAGTCAACCAGCTTACTTTGAGGAAGTTTTTGGATTTGAAATCAGCAAGGTATGTACAAGTTCACCTTATTAAAATACTGGGTGACATCTGTATTTAAGTGAATATTCCTTCCTTTAGCCAAAAGTTTGTCTTCTTCCAACCTTCATGATTTACTTCCTGGAAAGTGTGTGTGTGTGTGTGTGTGTGTGTGTGTGTCCTCTATTCTGTTGCCCGCTAGAAATATCTCTCTAGTTCTGGAGATCCAGGCAAAAAGAATCTCATCTCTGCCTTCCTGTAGCTCACATCTCAATGGTTCTGAGCAACAATACAGCCCTTTCCCCACACTTTCCCTGCAAACAAATACAAAAACCTTTAGTTGAAGGCAATTGAATTGCTAAAAAGAAAGGTAATCCATTCTAATGGAATTGTGTTTCGGTTACTATCAACCTCCTCCCCTTCTGTGTTCTCAGAGATCTGTCCAATTGAAAGAGATACTTCGCAAGTCAAAAAAGCTGAAAATGTCCTTGCAATTCGTTCATCCAATGTAATTTAACAAACATTTGTTGAGTCTATTATAGGACACTTTGTGTTATTTAGAAATACAATACTGCTTCTCTCCCCTAAATATTTGCAACTTTGTAATATAGACAAAAATCATGTGTTACTAATTCACACACAGAAAGTTTTGTTTATAGATACAGAAATAAAACCATTTCCAGATTTTCTGTAAGGGAGAACTCAACTTTAAGTACTCCTTTTGTATAGGGATATGAAATTCTAGAAGTTTCTTTCATATTCAAGAATAACCTCATCTGGTAGACCAGATGGATAGCTGTCATCATTTCTGTTTGACTGATGGTAAAACAGAACTGAGGATAATTATTGAAATCACCTAAAGGTATATTAACTAGTTACACACTTAGGACATGGATACTCCATTTCTGTTCCAATCCCCTTTACAGTGTCATACATCGGGTGACCTGTGCATCTAGTCACACACTTAGCAGGTCAGTATTGAGTGCCAGCTCTGAGCTCCGTGGGCAGCCCTCTGCTGAGTCCTGAATCCATTTCTCTTTGCTGGCAATGATCATGCCGTTTCTCCTTGTGTTGTTACGTAAGTCCAGCTGGGCTTGGGCTGTTCACATTGTGTCTCTACTTGAAAGGCTATCGGAGAGCTGGGTTAGAGAAAGCCTGAGTCTGGCAGTTGCTGGCCTAAGAGCTCTTTTGAAGCAGCTGTTTCTAAGGAAACAGTCCCCCTCTCCCTGAGAAGAATGGCTGCTGTAGATCAGCCTCTTCTCCCTGGAGCTGATCAAACATTGTAGGGTAGCCTTGGGACCTCTGAGAGTGTCACACCTCTCAACAAAGACTGCTGGAGGTGTGAGTCCATTTTCATAATCTAGGACAAATGTGACACTCACAGGCTACTAATAAAGCCAGGATTTGTGGGGGCGGGGGGAGTTACCAACTGATTCCAGTGAAATGATCTTCCTGGGCTTGTGTCTCTAATTAACTGAAAACACTTGAATAAAATCAGGGGAAGTTTGCAAAAACTAAATGAACTTACATGTGGATTGATTAATTCACTGTTTTTAAAAGCTAAAATGCAGTTACATTATTTATGCAGCGTGGACTGAAGATTTTTATTAAACTGGTAAAAAAATATTTTAAATTCTCCAACTTGAAAAAAAATTTAGAGGAGGTCATGGTGGGCCTAGGAAATCCAGGTGTGTCCAGGTCATGTGGCTTTGAACCTAAGCTTTACAATGAAGTGTTGACCTACAAGTTGGGGGCTGAGTTTTGAATAATTATCATCCTTAATTTTCTTATCTATGAGTGAGAGCTTTAATACTATTTTCAGAAGTGAGACAAATTTTATACAAAATAATATGCATGCACAGAAGGTGGCTTTCACGAACCGCATTAGAGTGGATATCCTATAGACAGAACCACACAGGGAACACCTTAATCTTCATTCCAAGTACGCTTGGTTAAGACAAAATGAGTTCATGTGCATACTCACACGCATGCATACACTGTGTACAGCATTACAGAGTTATATATAGGACCTAATGTATGCACACACATAAGTGAACAACATTAGTTAACTCTGTGTGTGTGTGTGTGTGTGTGTGTGTGTGTGTGTGTGTGTGTATGTGCATGCATGCACACATGTGTGTGTATATGTATTCAGTTCCTCTGAATGGCAAATCAAAGCAAAGTCAATTCTAAGATTTTAACGAGCACCGTGAAACCTCAGAATGCAGGGACCAATCAAACGAGAGGAGACATTTGTTTCCGTTGGGTTCCTCAGGTGGCGAGGCCGTGCTTCACGCTCTGCTTCCTGACAACTTCCGAGCTTGGTTCAGGTAGAGCTGACACAGAAGAGAGACGAGGAGTGTGTGAGGACCTAGGAGTGCTAAGAAGAATAGGTGACAGACGAGAAACAGCCATCTTCCTCTGGTAAAACCTTAAAACAATGAGCAAACGAAAAAGAATCCAAGAGGGACAGATCAGTCAGAATGCGTGAAGTAATTATTCATCATAAGTCACCAGAGCTGAGAAGACCTACACATAAATAACTTCCTGGAAATTTTGCCTAAGAAACTGGAAGATTCCATACTTCAAGAGCTAAAACGGGCACCAAAACTTACCTCCCAGCGGCCTCTAGCTGTTAGCTCCTTGCACTTTCATTCCTGACTCTGCTGAAAGAGCAATAAATGAATGTTTTTCTCTTTGCTCTTTGCTAATGCAAAGTGGAAAAAAAAATGTTCGTTCAAATGAGCAGTACACAGCTGAGACTGCCCAGTGCAAAGCTTTCTTCAGACATAGAACCTCTCGTGTGGACAGGAAATGTCACTCTCAAGCAGAGAGCCTGCATTTGTAAAATGAAACATGACATGAGGTTCTGGGAAAACCTTACATGTGTTTCAGGATGTGTCTCTTCAGCACCTTCCTGATTTACACTGAATTTTGATACATAGCTCGGGTGAGGAAGAATGAAGGGCCACTATACTGTTCTAACATGCTGTTCTCAAAACCAAGAATATTTTCCATAGACTCAATTTACCTTATATTTTATTTGTGTCACATTTACTGAACACCCACGTGTAAGCAGATAAGCACACTTACACACAATATCGGATTTAAATTCCCCTTTCTTTCTCAGGTGGCATAGTTGCTGAGCACATACACGCTCAGAGTGCAGTCTTTGGACGTGGGTAGAACTATTTAAAAATTGCCCCTTTCCATCTCAGTTTCCTCATTCAATAATAAAATTATAAAAACTCCCACCCTAAGTAGAAGAGAGAACTCAACAATTTAAACATTTAATCCATCTCGGAACACTTCCCTCTCTCAACTAGTCATGATCATAACAACATTCTATATGTCATTGTAAAATAAAAAATTTTAAACCTGCATCTCACATCTCCAATAATCCACTTGGAAGATGTGTTTAAACACAAGCAATACATCCCAGCCCTTCCCTTGCCAGAAGTTGTGCTTCAAAAATATACTCAAGTGAGGACATCCATTCATGTGGCAATAGCCCATTTAAGTGTGTTTTTTCATATGTCCTCCCCCTCAATTGTGGGGGTACCAGCCCCCACTTTTCCAACCAGGGTACTCTTGAGCAGGTAGAAGTGAGGAATATGTAGATAGAAATATAGAGGAGATAGACAGACAGAAACACAGAATATCCTTGGGAGGGCCTGGATCAAAACCCATCAGCCCAGAATGTTCTTCAAAGGGGCTTTATATAACAATGCCAAGGGGAGAGGCAAAAGACCTCCCCCTTGATAGATACAGCCAAGTGTAGACCCTTCCAAACACCTGGTACTCAGGCCCATGGCCCAATCATGCACTCTTATGCACCCCTGCTGAGTAAAGTCACTAGGAAACCTAGGTGGGCTCCAACACTCAATACCTAGGGAACAGTCTCTTGTTCATAGTTGATCGTTAAAAATGTGTGTTGAAGGCATACTAGATCTGGGATTGTCCTAATTTCTATGAAATCAGTTTAGAGGCTGCATACCACGGTGTAAGAATATGACTGGATTTGACAGCAAATAAGTCAAATTGAAGAACTCGTGTGAGGTTACCATAAATGAAATCTATGCTATGAAATTTAGAAGAGGTGTCTTAAAATGTAAATATGGAGTCTTTCACCTTTTGAATAAAATAGAAAATTTAAATACAGCGTTTTTGAGGGCCAAAGGCATCTTTTTCTCCCTAGGTCTCTTCCTCCACCTTCTTCCTCTCATTAATGATGCATTTGTGCAAACACACTTAAGGATATGAAACGGATAAACAAGTGTGACTCACTCACTGACAAGATTCAGGAAGGTCGATTCATGAACTCAGAGCACACTGAATCACAATGTAGCAATAAAATTTTTCTTTCTTTAAGAATATAGAAAAAGGATCAAAGTAAATTTACTTAGCTTTCACGATTTGCTCTGTGGACATTACTGCTTATTCTAAGAGAGTGAGTGTGCATTTGGAAATAATGCTTTGCCTTCCTTGGCTCATAAGGAGCAGATGAAGACAGATACAGAAAGCCAAGGTCACTCAATTGCCCACTTCCTTTATTCTCTCAAACGTTTCTCCCCCTCTGACTTTTGACAGGTTGGCATGCTGTCTGCGGTCCCACACCTCGTCATGACAATCATTGTGCCTATCGGGGGGCAAATTGCAGATTTCCTAAGAAGCAAGCAAATTCTTTCAACAACTACAGTGAGAAAGATCATGAATTGTGGTGGTAAGTGCGTGTGGAGTAGTAAGCATATGTTCCTATTTGAAGGTCCTGTGATCTACATACATGAATATGATTTCCTGCGTATGTTAGATTACTTCATGGCAGTTAGACATGCATGTAGTGCATTTCAAATCATTTTCCCATGGCCAAGTTTTTCAACACTTATTATAAGATACCACTGAACAAAGTCATTTTTATATATTGTAACTAAATCTCTAACTACTAAAACTTCAGATTAATTTGGGCTTAAAAAGTACATAATAAATGCCCTAATAATATCTGGCATAAATTACTAGCATCATATCTTTCTAAGGTAGGTTGTCCAAATTGGTATGAATGAGAAGTCTTGGTTTACTTGTAAGAGTTATACTGTAATTTTATAATATAAAAAGTTACACTATAATTTTATACTGTAATTTTAAAAGCTATAGTAATTGTGTTGGGTTTAGTCTGACTTAGGCTTGTACAGGTTTTATGCATACTGTCACAATGGCCGTGAGTTCACACGTGAAGCTGCCCCGCTGTGTCTAGAAGACACTGTTTCCTTGTGGTCATCCACTGCCTCTATCTCTTACATTCTTTCTGTGCCCTCTTCCATAATGATCCCTGAGCATCTGAAGGTGCGTGGTTGTGTGTGTGTGTGTGTGTGTGTGTGTGTGTGTGTAGTACACATGTTCTGTTTGGTGCTGAGAATCCTGTGGTCTCATTCTCTACACTTTGCTCAATTGTGGGTCTCTGTGCTATGATGATTTACTGGAAGCAGAAGCTTTCTCTGATGAGGGTTGAGAGATAAGTAAATATGTGGGTTTAAAGGTAAGTCATTAGGAGTTGGCCTAAAAGTATGTCGATTTAGCAGAGTAATAGCAGAAAATTCTCCCATAGGGCCTATGACTTGTCTAACCTCAGGTTCCTGGCCAAGAATAGTGCCACCTATGGGTTAATCTTGTGAAGTAGGATTTAAGTTAAATCAGTGGTTGTTAATTCAATAATGTTGATGGCACTTTTGCACTGAGAAGAGATGAGCGTCAAGTCCCACTCCTGGCTGAGGAGCCATTGGCAATTGACAGTTGCTGGGAGAGGGAGAGTCAATTTTCTCCAAGAGTGTAACTCCTAATAAGTTGACCATTATCCAGTGGAAAGCCACATATCCAAGAATTTATGGGTACCACAAATTTGACTTGATAGGCTTAAATAAAAAAGGACACACAATTGGGTGGGTAAGGAAGTAGGGATGATTCTAGGAATATTTGGGGAGGAGATGAATATGATCAAAATACATTGTAAAAAATTCTCAAAAAACTAACACTCTCCTGTGCTTGCCTCCAAAGGTTTTGGCATGGAAGCCACCCTGCTCCTGGTTGTGGGCTACTCCCACACTAGAGGGGTGGCCATCTCCTTCTTGGTGCTTGCAGTCGGATTCAGTGGATTTGCTATCTCTGGTAAGAGTCATCCTCTTTGTCTGTATACAACATTCTGATTTCGCTAGTAATTATCTATGTGCTGAGCAACAGTTAGAACATTGAGAAACATCATTTAGGATTATTATTGTTCACATTTCCCCTTGCTGACTGTTTCTTTCTTTATTGTACTTGATAAATTTGCTAAGAGAATGTTTGCAGTGAGCCATAATAAGTATTGGAAAGGAAAATGCACATCCTTTCTTTCTCATGATGTCCTTGAATGGAGTTATGAAAAGCACATGGTATGCACCCAGTATCTTTTGGGAAGATGTGATCTGATGTTCTGTACCACGTACTTGCTTCTTAGAAGTTTGTACTGCTTTGAGCCCAAGTTTCTGTGTATATTTCAGGCTTCAATGTTAACCACTTGGATATTGCTCCAAGATATGCCAGTATCTTGATGGGCATCTCAAATGGCGTTGGCACACTGTCGGGGATGGTCTGCCCTATCATTGTTGGTGCAATGACAAAGAACAAGGTAAGAACGAGAGGGGTCCCACCGTAGAAGATTCTCTCCTGTGGTTGGGAAGGAGCTGTGGTGTTTTTGGAGTGCTCTGTCCACTTCTACATAGGCAGGACAAATGAAGCCAGAGAGACAGATCTCTGTAGTAGCTCTGAGAAGGTCCACCTCCCCAACTATCAGGCAAGGTGTTTCTCAAGTCCTTCCAACAGCCACAGGTTATCTATTTATTTGGAAGTGTTAAGTAGCCAAGCTAGGACTTTATACAAAAAACAAATTGCCTATTTCTGATATCCCCATTGTGACAAGAACATCACCCCCAAGCCCCCAAAACCTTTGCTCCTAGATTATAAAATAGACAAACAGTCTTCCCCAGCTTTATTCACTAGCCTCAATTCAGATTCCAAGGCAGTTTTATGAGGAATGCTATTATTTAGCTGTCCTCATATGTATATATAGGGCTTCAGATTTGAGGTTTTACAGATGGAAATGAAGAGAATGAATAAGAAAGACAAGCCAATGGAGAGCTAGCTGAGCTAATGCATGCCTATCCCTTCAGCATTGAGGGGAAAGAGTCTGAAGAATTCTCAGTTGAAGACCAGTCTCAGTTACAGAGTGAATGTCCCCAACCAAAAAAAGATAAAAAGCTAAAGAAGGATTAATAAATGTAAAGGAATATTCTTGAACTCAGCAGACTAGAGATATATTTAAGATTTTTTTTTTTCAAATTTTTATCTTAAAATTTAAATAATAAAACAGTTTTATTTCAAAGTGTTTGCTTGACATGGGTAACCCCAAAGGTAGCGCCTCACAAAAAGCATGATGGCAGAGCATGCTCCCAGGGCGGCTCTCCAGTTATGGAGCTTGCTCTCACAGCGCCCCCTTTTCTCACCACAGTCCCGTGAAGAGTGGCAGTACGTCTTCCTCATCGCTGCACTGGTCCACTACGGTGGAGTCATATTTTATGCAATATTTGCCTCAGGAGAGAAACAACCTTGGGCAGACCCTGAGGAAACAAGTGAAGAAAAATGTGGTTTCATTCACGAAGATGAACTGGATGAAGAAACAGGGGACATCACGCAGAATTACATCAATTACGGTCCCACCAAGTCTTATGGCGCCACCACCCAGGAGAATGGAGGCTGGCCTAACGGCTGGGAGAAGAAAGAAGAGTTTGTACAGGAAGGAGCACAAGATGCATACAGCTACAAGGACCAAGATGATTATTCATAACGAAGCTAGTTGCTCGATTCATTTTTAGTGTTGTGATCGAATTAATTGTGATTGCACAAAATAATTTCAAAAATGTGGTGTGAACATGTTAACATATCAACCAAGCAAGTCTTGCCGTTTAAAAAAACATATGAATTCAAAACAGACCATGAGATCCCCATCCAGTGCAATCTGTGGAAGTTGTCACGTTATGTCATTTCCAATGAGGTCGTCCATCCTTCCGTTTGTGATTTAAAGGTTTACTGTAGATATAAGTAGGTGTCCGTTGGACCCATCACCATGTTAGAGAGCGCAACTAAAATCGTTGGCACGTGTCATCCTGCAGAAGTTAGGAAGCCAAAGCTACTTCATCATGCAAACTGCACTTATTTATTTATTACACTGGACTGCAAAATATCCCAGGGAAATCCTGTCTACAGACATAGTGAGATTGGAAAGCTGGTTAGATCGGGTATTGACTATAATCATTATGTGTATATCATGGATTGGCTCTATCTTTTCATTGAAGAACTATATTGTATACTAGCAGCTAGCAACTCGTACTGAATTGTTATTAGGAGTGCACAGTGTGTGATATTTTGTGATCTTCAAAAAGCTTATCTTGCAGTGTTTTGTGAAATGCTTGGGCACAAACACTTATTTTTTATGAACGAGAACTTGTAAAGGGAGGAGTATGCTCCATGCTCTCCCATTCATTACCTGACAGTATCAAACCCCTCACATTTCAATAAAATTCAACTTTCATGTAACATATCACATAACTTTTTTTGCAAAAAACTATAAGAAGAAATAGACTTCAATGTATTTTTTATTACAACTTTGTACTGGTTGTAACTTACATTAGGAAAAATTGATTGATATATATATATATAAAATCATAAAGAATCTAATAAAAATTTACTATGAAGCTGTAGCCCTTAAATGCAATATTAACAACAAAATATATAGAAAATGATTTAGATAATCTTCCTTGATAGCTAGAGACTATATGAAACTCATGCCACAAAGCTATATATAACATGAAAAGATAAACAATAGAGATTCTATATGTAGACAATTTTATTACCTAATATCCCATTTAAGAGATATTTGTCTTGAGTATATAGGACAAAATATATTGAAATTATATCTATATCCCTGTATATCTTATACATATCCACTCACACAAACATAACAAATACTTTTCACACAGAACCAAAAATAGCATACACCTAATGTTGGGTTAGGGGACTGCAATTTCTACTTTCATAGAGTCATAGAATTTTAGATGGAAAAAAAGGCATTTTGCTCGCCATTTCTTAATATATTTCAACAGGAACTGCAACATTTGTGTACCAAGCAATAAGTGCAAAGCTTAAAACTTCCTGTTCGTAAATTACCCCTGTGTTGCTTGTGGTAGCAATGATTTATTTCTTTTAAAGAAGTTAACATCCGAATTCTTTATAATGTTCTGCAGTGATAAGAATGCATATCCCAATTTAACGCAAAATGTCACCCGGTGTGTTTCCGTGTCTGCTCTGGGTATTTGATCTGTTCAGTGTCCTGTGCTCTTGACTGGAGGCCCTGCTACTGCAAATAGAACATGAAGTTTGTTTCTAAATGCAAACCACTCCTGACCTTAAGAACCTGAAACTCCTCTCTGCTTTGTGTCTCCAAGTACTGTCACGTGATCATTGCCTTTGCTGTGCTGAGTAAAGAGATGTGAACTGTCATTTTGTTGCTGCAAAACAAGTGTTAATAAAATGTTCTATTTACCCTTTTTGTAAAATCAGTACATTCATTTCGGGTTGACTCGGTGTGCAGCTTCAAGGCGTATGTTGCTTATGGATGTTCCAATGAAGACAAATATAGGCTCCACAGTAATAGCTTTGCTGGTTAGTACCTTGGGATTCAGTACTCTTCCTTAGATGGGGAGACCTGATTATGTAGGGAGAGTTAAAGCTGAGAAATACATCTCTGAGTCAAACTCTATCTTTCAATGACTGTGTCATCACAGCCACTGCTAAATTTAAAGCAAAGTTTGGAAATAAACTTCAGCTTGTCAGTTCAACACTGCCACCTCATTTTCATTGCCCACGTAGCCTGGACTAGATACTGCCAGTCATTTTTAGTGACTGTCACTGGTGTTATGTAAACCCACAGTCGCTCTCTAAAGCAGGCATTCATTTATTCCAAGTTTAGACATTTGTAAAAAGGAGCTTGGAAAGCCCAAGTTTGCCAAAACAAAATAAAGCAGTAACATTAGATGTGTTAGTCAAACTATTCAGCGGCGAGCGAGACTGCCCATGGAATGTGTGTGTCATGGGAAATGCAGACAGAGCTCAGAGTCCACGTTTCACAGATGTGAAAACAAAAGCCTTGCTATGTTTCTCAATCTATATAGAAC
This sequence comes from Peromyscus californicus insignis, assembly GCF_007827085.1. NCBI lineage: Eukaryota > Metazoa > Chordata > Mammalia > Rodentia > Cricetidae > Peromyscus > Peromyscus californicus. The sequence continues at coordinate 150,630,291 of NW_026294562.1, read as the reverse complement.
CTGGTGGAGGTGGGGTGGAGGTGAGGGAGATGGAGAGGTGGTTCAGTGCCTAAGAGTACATGCTGCTCTTCCAGAAGCTTGGAGTGCTGTTCTAGCACCCATGTTGGATGGCTCACAACAGCCTGCAACTTGAGCTCCATCTAGGGGATGTGGTGACCTCTTCTGGAATCGGTAGGCACTGCACTCACATGTCAGAACACACACACACACACACACACACACACACACACACACACACACACACACCAAATTTCAATTAAATATTTAGAATCTGTGTGTGAAACGAACATAGAATCAGACTTCTGATACAGTACTGCGTAAAGCCTTGTGTGGCATCTTATCTGACACTCCTTGTTTAATAGATGAGAGCACTGGAGTCTGGAAAGAAGATGGCTCCAACTTGGTCAAGGCAGCATAGATATTGCTAGATGTTTTAAGCTTTGGAATAAATTATAGTTGAGTGTGCTATGATTCTTAGCCAGCTTTTCATTGTGCATAGTGATTAAATAGGCATTTGTCAGTTCAAACACTAACGACACACCCATGAACTCTGATAGAGTTTATGGGATTTAGAAGTGGAGGGATATAGATGTCCCCCTGGCTTCATCTTCGTGAGGAGACAGACACCAGACCCAGCCTATTGCTTTTGAAGGCTCACACACCATCTCTTTATATCTTGAAGACAGCAACGTCTCAACTCTAGCAGCCCACACTCGCCCAATTCCACGGCACAAACTGTATATTTCCTCCAAGAATATCGCTTCACAGCTGGCTCCAGAGGCACCTTCATTTTTCCCCTCTTGTTCAGGCAGCCCCCTCCCCACTTCCTTTCTCCTCTTCATCCATTCTTTTTCTGCGTTTTACTCACCATCATGACATGCATCCAGTATTTTGCATCTCTGACCTCGTTTCGCTCTCATATGCACTTTCTAAAACTGAAAAGGCTGTTTCTGTTGTTAGTGTTTCTATTTTCTAAGTAAGAAATCACACCTAAGCCAGTACTTAAATTCCTGAAGATTCTGCAGACTAGAATCCAGACTGTGGCCACTGCAAGAACTTCCTTTTAATTTTAAAGTCCTTTTAATCCCAAATACTACAAATCCACTACCAAGCCAGAAGCTTTGTTATGTAAAAGTCATTGTTAAAAGCAAATTCTCAAGCCTGTAAACCCAGCTCTTGGGAGTCTGAGGCAGGAAGATTGCTTCAAATTTGAGGCATTAGTTCTCTGAACTGAGTCAAGAAATAGGCTCCATCCCACTCAAGGAGCCCCACAACAGAAGGAGAGAACTGATTCCCTCAAGTTGATCTCTGATCTCCACAAATGTGCCAATATGTAAGCCAAAAAATATAACTGGTGCTAAATAATAAATATTATTAAATCATCATTCACAATGTACAGGAAGAAGACAAAGATGTGACTTGTAGATAGTCATAGTTGCATCTACAGAGAAGGGAGACAGGGCATAAATCAAATTTCATATTTGGCATTTTTACTGGAACTATAGTAAATATGACAGTGTCAGTATTTGTTCTGGAAATTCACATAAAGATTTTAATTATATTTTTCTTGACTAGTATTTTTATAAACAAGAATTATTAAGCTAGATATGACATTTCCCCTTCGAAAACAAGCCTTATTTCTCTCCAGTCTTTTTCCTTATTTAGTTTTATCTCTGAGTTGCCAATGGAGACACAGTCATGTTCTTCAAGGACATTTGACGTTTTTATAAATCTACAAAATTTAGTGCAACCGATCCTGGGAAATGCTCCTGGTTTATGAAGTCAAGGCAAAAGAGAGATTGCCCACACATTTCCAGAATTCTTTGGCACAAACACTGGTGAGGGCTGTCTTTATGCAGACCTCATCCAGTCTGAGGATTGCTTTGCAAACACTTGAAAATAAAGGGACAATTATGATGATATTATGGAGCCCATGTCTATCCCCAGACCACAGTGTACAAATTAGTATGTGGTGGCCTTTTATACCGGCACCCAAGAAGCAAAGGTAGGCAGATATCTATGAGTTCCGGGCCAATAGGGGCTGCATAGTGAGACCTGTCTCATAATAAAAACAACAACAACAATCAAATTAGCCCATCAACATCAATACAAAAACACAATGGCTCTCAGCTCTAATTGTAATAGATTAACAGAGGAAATAAAAACAGTTTGGGGTTGAGCTAAAATATGATGTTTCTTGTTTCAAGTACTCCAGTATAAGCCATGTCTGGTTGGTTGGTCTTGAGTCCCCTAACCTGTACTAAAAAGAGTTGGATGGTCTTCACGGCATCTAAAAATGTTTACAAGATGATTTGTAAACTCTTCTCATCTCCAAAGTTTTCTGATTGTATTCTTTCCTTTCTGGCAAATTACTGAGGTCCTCAAGTTGACTGTTAACAATTATTCTCAGAAGTCCATGAAAGATGGATGCTTATTTTCTCTCTACATTCCTATTACATTAAAAACATCAGCCACCTATTTTTTTGATCTCTGGAAGGGTGAGTATCACAGAGAAGGACTTTTTTTGTCCTGCTAGGTTTCTTTGTGTGGTTCTTATTTCTAATTCTGTGGAGCAAATAGTATATTGTTCAACAGCATTGTATTGCAGAATTCATGAAGCCATTTGCTAACTGATGTTCTGCAGTGGGATGGAGTGCACTCGTGACAAACCACAGGTGTACATTCTAATGACAAGTCACAGATAACTGTGAAAGGTAGAACATTCTAGCATCTTATCAAACTTAAATGGAGCAGGAAACAGATGGAGCTTGAAGCCAGAAAAGGGAAGTGAACGCTTGAGAAAGTAAGTCACAGATGTGATAGGCAGCACTCACGACAAAGTGAGCAAGTTAGCCTGGTGGAAAGGAATAGTCAGGAGTGTTAGGCAGGTGCCGAAGACACAGGGCGGAAAGGATCAGTGTGCGTTCTAACATTTTCAATGTTGAAACTACACAAATTGGGGGTGGGCATATTTAATCAGTAGAAAAGCAAACCTACTGAGCTTTACTGTAGAACACTAACACATATTTCCAAAACTGTACTCTTTGTCTATTTGCTTCCTCCTTCTCTTGAAGCATCACCGTTTGTAGTTGCATTGGAAATGTGAAAGCTAAGGAGAATGAATGAAACCTGTTCTCAGCTCTTAAGAAGTCCAATAGAGGAGAAGAAAGCAGACACCGTTAGGAATAGGATCTGCTAGAGCAAACAGAGCGAGCTTCGCAAATTCAGAATCTTATACTTGGACAGCAAACTCTTCATATCTTGCATAAGTATACATATTTCTTAAACAACCATACTGTTAAATGCTTCCTACCTCTTCAATATTCTCTTTACAACAACTACCAATGAGCTGCTTCTCCCACTGACATGTAAAAGACACAAGTTGTCAGTGGTGCCAAATCTGAGACCTGATATAGATCAGGGGCTCAACAAATACTTAATGAATGGAAGGATGTGTGGCCAGACTAATTTACACAGAATACACAGGGATAGCATGGTTATCCTGCATAGTGAATTCGTGTTCCTAGAGAGGCTTGAGGAAGATAGAGAGACAGCGTGGAGCTGAATTTGAAGGTGGAGCAAGTCCCTGAACACCTCAGAGATAGAGGAGAGGTAGAGAGCAAGGGGCCACATCAGGAACACATGGTGTAAGTGTGGGAACTACAATATGTTTGAAGAATAATCTCAGTCCAAGTGCTCTGAGGAGCAGGGAAGACGCTGGACAGAATGAGCCTGTCAGACATTCCCTGAAGTGTAGAATTCATAATTAAAATAGTATTAAGTAGGGCTGAGATGGTCAGATCTGGTAAAGTGCTGTACACAGGTGTGGTGACAGACTACAAGGAAGTTTTGTTGTTGATGATTTTTAAAAACAACCACAGAAACAAGAAGAGAACACATGGTGTCCCATGGGGGTCCTCCTAGGTGTGCCATGCTTTCTTAGTTGATTGCTTTCTTTCTTCTGGAGAGATCATGGCTCCTTATGATCAGGGTAGAAGCATCTGTGAAAGCTCCACACATCACAGAAAGCTCTGAAGCTCAACACCTCTCTCTCAGTCCTCTTGTTACACTTTTGAGAAATCTGTCCCATCTAGAACTAGAACCCAAGGATAGTGTAAATGCAAATACATGGTTTGGGATGAGTTTTACCAACATTAAATGAGCCCTAAGACAAATTGCAAGTAGCTATGCTGACCAACAAAGTCGTAAAGGAAGAAATTACATCTATGTCTCATCTTACTTTTCCACCAAAAAATTTTCACAATGGGCAGGAATGGAGTAGTGTACAATCCAAAATCTATGACCCGGATGGCTTTTTTGTGTGTTTCCTACAACTCTTAGTGCACCGCAGACTAGATATCTCAGAACAGCAGAAAGCTGGCATGTAGTTGTGGACAGCAGGGCTTTGGAATGGAGGTCTCAGCAGGTTCAAGGGAATGGTCTGTTCTAGGCCTGGCTCCTACCTTCTGTTAGTCTCTCGGCTTGTAGTAGTGAACCTCCAACCCTTTGTTCACCTGTGTGTGTGTGTGTGTGTGTGTGTGTGTGTTCATGTTTTTGCTTGTGTGTGCACCTCTGTGCACATGCATGTAAAGGCCTAAGGTTGATCTCAAGAGTCATCCTGGATCACCCATCCACTTTATTCATTGAGGTAGGATCTCTCAATCAAACACAGAGCTCATCAATACAGCTGGTTATTTGAGTCAGTTTACTCTGAGGAATCCCCCGATTCTGTTGTCTGAGGCTAGAATTACAGGTGGACTGCAAAGCCCATCCAGTGTTTATGGGGCTTTCTGTGATCTGAACTTTGGTTCTTTTACTCTCATGGCAAATACTTTAACTACTAAGCCATCTACTCCACCCTAGTGGTGCAGGATTCTCCCTGTGAGTGTTTCTGTCTCTACACATGACTTTCTTTTTATAGAGACACAAATCATATTTGATTATAATCTCTAACAACTCTACTGTGACCTTATACTAGCCAATTATTTTCTGCAATGATTACCATCTCCATTCTAAAGCAGTAATTCTTCAACATAAGAACTTCTGGAAGACATAGTTTAACACATTTAACTTGTAACAACTTCCCTCTGGTCTCAGAGATGATCAGGTTTTCAGTTTTTAAATTATTATTATTATATGTTATTTAATTTATGGCTACTCCTTTTTTAAAAACAGTTTTATTTTGTTTTGTTTTAAAATATGTATCCAGGCGGTGGTGGCGCACGCCTTTAATCCCAGCACTCGGGAGGCAGAGCCAGGCGGATCTCTGTGAGTTCGAGGCCAGCCTGGACTACCAAGTGAGTTCCAGGAAAGGCGCAAAGCTACACAGAGAAACCCTGTCTCGAAAAACCAAAAAAAATAAAATAAATAAAATACGTATATTTGTGTTGGTACATGCATGTGAGTCCAAGTGATCACAGAGGCCAAAAAAGGGCACTGGATCCCATGGAGCTGGAGGTTGTAAGCCACCCGACATGGGTACCAAGAACTGAACTCTAGTCCTCTGAAATAGCATGCGTTATTACCTACTGAGTCATCTCTCCAATCACAAAGCAACTACTCTTAATGTCAGTCTTTCACTTCCCCTTATTAAGGACAATGAGGTTCTTGACCAACACAGTCAGACTTGGCTAAATACAGGCATTGGTTTCCCAGCACTGTTTTCAAGGTGTGAAGGAGTGTGACCATCTGACCCCCGCCATCTAGACCAGGGCATGTGGAGCACCAGTCAGCAGTGGCAAAGTGAACACAGATGCCACATAGAAAGGAAGACATCACAGAGATGCTGAGCCGAGGTCCTGCTGACAAGAAGCCTGCCTGAAAAGGCATGCTGTTGACTACATTCAGAGTCAACACCAGATGACAGAAATCCTGTATCAAAGGGCAAGCAAGAAGATGAGCATGGCAGACAAAGCAGAAAACAAATCTTGGAGGTATGACTTGAATCCCAAATCACCCAAGAGCCTGGTTTCCAGCATCCGGTGATTGTTACCGCACTTAACATCACTTACAGAGTTCAGGGAAGCCGTTCGGTGTGACTAGCAACTTTGGTTATTGCAGATGATGCAGCTGTTATTTGCAGTGTTGTGTTTATTTGAGAAATAAGCAACCATATGTATACACCCTAGATGACATCAGCAAAGTGTAGCAAACTGAAAATCAAGTAAAACCACAATCTTCACTCTCTGTGCCTCTGCCCTGGTAGGTGCCAGAAAGCTGATCCACCCATGGACCACTGCCTGTGCCACTGTGAAAAGTCACAGCAGGTACTCCTCCAACCTCCCATGATGCTCTGGGCTGTGTTGTCTTCCCATCACCACAGTTTCTACCTATGACCAGTGGCCAGGGGATTACCAAGAGGCGGATGAGGGAGGTTGAGGATACCTTTCTGGCTAGAGCTGCTTTGTTCCAGGCCACACTGCTTAGCACACAGAGTTTCTAGATAGAAGAGTTCAGCCTTCTTGATTTTTGCATAGTAACTTTTTTGGTTACTTTGTACACAGATATGGGGAAATATGTTATAATCTTCAGTTACAGCAGAACTCAAGACAAGCTAAAGTTCTTACAAAAGTGTGCTGGCAAGTTTCATGTTAACTTGACACAATCTAGAGTTATCAGAAAGGAGCAAACTTCAGTTGAGAAATTGTCTTCATAATATCGGGCTGTAAACAAGCCTATAGGAGCATTTTTAAAAATCAGTGATTGATGGGGGAGGGCCCAGCCCATTGTGAGTGGTGCCATCCCTGGGCTGGTGGTCCTGGGTTCTGTAAGAAAGCAGACTGAACAAACCATCAGCAGTCTAGTGAGCAGTACCCTCCATGGCCTCTGCATCAGCTCCTGCCTCCAGCTCCTGTCCTACGTGAGTCCCTGCCCTGCTTGAGTTCCTGTCCTCACTGCTTTTGATGGTGAACTGTTCTAGGAACTATGAGTAAAACAAAGCCTTTCCTCCCCAAGTTGCTTTTGGTCATGGTGTTTTATCACTAACTAAGACAAAAGACATTTACAGAAAGCATCAAGTTGTATAAGCAACTCCCAGCTTGTTACTGTGGGGATTAGAAACTCGAAGGCTTACAAAAACCAAATGTACTACACAAAAGAAGCCTTGGTAGAGGGTGTAGTAATGAGGAAAACCCACACTCAGATGAAGCAGTATCCAGCTCCTTGGTCCCACAGATCGTGGCCATGTGTGTATGATACTGACTTAATTATTTCCCCCAGAGACCCCAAACTGAGTTACTTGTGTGACATTTGCCTTCTTTTGGGTATTGGCACACAATGGAAACTTAGCACAGGATGAGCTGAGTGCCCCAAGGACAAGCCCGTCCTCAGACCAGCACTTGGAAATCTCTTGGTTGGTTATTTTAAAGGCTCCATTGTTAGGCTTCCCTCAGGCATCTCTATAATGTCAGTGTGATTTTACAGTGAGATTCTGGGCTAACTCCCTGGGGCACAGGTCACCTGATCCCCTTATTGGCTGCATTATTAAAAATAAAATCTCCCCACTTCAGGAAACAGCTTTGAGAAAGCCAAGTCCAGAGAAAAGTCTTGGGCACTTCCTGTTGGTCTAAACCTGCTCTCAGCTCTACCCTACTCTGTCTGTGGGCAAATGTAGGTGGAAGAAAGTCAAAAAGATAATTTCATAACTGCCTATTAGAACCAAAATGAAAGAAATTATAACATAAAAGTGGACAGAGGGCTAGGGATCCAGCTTAGGGCAAGTTTTCGAAGGAGCCTTCTGAAAAACAATCTTCCTAAAATGTTTGTTTGTTTATTTATTTATTTATTTATTTATTTATTTATTTATTTATTTATTATTTTATGTGTGAGTATTTTGCCTGTATGTGTGTAAGTATATCATCTGCATGCCTGGTACTGTTAAGCCTGAGAGTCATGAGGAGAAAAGACCAAATTCACTACTGTCCAATGAAAGCAAGCGGTATTTTGGGGTGCATCTGAGACTGTCTCACTAAGTCTGGATTTGAGAGAGCAGCCTGTGCTGGCCTTTTGAAGTCCCTTTTATAAGAGAGAAAAGGTGTTCCCAGGGGCTAGAGAGTTGGCTGTTATATACTGTTAGAAAGATACAATGAAAGGGAGGGAGCAAGGTAAGGCGATGCATCATGGGAATGGGGTTGCAAGTTTAGTGTAGGTTGAAAAACATATTTTGCAGTTTACATCAGATCTAAGAAACAGAAACCTATTCTTAGTTACAAATAGAAATCTTAACTTGCAAGGACTTAACACAGGACAAATAGGAACTTCATTTTGTTTTAATCCAACATAATATTTTTATTGATTATTTGGGAATTTCACATAATGCACCCTAATCACACTTGCTTCCCAGTCCTCCCTGGCCCACCCCACCACCACCCTTGAGACCTCCTCACAGAAAAAAAAAAAGAAAGAAAAAAAATACCAAGTCCATTTTGTGTTGCCCATATACTCAATGGACCATGGTCAAACTCCCAGTAGGCAACCCATTAAAGAAAACCGAGTCTTTCCTGACCCCTCACCCACTGTCAGAAGCCATCAACTGTGAAGAGCTATGCCTCAGCATCTTTATCATTGTTTTAAAGAGTTCTCTTCAAAAGCTTTCCAATCTAGACTGTTTCTTTTGTGTGTGTTGGGGCAGTCGGGGGGAGGTCCACAGGAATCTTCAATGTCCCTCTTTCTCAATTATGAGTCTGCAGTCATCAATACCACTGACCATGCACTTGCCCATGGTTTCCAGCAACAGCACAGACCACAGACAACCACATGGTCTCTGGTGTCAGCACATGCCACAGGCCTCAGCATGGTCTCCAGTGGCAGTATAGACAGTGGATATCATTAACACAGTCCTCAGCTGCATCATAGACCATGGACATCATCATGACACTCAATGACCATACAGGTCATAGACATCAACATGGCCTCCAGCAGCAACATTGGCTACAGAAACCAATGTGGCTCTTGACAGTGGCATGGCCCATGGACCCCAACATGGCTTCAGGTGGCATCAAAGAACAAAGACATCCACATGACCTTCGGAGGTAACAAAGATCATGGACATCAAGATGGCCTCCAGCAGGAGCACAGACCATGAACAACAACACAGTCAGAACAGACTATGGACACCAGCAGATCCTCCATTGTAGCACAGATCATGGATATCAATATGGCCTCCAGGGACAGCATGGACCATGGGGGGGGGGGGATGTTTGAGGAGTCCCAATCCAGAAAATGAGCAGTTCTCCATTTCAGACATCCTGTCATTGCTCACAGCCAGGGTAATCATGAGGCTGGGCAAGTGGAAACCTTAACTTGCAAGGACTTAACATAGGACAAACAGGAACTTAATCTTAATTGTCTTAACTGAAAACAGAAGCCTTAACCTGCAAGGTATATTTGTCTTGTTTTGGTCTCACAGTAACAGGCTGGAAGTGAGCACCAAATCCTTCAGAATGGGAATTATAGAATGCTGTGAGCCATCATGTGAGTGTTAGGAATCAAATCTGGGTCCTCTACAAGAGCAACAGTGGTACTCTTAATCTCTGGGCCATCTCTCTACCCCTTGAAGAGTAATCTTAACTGGAGTAAGTAGAACCCAGGGTGAGTTTTGAGTGAGCTAAGGACTGCTTTTCAGGGAAGTTAACAAGGAAAAATGAAGGCAAGTCGAGGCATTTGGTCCCTGATGCAGGTCCTTTCAGGCTGGTATCGACAGTAGCTCTAAAAAAGTGAATTGCACCGTATAGTTCCACCTTGAAGCACGAGGGCCAGCCTTTCGTGGTTTCCTTCCAGTCTGTCATTGCAGGGAAAAGCACCACCTCTCAAGAAAGAGGCTGAGGCCAAGTTCTTGGAAAAGATAGAGGCTGTGAGTGACGAGCCAGTGCGCCTAGCAGCTGGAGATAGGCAAACCCACAGAGCCAAGGGGATCTGGTTGGGACACAGACACTCCCACAAGAGGGAGTGTCAACTAGACTGAGCTGGGCTCAGGGAGGACATGACTGTTCCTAGGCATGGTAGAGGGGAAAGTTATTGTAGATATGAGAGACAGTATAGTCAGAGGCAGAGACATCTGGAAGAGCCCAGAGTAAACATGACCCTGAGCCAGGCTATGTGAGGACAGAGGGAGAGAGGAGAGGGGAGAGCCAGAAGCCAAGAGGCCAGGATAGTAAAGAGTAAAAAGGGCAAAAAAAGGAGCGGGGAGCAGGGAGGCATAGCCAAAATGGCTGGATTCTGAAGAGAAGAGCAGCAGAGGAGAGGACAGCCCAGCCTCTGGACTGAAAATTTCAGGGTAGGGGGTGGGGTATGCCAGTCATACCCTGTAACAGGTAGGGACTGAGGGTTGCTGGGAAAACCTGGTGGCTAGTTCTACTCTGCTATGTTAAATAAGCATCTCAGTAGGCCGTTTGTCCCGGGTTTGAGACCTGACACCAGTGACAGTCTACCGAGCTCCACACTTCATCCTGAGGCTGTAGCATCCGTCCCTCTTGCTCTGAGGCTTGAATCATCTGAGCACGAAGAGCTGCTTGATTCGTTTGTTTGTTTTGTTTTGTTTCCTGGCTTTCTAAGGTATAGATGATTACTGTGAGACCTTGCAGGCTCTGACCATGTAATCCAATCATTTGTTCTCTGCCTCTAGAGAACCTGACTAATAGCGTGGGTGACATTTCACAGAGCAAGTAGCAGCAGGGAGAATGTTTGGAGACTAAAAATCAGCTGAATTAATGAAACTGGGAGGGAATGTGAGTGTGGGATGAACCATCCTTGGAAAAGCATGGAGGAAGCCAAGGCCTGTTTGAATTTTTAACTTTTGTGGGAGACCATTACCAACACTTAAATAGACCAAATTGATAAATGACTTAAATTTTAGGGTGAAAAAAATCATTTAAAGTTCTCCTGTAGAAGAGAATACACACAAAGCAAGAATAGACACAGGAGACCATTTTCTTTAGTTTTGGACCAAGAAAAGAGCCCCCCCACCAAAAAAGAAAAAAAATCATGAACTACCAACAGGTCATGGAATACTTTGAAGAAAATGCTGAGCAAGTCTCATGATGTATTTTTACTGTGAAGCAATGGAGGAAAAAGGAATCAAGGATAACTTCTTGGATTTTGGAACCTGTGGAAGTGACACCACTATTTAAATTTTGGGGTTAATAAAGAATACAGGGGCAGGGTCTCAAATGTGGGGATAATAACTTGTACTTACTAAGGGATATTTGCTCATCGGACATATAAGTGAATGTGTTACTTAACAAGCTGGCTAAATGAGCCTGAATAGAGGTGGTGGGATCAAGGGCACAGAAATTATTTTGAGAATCATCTGCCAGTTGATAAGGCTTAGGGTTCTGGGAGACAGGGAGCCATGCCAGGGTATTTATAGAAAAGTGATGAAGATCTAGGACTTGGCACAGCTTAGAGAAAGTCATGGACAGGAGAAAACGGTGGGTGGGATGGTAGTGGTAGACCTGCTACCTGACTATGTATCTTGCTTTTTGCCCCCTTCTTCCCGCTATAGGAGCTGAGGATGTGAATGGGGTCCTGCCATCTCCAGGAAGGACCCCAATTAGTGTGAATACTTGACTTTGTAGCCCGGCTGACATTCTCTAATTCTCTTGGCAAAAGGATACCATTCTAGCCTGAACTAATCAATGTGAAATTAGCAACTTACTTTCCTTTGACAAACAAAAGTTGCTTCTTACTGATTGTCAGAGAGTATCTTAGGGGTTCTAATGCTGCCACAAAACACCAAGACCAAAAAGCAAGTTGGGGAGGAAAGGGTTTATTAGGCTTACACTTCAGCATTTCTGTTCATCACTGAAGGAAGTCAGGACAGGGCAGTATCCTGGAGGTAGGAGCTGATCAGAGGCCATGGAGGAGAACTGTTTACTGACTTGCTTCTCATGGCTTGCTTAGCCCACCTTCTTATAGAACCCAGGACTAGCATTCGAGGGATGGCACCATCTACCATGGGCTAGTCCCTCCCCCATTGATCACTAACTGAGAAAATGCATTACGGCTGGATCTCATGGAGGCATGTCCCCAACTGAGGCTCCTTCTGATAACTCTAGCTTGGGTCAAGTTGACACACAAAACCCGGCAGTATAGAGAGGAAATAGCTTTTCCTAGAGGCGGTTATGGCCTCCTTGTAGCTATTACTAGCACACTTTAGGAAGAAGCTCATTTGTAGATGGCAGACCCTATCAATGGGCATAGTATCCAGATCAAACACTGTCCCTGTCCAGCTTATGTGACTCCTCAACTTTCCACACCCTACTTATTTAAGCCACACTTCATAGTGTTCATAACTGTCAGTGCATGACTTCCTATTAACGCAAAAGTAGGAGTTATTTAAGGAAAGAGACTGTGTACACTGTATCTGATGCTGTTGGCGATTGTTTGGAGGAAGGCAGAAGGCAACGTTTGAATTTGACAGTGTGTTTATGTCAATGACCTAAAATGTTTTAGAGGCGTAAGGCTTACCACTCTTTAGCTGAATGTGAAACATCCCCCATAGGCTCACATCTGAAATCTTGGTCCTAAGCTGGTCCTTCACTTTAGGAGACAGAGCCTTGTTGATGCCAGAAGTACACAGTTACAGTGGGCTTTGAACTTCAATAACCGGTCTTCACTTGCTGTTGCTTCCTGAGTACAGATGCAGTGTGATCAGCCAGCTCTGCACACTCACGTCTACTGCTTTCTTTCCCAGTTATACTGGGCTCTCCCTCTGGAACTGTAAGTGCAGATAAAAGCATTCTCCTTTGAGTTTTTTTTTTTGGGGGGGGGGGTCAGGGTATTTTCTCACAGCAGCAGAAAAGAAACCAACACAAGTCTAAATCCAAACTTGAGAATTAAAACTTTTCCAAAAGAAGTACTCTTCAAATATGCACTTCTACCCAACATCCACACAGATTTACATTAGCACATCAGAGTTTAGCACTTAACCTCCACAGCTTTTGTGACACTTCCATTTCTGATTTTAGTGTCTGAACCTGCAGGAGTAAATGACCCACTGTGTGATTTTCCAAAAATCAAGAAAAGGTGTAGGGTTGATGAGATGGCTTGGCACTAAACCATGCTTTTGTGCTGTGAAAAGACGTTCTGTATGCTGTGAATATGTGTTGCTCTGATTGGTTGATAAATAAAACACTGACTGGCCAGTAGCCAGGCAGGAAGTATAGGCAGGGTAAGCAGACGAGGAGAATTCTGGGAAAAGGAAGGGTGTGTCAGGAGTCACCAGCCAGACACAGAGGAAGCAAGATGACAAGGCAGAACTGAGAAAAGGTACCAAGCCATGTGGCTAAACATAAATAAGAATTATGGGTTAATTTAAGTGTAAGAGCTAGTCAATAATAAGCCTGAGCTAATGGCCGAGCAGTTATAATTAATACAAGCTTCTGAATGATTATTTTATAAGCAACTGAGGGACTGCACGGCTGGACAGGACACAGAAAAACTTCTGACTACACTTCTGGTCTTGTAGAGAATTGGAGTTCAGGTCCCAGCACCCACACTGGGTGACTCACAACTGCCTGCAATCCAGCCCTGTGGGCACTGGCACATTCATACACATACATAACCAAATACACATACATAAACGTAAAATAGACCCCTAAAATGAGAAATGGCTTACCATGAAAGGGCCCCAAAATGACTGTGCATTGTGTAATGGAAGTTCTCTTGTAGAAACCTGTTGTTTTCTAACGAGAGACATAAAGGGCATGGATCTGGAGGGGAGGTGGGGAGTAGAGGCAGGGAAAGTGTAATCAAGATATAATGTGTGAGGAAAGAATCTGTTTTCAATAAAAGGAGAGAGAGATGGGGGAGGGAGAGGGGACGGGAGAGGGAGAGGGAGAGGGAAAGAACAAGCATAAGGTACTTGGTTCTGTACCCATCCAACATAAACATGGACTTGGAAACAATTATAAATCCTGAACCTTAGAAAACTAAATGGGGCCCAAAATCAGAGAGGCCCTAAAGACTGCAGGGAAGACATTCTTATTAGCCAGATCCAAGTGCATATCTGAGTGTTCCAAAGGAGAGAAAGTAGCGGTCTAACAAGATTTCAGATTAAATCCTTTAAGGCACTGTAATCATAGCATTGAATCACAATACTTTTTCTTTTGAAAATGCCATGTTCCATGTACTTGCTAGGCAAGCATTCTACCACAAACTATATCCACAGTCCTGAAAGCCACTCTTTACATGCTCAGTTGAGGAATTATGAAACCAATCACAGTGTCTTGCTCTGCCAGTGGTATAGTCACATGTTTAACAGAGGAACAGAAGTATGGCTCTCCTTCTCCTGTGCTGGTGTCACTCACATAGGACACACCCTTCCCCATAGCCAGCTCCTTCTTTCCAACATCTTTACTTTCATTTTTTCCATATAAACAAAAGGAGAACATGAGTCTGTCTATACCCCTGTCCACCTGTCTTCTTACATCTTCCTAGATCAGAACCAGTGAAGCCTCACAGGTACAGATTACAAACAGCACATTCTACCTTTGCATCAGTAAGTGTGAGTTTACCTAAAGCAGAAAGCAAACTCTCCCCATTGGAGATAACAGAAAATACATTCACGGACCCAGTTTCTTATGTCAAACTCTGTATCCAATTCTAAAACTGACCTTGAACCCTCTACTACCCTCCTCCTTTTGATTTATTTATGGACTGAACAGTAGTTAAGTACCTACTGGACATAGCCCATGCCAATCAATAGAATAAAATGCATAGAACCCAAGAAGTGACCAGATCTCTTCCTATTTTCAAAACCTGCTAATTTGTGTGCTGATTTTTTTCAAACCATTATCCAATCTGGGGAATCTTATTGTGAATATATATACATTGTTTACCATAAGCAGTATTATTCTGATGTATTGGTAGTGGCTAGTAACCAAAAGTAAGTAGTTCCACAATATATTTTGAATTCACTCCTAGTACCTACAAGAGAACTATTTAAACTGTAGAAGTAATTATGCACTTCATCAGGACCATTAAAAAAACAACAATAAAGCATTGTAGACTTTGGGGAAGTAGTTGTTCTGAGCATATATATTTAATTTTCCTAAAATTTTTCATATCACTAAATCTTTATGTCATAAGATATCCACATTAGTTGCATATTATAATGAAACTTCAAGTAAGTGTTCATTGATGATAATAAAAAAAGAAAAAAGTTACTTGTCCTTGAAAATTCATAAACTTCTACCAGTCTTGTCAATACGTACATCATTAAGAGATTATTAGCTACTTTAGGTCCATCTAGAATCTGAGCAAGAAGAAAACTCAGGCAGGAGACATGATTCAGCAGTTAAGGATGCTTGATGCTCTTTTAGAGGACTGCAGTTCAGTTCCCAGCACCCACACGGCAGCTCACAGTCATCTGCAACTGCAGTTCTAGAGGATCCGATGCCCTCTTTTGACTTCTGAGGGGACCAGGCACACATGTGGTTCACATACATCCACACAAATAAAACATACCTAAAATTTTTTAAAGCTACTAAGCACTGAAATAGCAAGGTAATATATTTTGCTTTACTAAATCATTTTTGTTTTGGGGGGTTGGGGTTGGGTGGGTGGAATGGATTTTTGTTTGTTTTCGTTTTGTTTTTTAACTTAGGAAAGCAAAGAAGGCCCAGTGCAGCAGCTCAGTCAGTAAAGGCACTTGCTGCCACGCCTGTCTACCTGGTTTGGATCCCCACAGCTCACATGGAGAGAACTGACTCCCACAAGTTCTCCTCTGTCTCCCACTTGTGCATAGTGGCATGCACATGTACGCAATTAATATGTAAATGTAAAAAATTAATCCAGGCAGTGGTGGCACACACCTTTAATCCCAGCACTCAGAGGCAGAGGCAGGTAGATCACTGAGTTAAAAGCCAACCTGGTCTACAGAGCGAGTTCCAGGACAGCCAAGGCTACATAGAGAAACTTTACCTGGAAAAAAAATTAAAAATAAAAAATGAAAGGGAAACTGTAATTTGTCTTTGGTGTACTTGTACATCTTCACTATCAAATACTACAATGAATTAAAAAGCAAGTAATTCAGAAGATTGCTATACCTCTTTAATGAGGGGGACCTGCATGGAAATGTCAAATAAGTGTTCATAGAGCTGAGACCTTTTGTCAATTCTTCACTGATCAAGATATACACACAGGACTCAACATTTATAAATCCATTTAATTTTTTAGTTTTCTTTCGCTTAAACGCTTTTTCAATTTATTTTCAACAATTTATTGCATGTATACAATGTACTGTCCACCTACCGCTCTCCTATCTTGTCTCCCTCTTGCTCCTATGAACCCTCTCCTGGGGAACATTTCCCAATCTGTCCCTGGAGAATCTCTGGGTTTTCTTGCCAACTTTATACCCCATTTCTGCTCAAGTTGAACTAGATCATTCTGTATGTTTTCTTTCATTTTTAGCCCTCACAGAAATGGGTGCAGTGTGGCTTTGTTTGTCTGGCAGTTTAGGGTTTGCCCTTTCCATTGGTGAAGTTTGCCCAGCTGTGCTTAAAGGATGCCATGGCAGATGTCCAATACTCATGGAATCAAGAACTAATTCAGCTTTGGGATTTCGTCCTGTCTACACTGGACCTATTTTGGTTCTTTACTCACTGTTTTACCACTTTTTTGGGTTACTTTTCCTACTTTTCCACTTTATGGGTTGTCTTGACAAACTTTTTTTTCCTTTTATTTTATTTTTGTTTTTGTTTTGTTTTTGTTTTTCGAGACAGGGTTTCTCTGTGTAGTTTTGGTGCCTGTCCTGGATCTCTCTTTGTAGACCAGGCTGGTCTCGAACTCACAGAGATCTGCCTGGTTCTGCCTCCCGAGTGCTGGGATTAAAGGCATGTGCCACGTCGCCTGGCTTTTCCTTTCATTTTTGATAACATGTTTGTCGGCTTTTGATCTCTGTGACAAAATATCTGATGAAGACACTGTAATGGAGGAAAGCTGGAGATCCACTCATGGTGTTAGAGGTTTCCGATGCCACGACCATTGCTCCATTGCTCCCAAGCCTCTCATTCCTACTCCAACTCTCCTGCCTGGTGAGAAGTTACCTGTAGACGAGGCATTGTCAGGCCAGACAAGAAGATTCAGGCTGCTTTAGATGGGTCTCTGGGAAGTCTTCAGTTGGAGGGCTTGGGCACAGAATCTCCCTTTTCATTCCTATTAATATGGACATTTATACGAACTGGACTGCTCTCCTATTCATCAGCCCCGACTCTCACTGAGAAATGCCTTCAGCACTGGGCCTGCTGTTTCCCTCAGGAATACGTGCTTACTCCTTTCTTATGTCGTTTCCTCCTCTCCCACGTAGAATTCATCTCAGTGTGACCTTTTGATAAGCTTAGGACCTCAGTGATATGTTCTGTTTAAATACAGAAGAGCCTGTGCTTAACGGTTTGATTAAGATGGATGGTTTAAAGTTCATCCATTTTCCAAGTCCACTTGATGTGAAAGGTATTCCCTGCAAAGTTACACTCAAGAGAGACCTCCCTACTAGTCCTTTATCTCATGGGGTGTCTGTCTTTTTTAAACAAACAAAGCTAAAATGAAAAGAAAAAGTCTAGACCCCACAGAAAGAGAATATTTTGTACCTTGGGGTTGTCCCTGACTGCTCGTTAGGACAAAAGGGTAATTGCTGTTGGAATTTATGCACTAACTAAATACACTTTGAACACCCTCTAGTGACGACAAGTGTGCAATCCCCCAGGTCGAGTGTCTATGTTCCCTTACTAGGCCAGGTTGAAAGGGCATAGCTTGAGCAAAGAATCTTTTTGGTGTCTCAAAAACCCATACCAGCAATCTGGAGTACTAAAAGGCTCTGCACGGGAGTTGTGGGGATAAAGTGTAAAAGCGTGCATAAAAACCTAGTGCAGAGCCTGGCCTGCAGTGGCTTCTAAATAAATCAGGCCTGTTAGAATAAAATAGTGTTATGTTTGGGGAATTCAGTGGCAACAAAATGGTTTCTTGGCTTTGAGGGTCTCTGAGGGTCCAGGGAACAGGACACGAAGCCAAAGAGAAAGAGATTGAAAACATTGTTTCATAGGAATTTCAAAATTTGCCAGCTGAATCTGAATGAGAATAAGGGATCTGAAAGCAGGGCTTGATAAAAGGTGAGCGTGAAAGCTATTAGGCACATAGCATGGGAATCAAGGGAGTTTAATGGAAAAAACCTTGTCAAAACAACTGCTTTGAAGGCCAAAGCCAAGTCTGAGTGGGACAGTGGTCCTCACTCTCCAAGTGTCTCATTTTCCCAGGATTCTCTTCCCAGTATTCCCAGTGAGAAATAGTGCCACTGACTAAGATCTCTTTATGATCGTGGGAAAAATTTAAAGCAAATGGAAGCTCCATCAATCAGATAACATGTGTGTGGTAGCATGGGGAGAGAAAAAAAATCAAGAACCAGGCATTTTCAGTGCTTAGAACAGTGATGCTGGTTAACCAAATTTCCACTTTGCTTTCTAGGAATTAATCCCTTAGATGTCAGAGTTAAGTACTGGGATGCTTACAAATTGACACTTGGCTATTCCAGAAAGTATTCCTCCACGACTGACTAATTTTAGTTGATTTCCCCACGATGTAGAAAAGCAAACTACATTTGCCTTTAGTAAACAAATGTGTTTAAAGTACATGTTTATATGTGGGTACACAGAGCCAGGCTACTCAAATGGGAACAATGGAAGCGCAAAAATTCATTCTCAAGAACAAAGTCACAGAGAAATAGTGAGGCGCTCTTGAGTTAGTAGCCTTACGGACCAGGGAAGTTGTCGCCATCACTGCATCAGAGCAAAAAGAGGAAATACCTTCTAGGTGACCTGCAGACAGTAGCTTCCACTGAGGCTGTGGGGGGGAGGTCCAATTAGAAGGATCATCTGACTGAAACCTGGCTTTGGTGGAGAGATTCAGCTATGTTACTCTGTAGCTGGGACAGGGGCAGGGAGGAGTCTTTACCCTGATGTTTCCTTCCCAACCTGTGTTCACTGTTCTCTCTTAATCTGACCAAACCCAACTGCAAGTCATCTAAAAATAACTCCAAGGATGCTGTCCCTAGTCATCATGTCTTCTTGTTTAATTGTCGTTTTGAAGATAGTAGCTTCAATTAGTTTTCCCTCTTGTGTTCTATTTTGAGATGTTAAATATGCTAATTCCTCTTTCTTTTGCCAAGGTCTGTGCACCCAAAGTACCCCCAGCAGCATCACCTCACTTCTGCTTTCAGATATGTGTGTTCTTGTATCTTATTTAGTTGTTCTGATATTTTATATTGCTCTTAGTGGAGCAAAACCAGAAATCAAATGCTCTCTGTAATTACCAAATGAGGAATTTGTTCAAAATAACCAACTACGGGAAAGAAAACCTTCCCTGGAGCAGGTAGGGGAGTCCTGTGTGTTCCTGGAAAGTCTGTGTAAGGACAATTCCACATTTGACCTGGAACTCCCCATGACAAGAGTATTGGTACCAGGCCCAATCTCTTTATCTCAGGAGAACTTGCGTAGGCTAAATAAGGGTTAATCCCAAGGAGTCCTCAGCAGAAAAGAATTGCACAATGGACTTCTGGGTGGCAGTGAGGCTGATTATTAACTTAAACCAACTAGTTACATGGACGTGCTCTGTTCAGGCTGAATAAAATATTCCTATCATTATGACACATTCTATCATAAGCTATTTGTATTTATTATTTCCTGGTTGCAGCTGTATGCCCAGGCTCTTCCTGCTTAGCTTTCTGATATACCCTCAGAAACAGCAAAACATAGCTGGAAACCAGGAGGTATTTACTGAGTGAATGATCCATCTGTCCATCTTCTGTAACATGCCTCACTTTTTGATTGATTCTGGTCACTCCCATTCCCTAACCACCCAGTCTCTAGTCTGCTTGACTTTTATAGAATCCTATGGTAACGTGGACTTGCTACTCTTTGGTGGATCACACCCCATCCCATTTTTCACTTTCTTTGATCAATGTTTATACAATCACCTTTCACCTTGGTCTGGTTCTGCAGCTCTTGACATTGACTTGTGTACAGTGATGCTGCAGGAGTCCTGCTCTTGGTATCACCTTTACTGGATGTGACCTCAACCACCCTAGAAAAAGAGGCCATGACTTTGCCTCTAAGTTTGAACTGTACAACCTTGCATACTTGGAGAGACTTAAGCAGCCAGAACGAATACACTGTGCTATGGGATAGCAGAAAAATAAGAGACTTACAGACTCTTTGTGTCTTCTACACACAAACAGAAAACAATACACAGAGATAATCCAATATCACAGAGTACTTACTTGGTCTAAGTTAGAGAGAAAGGGTATGTGAAAGAGTATAGCCACATTATGAGTATTAGATGCTGACAGCTTTTAAGCTCTATCACCACCCTTTCCTTTTTGGCTGCTCATCTTAGCAAGCTGACAACAAAGCCCAGATTCCCATGCTGGGGACACTGGGAGGAAGTTCAGTCCAGGCAAGCTGAGAAAGAGAACATCACCTCAGCTCCACACAACCTTGACAAACCCCAAACCACCCTTCTGCTTTTTCAAGCCATTCTGGAAATGCTAGAAGAGCCTACCTTACTATTGAAAAGTCTTATTTTGTGACCTAATACTTTCATCATCTCTTGGTATGTGCCTAAAGTATTAGTCTGAATATCTGAACCAAAATTTGAATAGGAGGCCCATTCTTCTCTGGGTAGGAGGCGCTGAGCAACACAATTCTACACCTTTATATAACATTTCTTCACTGTAAAGAATACCTACACATCATATCATTTCTTAAAAAAAGATTTTATTATTTACTATGTATGTATGTGTGTGTAACTTCAGAGGCTAGAGAGGGTTTGAATCCTTGGAGCTAAAGATGGTTGTGAAGCACCAAGTAGATGCTGAGATCTGACCCTAAGTCCTCTGCAAGAGCATCAAGTGCTCTTAGCCACTGAGCTATCTCTCCAGCCCCATACAGCTCATTTCCTTCCCTGAGTACTTGTGAGATTGCATCTCTAGCCTTACTAAAACTGTTTCCATAGTGTTTAGTTCCCAACAGCAAAATGATGTCTAATTATGATACTCGGTGGTCACTTCTCTACCATGACCGAATGGACCCTGCAAAGCATTGATCACCTCAGATTTCTCATAGCTCATTATTAGTCTTTTCTGGTTCAGTTTTATTGAATTTTGGTACAGTTATATTTAAGTGACGACCTATTCTTGCAAAAAGAAACAGTGTGTAATTTAGGCTACCTCCCAAGAGTAGCTACCCAGATTATAGACCAAGCTAAGTCAGAAGGAATATCTGAGTCATTCATTCCCAGAGTAAGGAGTATGATAAATGGGTGACTGTGCTGCTCAGATGGAAATGGTGGCCCTCCCCGCCCCAGGGAACGCAGTGCAGTACAGTCATTCCTTTCAGCTGTCAGCCTTGCTGTTAATTTTGTCTGCATTGCCAGCCAAGGGCAGGAAGACACAGGAAGATGAATTATTGATTTCCACTTGCCGTTGATTGGGGAGCAGGTTTGCAGCTTATTTCCAAGTAACTCTTTTCATCTTCACGGTAATAAATACAAACATTCATTCAATTTATCCCTTGTAGTTAGCACCTTTGCGATGAATTGTGTTTTTAAAACAACTAACCATTTCCTGCTTAGACTCAGCCAATGAAAGGCTACACTTAAACAGATTCGTTGAATGCATCAAAGTTTAGAAATAGAAATTTGATTTTGAAGAAAGGAAGTGGATAGTGAGTGGTGAATGCAGCGTGGGGAAGGTTTCATATGTAAGTCCAGCGAGCTCGAGGATCTAAGAATCTTCCTATAAGAAACATAGCTGACTGTGATTGAGCGATAGGTTTCCTTGATCAAATTCAATTGCCAATCATCTAGACTTGGTTTGGTTATGCTAATTCTCTGGGCTTCTGTAGTTTCCCATTCTCTCAGCTCCCCGAGAGGAAAGGCAATCTTCCAGTATTCTCAAGCCACGCTGCACTGCCCTAAAAGCATTCTCCCTGAACACTTTTGTTTGCTACGTCTGTGCGGTGCTGAAGAGCTCTTACGCTTTCCTTCCATTTGCCAAGGAGACAATGCTTTCAAAGAGCAACGTGGGTAGCTGGTGGCCACAAAGTGGACCCCTCGTGGCTCAGCAGCTGTTTGAAAATTTCTGGTCCAAAACTGCACGATGATTTGATTTTTTTCAGGATTTTTTTTTTTTTAATGAGGACGGTGGCAGACTCACAGCTATAGAATAGTGTCCTGTCTGAAACTGGCACATTTTTACCAGAAATCTTGTAATTCAAAAGCATATCAGTATGGTCTTCAGACAAAAAGATATGTTCTCTTTTCTATCCATCTGAGAGGTGAGGTGCACCAAATTAAACACATACATACAAAAGCCCTATATCTGCTAACTCATTTTTTAAATGCATAGATCCTAGAGATTGTACCTTTGCTAGAGGAATTTTCTGGGGAGAAAATCTAACTAGGCACAAACTATATTCATTAAAAATTAATTTCTTAAAGTAAAAGAACTCATGGGTAAAAGTAATTACATGTCAAATTCCCAATATTCCAGTGATGGGTTATATAAATCATTTATTTGGTTTATATGGATGACATAAGACAAAACGCTTCAAAATGTTAAAAGCTATTTTAATTGCTTATCAGTATACAGGACAGGTATCTATAAATAACAAAAATCAAAAGCATGAAAGAGAAACAAGAAAGTGGAGACCAAGTTTTGCATTTTGTGATGTGGTCATAGTCGAGGTATCTTTGGATTACACAGAATGACACCACAGTATTATGGTGATATTTTATTTGTGCTGAAATATGATTTTATTTGTATGTTAATAAATAAAGTTGCCTGGGGGTCAGAGCTAAAAGCAAGCCATTTAGAAGTCCAGCGGTGGTGGCACACGCCCTTAACCTGATCACATGGCGGGCAGAGTCTCTGTGTATTCAAGGACACAGCCAAGAGGTGACCCAGACCTTTAATCTCAGTACGAACCATAGAGACCTGGAGGTCTGTATAGACAGGCAGTGATGAGGAAATCATGTGGTTGGGTTTAAAGCCAATGAGAAGGTAGAACAGAAAGGCGATAAAAAGACAGGTCACACAAGAGAAGGTCTCTCTCTCAGGGGAAGGACGGCAGCGAGTGGTAAGCTAAAGGCTTCCCTAGTGCTCTGATCTTTTGGGCTTTTAACTCTGCATTTGGCTCTGTGTTTCTTATTTAATAAGACCACTTAGAATTTCATCTACGCAGTATCGTGTTTTATATAAGCCTGTAGAAGAGCAAAAGCTATCAAAGATACACAAAAGAAGGTAAGGAATCAAGGCACATCGCTAGAGAAAACATGTCATCCAAAGAGAGGCCTGAGAGGGTGAAAAGCAAAAAGCATCTATAAACAAGCCAAAAGCAATTAATAAATCAGTGGTGGTAAGTCATCATCCATCAAAAATTGCTTCACATGCAAATGGATTCAATCTTTAATAAAAGAAACCCATAAGGTGATAAATGTATTAAGAGGCAGCACCCAATATGTTACCTGTAAGAAACAAGCTACGCCTCTAGACAGAGCTAGTGAAAGTGAAAGGATGGAAGGGGAAATAAAAAGAGAATGAAGGCTCTCAGAACAAATAGACTGTACACTAATATCAATAAACGGAGATGAAGAAGACCATTCTGTAATAAGGAGGACCACCTTTCCTCAAGATGGAACTATTATAAATATGTGTGCACAATATTGGAATGCCTAAAATATGAAACAAATGAGAGACAGAGGAGTAGTCCCTCACTATCCTGTTTTTATCAATGGACAAATCACCCAGACAAGAAAATCAATAAGGAAACATTGGCCTTAACATACCCTTCAGACCAGAGACCAGCAGGCACATATGTATGACACCATTCAACAGCAGCAGAACACACACACTTCTACACAGCATACCAACCACTTTCCAAGATAGATCACGTGTAAGAACACAAACACTACAGTTAGAGAGAGGGAAATGATCTCATCTCTCCCTGGCTACAAGTAGAGGGAACAAGAAATCAGGAACATAACTTAAGAAGATCTGTGATTAAATGGACACAGAGAAGAAGCACCTAGACAATAAGTTAAAGGGGAAATACAAGAGGAGACTAAGAAAATCTTAAGATAGAATGGATACAGACTATGTTAAAATGCCATACCTGGAGCAGCTCTGAGAGGGGTGTTTATGACAATGAATGCCTTCATCCCGGACAAGTAAACTTTCAAATAAACAACTTATCACTAGGGTTCAAAGACCAGAAAAAGGAGGAAAACTAAGTCAAAAGACAGAAATAGTAAAGAGGATGCAGAAATAAACAAAATAAAGGCTAGGAAAACTTCAGAAAAGGTTAATAAAACTAAGAATTATGGCTTGAAAAGATAAACCAACAAGTTTAGGCATTCCAACAAAGAAAAAAATTAAATTTAAAAGACTCAAAAAAATCAAATATGAAAAAGAAAACACTGAAAAATGCAATCCAAAGAACAATGAGAAAATATTATAAAGAACTTTTTGTTAAATGTATAACCTAGAAGAAATACACAAATGACTACACACAGCCTATTGTGATCTATTAAGAGTAAACAAAAAATGAAGAGATCAATAATAACTGAAGAGACTGAATCAGTTGTGTAAGAAGTACTCCATCCAGAAAAGGCAAGTGTCAGATGGTTTCTGTGCTATGAGACACCAAACATTTAAAGAAGTAAGATCCACCCTTTTTAACCTCTTCCAAAGATTTGAAGAGATAATACTGATAAAGACATTACTTGAGGCTGATATTACCCTTATATAAAAGCTGAATAAGGAAATACAAAACAGTCAATACCTCTGATGAACATATATGTTAAAAAATTGGCAAGAAGATACAAGCAAACCGAGGTCAACATTACACAAGGGGGATCATTTATCATGGTCAAATAGACTTTAGCATTGGGAGGCAAAGATGGTCCCAAACTTTCAAAATCATAGGAAGAAAACCAACAATTGCTTATATCAATAGATACGAAAGGCATATGAAAAAACTCAACATTTGTTCATGAGAAAAAGAAAAATGTACACTAGATAAATTGGGTATAGAAAGAAATAACAATAAAATTTGGCTACTGTTAGGCCGTGTTTAGTATCAAATTCAAAGTTGAAAATAGAAAGCACTCCGAGATCAGCAACGCAACACAGATGCTCGCTGTCTTCACTTCTACTAAACAGAGTGAAGAAGCAAAAAACTGTCTAGACAGCCAGGGGAAGAACCTGAACCATTTGTTTACAGGTGACATAGCTTTATGTAGAAACCCCAATAGCTCCATGCAAAGGTAATATCAAAGCTGATAAATTCAGGAAAATTGCAGAATATGGTGTCCACATACAAAAGTTAGCATTTTATGAATACAATCCAATAACTTATCCATGAAAGAAATCAATAAAATAATCCTACTCATCATGGTTAACAAATACTTAGAAAAACTGAAGAACTGAAGAAATTTGCAATGAAATAAGTTGAAGAAGACACATAGGAATGAAAAGATAGGTCTCCTGTTCAGGGATTAGAAGTAACACTATGGACACATCAACACCATGCAAAGCAACCTACAGATTCAATGCAAGTCTATTGTAATATGAAAATAATTTATCACAGAAATAGAAAGATACCAATTTCTAAATTGTATATGGAGCTATAAAAGATCCTGAATAGTCAAGGTCATACAATCAAGCGGTCCTTCTACTGGGTGTATGTCCAGGTGAAATTTAAACAGTATGTCAAAGAGATATCTGCACTGTTTTTTTACTCCAGCACTGTCCACCACAACCAATGGAACTGCCTTAGCTCTCCAGCAATGTATCAATAGATAAAATCAGTAGTGTTGGCAGACACAGGACACAGGTCTGTGTGTACAACTATATATACTTAGCTTATACTTAGCTTCAAGAAAAGAAAAATATCCTATCATTCATGATATCACAGATCTTACTTCAGGATGTTATGTATACTTTGTTACATGAAGTAAGTTGGACTCAGTAAATCAAATGCCACATGAGCTTACTTGCATGTTAATCCCATAGTGCTACAAGGCAAACCAGTAGCCTGCATGTTCATGAAGGAACAAGGCAGTATTGATCAGTAGAAACAATATTTTAAAGATGTACTAGGTATATGCTCAAGAAATCTACTATCCATCATGGTGATTATAGTTACCAAAATTTGTTGTTAAAAATCAAAAAGAAAATAAAATATTTTTTTGTAAATTAATATGTAAGTCAATGGATATATGCATTAGGTTGTATTATAAAACGTGTAAGTTTTTAAACTACCCATTGTCAAAAAATTCATATAATTTGGGGTCTGGAAAAATGGCTCAGTGATTAAGAGAATTTGTTTGTCTTGAAGAAGATTCAGCTCAGTTCCCAGCACCCACAGGGTGGCTTACAACCACCATAAGTTCAGTTCCTCTTCTGTGTGCACACATGTTGTACACAAACATACACGCAACAAATATCCATCTGTATAAAATAGGATAGACACATCTTTTAAAAGGCATGCAATTTTTACATATTTCAAAATAAATTTGTCAAAATGTATCTTATTAAATATTATGGTTCCTATTTTCTTTCCAATTCATTTAATTTTGAAGAACCTTAATAATATTGTCATTATTTTAGATTAAAATTATGTCATTTAAAATATACATACTCTCACATGTATAGCCCTTTGTGTATATGTTTCTTGGGTGTAAAGAATGAAATACAAAAACTAGAAAATTTTTAGGTTCTGAGGTAAAACAATAAAAATAATAGCCCTTATTCCTGGTGAGTTCAAGGACAGGCTGACTGAATTGAGAGGCAGGATTTTGATGAAAGTCATTATTTCCCACACAGCGGAGCAGGCATGTAATTGTCCAGTGTCTAAACTGTTTCTAGTTCACTTGTCCTTTTCCATCTCACTCCTAAGTTAGGACGGAGTGACTACTGCTGGGAGCTTGGAGGAGACTAGGCTGAGAGACGAAGAATGGTGTGTTTCATTCTGCCACTATAGGACAGGACCACTGAGTTTAGGAAAGGCAAATTGCATATAAACCTGTTATGAGGATGGGTGGCTCACTCCGTTGTGTCATTTGGGGGATGTGGAATACTCCCACCCTTTCCTCTTCTAAATATATCTTTTGTTCATTTAATTAAGATTATATGTGTCATTGCATATATGCATGGCTTGCATTTAGCTACAGGCTGTATCTGGTGTGGACCCCTTCTGCCTTTAGATAGTTTATAAGCCAGAGGTGCACTTAAAAAAAAAGATTCTTGGTTTACAAAGGAAGGAAAGACAGATGCTCTGAAAAGTGGAAAAGGGACATTTTCCTAGGCCTTGGAGCCAAGGAAAGCGTCCTGACCCTTGCTTGGTTACAGGCTGACCTGAAAGGTTCCATGGAAGTTAGTTAGCTGAAAGGAGAGAAGAGGAGAGAGAAAAAGCAAGATGTTGGGCTGAAGGGAGATGTCAAGGGCGGCAATCACACCCCATCCTGGTTCCCATGTTTGTCAATGGTTTGACCTGGGGGAGCCACTGGTCATGTTTGAATGTCAGTTTCACTTCTAGAAAGTGGGGGTGACTTGTCACTGCTGAAAAGGGAGAAACCATGTGGCCAGTGACACTGGAATTATGAAGTAACAGGAACCCCGACGCCCACCAGTCTCAGTGTAATGGGTCATGTATTGGGAGGTTATTGACAAACAACATAGAATGTAAAGGCCTAAGAAATTCAGGGTATGGCTAAGTCTGCACCAAAGGAAAGCAGACATCCAAATACAATCTGAACACCGCTGCTTCTCATGTTTACATCCATGTGGAAGTAAGCATAGTCCTCTTTTCCCATGGAACACTGGCTTTATACTCCCAGGATAAGATGATTCTATTCCCTTAAGAGGTGGCTTCTGTGTTTTGCATCTTTGACTATAATTTACTCAAAGTGAGTTTTCCTTCTTCAACCCTAGTCCCAAAAGTCTCAGAAGAGGACCAGTCAAGTGTCCATCCTCATACCACCAGCTACGATCGGAGAGTGAGATCGTATCATACCCACACAAGAGCCCTGTCAAGACTGGTGGAGGTCGTTTCAGGAAGGGGTGCACAAGGCAAAAGGATTCCAGTTTATGGTTCTTTTTAATACTGAGGAAGTGTGGGGGCTGCTCTACAGCACACACAAAAGCTTCATACACAATATCCAGTTGGTTTGCAGTGAGAAAGTTACTACTATTTCTGTATCACAGATGAAGAAAAGGCATCCTTTACACACACAGCACACAGCTAGCAAATGAGAAGCCAGGAAATCAAACCAAGCTTGCCTGCTTAGAGCTTGAGCTTTTGGTTCTTAATGACATTTAATTTGGTTAATGTCTTTTTTCCCAGTAGACTTCCATGGATGTCAGAATCTTAAACCCCAGAGAGGTGGATAGGACCCATACCTGTCTCCCTGTAGAGCTTAGGGCAGACAGAAGTTGCAAGCAATTCTGCCTTGAACACGAAGCCAGAGCTAAACTCAAAGAGAGAGAGATTCTTTAGATGTTGTAGGTCACATACTTTGATGTAGTTCTATTTCCCACACCTATATTATCCTCTTCTTTCCCACAGAGTATAAAACATCACACCTTTCATGTTAAAAAAGTAGTTTCACAAGTGCATGCTGATTTTTTCATAACCCTTGGTGGTCATTCTATCTAAGCCTATAGATCTCAGCAGAAATTAAAGAGAAGTGGTTCTATGGTGCTAAAAATGGATGTGGGGAGATTCTGACAGCATATTTTATCTTCTAGATACCATGTCTTCGTTGCCTACAAGGTAATTCCAGACAAAGAAATGTACCAAGTCTGCGCAGATTCACTACTCATACATTCACCAATAATCCATTGCATCGCCCAATATGTCCTCTGAATATCTGAGAGGATTAAAATATCCACTTTACCTTCCTCACCAAATATGCAGAATGTGTGTAATTGCTGCTGTTTCAGTAGTGCAAAGGATAGAAGGACTTGTGACTTATTCAAGAAGGAAGAGAGGAGATGGCAGACACATGTGTGATCACATCTGTATTCGTTCAGGCACTCGTTCAGTCATCCCTGTATAGTGGAGTAATTATTACAGCATAGATAATTTCAACTAAGGAGAGGAGGATACAATGGTAGCTTAGTTTCTATGTATGATATTTTATTTTAAAAATTTGAAATAAACAAAGAAAACCATCAAACTTTAAAGCTCTTTGTGAGTACAAGGGTTTTACAAAGCCAAATATCTGGAAGATGAGGTAGGATATTTGCTTGGTAATGAAACTAGAGAAAAAGAAATCTACTGCCCAAAGTACCAAAAATGCTCCATTTTGCTTCTGTTTCTTGTGTCTGTTTTTTTGTTTACGTGTGTGTGTGTGTGTTTAAGTGCAAATATGTGCATGCACGTGGAAGCCAGATAAAAACCAACCTTGGCTGCTGTTCCTCAGGAGCCGTCCATGTTGTTTTTTGAGACAAGATCTCTCATTGGCCTGGAACCCACCAAGTAGGCTAAACTACCTAGCCAGTAAGCCCCAGGGACCTACCTGTCTCTGGCTCTCCAGTGCTGGCATCACAAGGGTGTGCCACTGTGACTGTCTTTCCTATTTTATGTAAGCTCGGGGGAAAACAACTCAGGTATGTGTGCCTGTAAAGCAGGTGCTTTCCTGGCTGAATGATCTCCCAGGCCCCATTTCTTCTTGAATGCTCATCACCAGGTGGTTGATATAGACTTCCCTCATCAGTACTATGATGAATGTGTCCTGATGAACTGGGTCATAGTGCAATGTTCTCTGTGCTGTTTCTCTACGTTCTGTTCTTGGTCAGAGTGAGCGATGGTCATGGTTTAGCAGGAACTTAAAAAGGCGTGTCTACCTGAAATCACATTAAACCAAATCTAGAAGCTTCCCACGTGAAAAGTTACTTCATATACTTCCATAAAGTGCCTTAATCCTCTGCCATGGACTGTAATTTATCCTGGAACTTTTCTACTAAACCCTGAGCCAGAAACAAAAGATAAGTCCCCCTGCTGAGAAGAGGAAAACACTGTCTACCAACAGGTGGTTAGTTAGTTGCATGCAGTAGTGAAGGAACTGGTCCCACTGCCTCCTTTGCAAATTCTTCCCACAGTCTGCATCTGATTCTGTGTTGCTGTGTCACATCCGTTTTCTTAGGAAGTTCCCCATAGTTACCTTCAAAACTGATGAACCCTGGATCTGATGCTAGTTACAATTAAATGATGTATTAAATAGATATAAATTCCAAAGTCTCTGATAAAGAATGGAGAGGTAGAGATTGAGATTTTAAGTGCTCACTGAGTTGGGAAGCTCAGTATATTCAAAGCCTGTAAGGTAGAGCAAAAGGCTGAAGACTCAAGAAAACTTTGACATTGCAGATTTATAAACATTAGATACACTTAGAGTCTAGTACATGCTGTTTTATATGTGCTGAGAAATTATTGTGAATATTCAAGAAGTGTACACTCCAACTCCCTCACAAAGGCACTTTTGGGAAATGTGTTTGTATATTTGTGCAATTCAGCACCCAAAACCTACTACCTTAACAAATATTCAATTTATAATACAAAACTATTAACTATAGCCATCACAGTGTTCCTGGGATCCCAAGACTGACTCTTTATCACAATCACAAATTTGTATTTTTGACCCATATCTTCCCAGAATTCCCTATGGCCCCTGGTGACCATTGTTCTACTCTTTATTTCTTTTTTGCCAGTATAATATTTTCATTGATTATTTGGGAATTTTATACAATGCACTCTGATCACAGTTGATTTCCATTCCTCCCAGGTCCACCCACCCACCCTTGTGCCCCACCCCTGAAAAAATAGACAAAGTCCAATTCATGCTGCCCATATACTAATTGAAGCATGGTCAAACTACCAGTGGCCAGCCTCTTAAAGATAACTGAGTCCTTTTCCATCCCCTTTTCTACCCCGCCAGAAGCCATCGACTGTGAAGAGCTACCCTTCAGCATCTTTATCACAATTTTTAAGGACTGTTTTCAATGGCTTCCTGTCTAGACTGTTTCTTTGTGTGTGTGGGGGTGGGGGTGTCACAGAAGTCTTCTGTAGCTGGAGTTTGCTCTCCGGGTTCCACCAAACCCCAGCAGTCCCTTAGCCCACTTATAAAATAAACATACAGATGCTTATATTATTTAAACTGCTTGGCCATTAGCTCAGGCCTATCATTGTCTAGCTCTTACTCTTATATTTAGCCTATTTTTATTAATCTATACTTTGCCACGTGACTCATGGCTTACTGGTACCTTACATCTTCCTTGTCCTGGCAGCAGCTGCAGGCAATCTCCCCCTCCATCTTCCTGTTCCCTTAATTCTCCTCTCTGTTAGTCCTGCCTATACTTCCTGTCTGGCTACTGGCCAATCAGTGTTTATTTATACAGAGCGATATCCACAGCAGCCTTCAATGTCTCTCATTCTCAATTATGAGTCTGTAGTCATAGACACCACTGCAATGAAAGCTTCTTGCCCTTAACAGCCAATGGCAACACAGATCATGGACTTACACATGGTTTACTATGGCAGCAAGGATCATGGGCATCAATCAGTATGGCCTCTGTTCTTAACTTCTGTTTATTCAACTTTGAAAAATATTCAGCATGGAAGAGAGTTCTTAGTGTTTCCTTGTTTTCTTTGTTTTGTTTATTGCATTTAATAATAGCTTACAGTTTTATCCATGTCACCACAAATGTCAGGATCTCTTCTTAAAATGTTAAATAATAGTTGCACACACATACACATACACATACTATATATATATAATAGTTTACCTAGCTTTTTATGGATCAATTGGCATACATTAGTCTGAATACTTTAATGAATGTCTCTATGTGGCTATCTCTACAAATCTTTACTTCATTTTCTTTGGATATATACACAGAAAAGGGACTGCTCAGTCATACAGAAGTTCTATATTCTTCTCTTTTTCTTTTTATATAACCTCTACACTGCTATTCATAATGAATTTACATTCTTACAAACTGCAAACATTTCCCTTTCTCCATGCCTTCAGCAACACTTGCTGTTTCTTTTCAGTAGAAGTCATTGGACCATGTGTGTGATGATATCTAACAGTGGTTTAGGTTTATTTCTCTGACTTTCAACAATGCTGAGATCCTACTTACTATGGAATCACAAAAGACACACACCTTTAATCCCAGCACTCGGAAGGCAGAGACAGGTGGATCTTTGTGAGTTCGAGGCCAGCCTGGTCTACAGAGCAAGATCCAGGAAAGGCACAAAGTCACACAGAGAAACCCTGTCTCAAAAACACACACACACACACAAAAAAGACACTTGAATGCCCAACTTGGTCAGAGAGAACTAGGTTGGAGGCCCCATGATTCCTGACTTCATGTTATGTTACCAAACTGTATTGGACTCAGATTGGGTAGAACAACAGAGCAGTGTAGCAGAGAACATGCAAACAAAATAAAGCATAAACATAGAACAAATCTTTGACAAATACGCTAAGAGCACACAAGGAAGAGGAAGAGTCATGGTGCTGGGAGAAGTGAATGTCTGTGTTAAACAAAACCATACTCTACCCAAGATGTCAACTCTGCCCAACATCAGCTCTGACGTCATTAATCTTTAGAAGAAAACACATGGGAGGTGTTTCTGAACCTAAGTGTTTTGGATCTCACACCAAACACTCAGACAACAAGTGAAAATAAGGAACAAGAGCTACATAAGACAGAAAACCATCTTCAACTCAAAGGGAAAAAAAAAGACAGAATTGAAACAGTATGAGGCATTATAGAAAATATTTGTAACCAATATATGTGACAAGGATTTAATATCTGAAATAGATAACAGATAAAATTGAATAGCCAAAGACAAATAACTAAATTAAAAAAAAAATGGGTAAATGACCTGAATAGACATCTTTGCAAATAAAATACAAAGTGTCTATAAGTTCAGTGGAAGCTGTTTTAGTCTTTCATGTGAAGACTCTAGGTTAGGCTCTAGGTGCAGAGTGCAGAGTGCAGGTGCAGGGGGATGGGGACTTTTATTCCACAGTCCTTCTTCAGTAAGCTTTGGAGGGTGTGAGGAAAATCTCCTTGATTTAAAGTCATTTGACTATAAACATTAACTCACATAACAAGAGACCTTTATGACGACATCCCCAAGACTGTTAAACCAAGTAACTAAGCTCTCCAGCCATGGCAAGTAGACACGAAACTATTCCCCAGATGCATGTGGAGGCCAGAGATTAATCTTGTATTGTTCCTATTGACGTCAAACATGTTTGTGTTTAGTTTTATTTTGATACGGGATCTTTGTCTGAGACTTGGGGCTTGTCTGTTCAGCTAGTATCAGTGATCCTCCTGTCTCTACCGTCTCAGTGCTGGGATTACAAGCACCCCAACCTCCTCAATACTCAGGTATTTTTGTTGTTGTTGTTTTAATGTAGATGCTGAGGCTCAAACAAATGCTTTGGGAGCAGGGTTTTGTAGATTGAGCTGTCTCCCCAGCCCCTTGTGGAAATAGATAGATTGTGTACAAAATACACAAATGAATGAAAGAAAGAAGCGGTCATCATGGGTAATCATGTTCCAGTAGACAGCAACAGGCAGGTGAACTCTATGAAATGGCTAGCTTACTTAAGCACGGTGAATTTGGCCAGATGGCAGATCAGCCAATATGGAATGGAGTCTTGTATACATCTTTTGTTCTCATCTTGGGCCGATGCTTTAATAGCACGATCATAAAATATGCTGACAGCTCTTGAATGAACAGTTACTGCCATAGCTTCTGTATGATCATTTTCTTACTCAGAGCAGAAGCATCAGTATGATGGCCAGCATTTACATCCTTTTAAAACTTTCTTTTTATTTATTCTTTGTGTCTTGCACATCACAAATCTGCCTCCCAATCCTACCTATCTCCTTCCCTTCCCAAAATAAAACAAAATAAAATTCAAGAGAAAAATGAAAAAAAGAAAGAAAATAGAAAAGGGAAAATCTCGTCATGGAAGCTGCAGTGTGACATAGTGAGTTGTGTAGGAAACCCCTTTATCCATACATTTTTACATGCAGGCGTTCATCACAAGGAATCATCGGTCTGGTTCAAAACCCCTGATCTCGTCTTCATTAAAGTTGCTTGATGATGTTGAAATGAGCAGATTTAACTTAAAGTCTCTAACCAAAACACTTCTAATCTGGATCATCCGTGCAGTAAGACCACATTGATCACATTCTTGTCTTTATCTTTCTTGTTTTGAACATTTTAAGAAATTGGGACATTTCACATTTCTTTCTCTCTCACATTCTCATGAGTGGTCATTCTTCATTATAGGATCACAGGGTGTGGAAGGGGAGGCAGAAAAATTATGTCCTGAAATTCAATAACACTTTATTTTGCATGTGGAAAACCTGTGGGATCACCTGAATGGGACAAAAATGAATGAAAACCACCCCACATTATCTTTCTTCCAAGATCCAGTCTTCCAAGTTCTTTGCCAGCACCAAGAGTCAAGCTTCCCTATAGGGCAGGGGTTCTCAACATGTGGGTCACCACCCCTTTGGGGTAAAAAAATGACCCTTTCACAGGAGTCACCTAAGACCATTGGAAAACACAGATATTTACATCATGATTCATAAAAGTTACAAAGTAGCAACAAAAATAATTTTACAAGTGGGGGATACAACAACACAAGGAATTGTATTAAAGGATCTCCACATTAAGAAGGTTCAGAACCACTGCTATAGGAAAGGGAAAGTGGCTTATGGTTGTACCTGAGTGACAATGTCAACTTGGTCACCTGATTCACAACACTATCCCTGGAAACACGTGTCCTTATCAAAATGCCAAATATGTCTGCTTTTTCCACACTACCAGTCAAGACACCGTAACCCCATTCTTTCAGGTATTTTGAATATTTGGCTTGAAATTTGCAATGATCAGATGTTGGCTCAATCTGTACCCCTGGATTGTGAAGTCTCCCTGGTCACAACTACAGTGAACTCTTCTTGCCTCCTCTGCTCCAGTCTCCATTCCCTGTATACTTTGAAATATGATGGGACATGACTCGGTTACATAAATAGTAAGTAGATATTACAGAGTAACATGTATGCTGTCTGATATCTGTGAAATTTTACCCTCTCACTTTTAAATGAAATAACATACATGTGTGTGCCATTGCATGTTTCCAAAACACTGACTCATCTGGTATTTCTTGGTATTAGGAAGTTATATAGATATGTATATACCTCATATACATACCTCGTATATACGCCTGGCACATGCTATCAAGGGCATAGAGATAATCAGGCTTCTGTCTACAGAACAGACACTAATTTAAAAAGTCAAGAATTGCAATTATATAAGCAAAAGTTACATTAAGTTCTATCAGGGAAAATGCATAGAAATTTGTATGGAGTAAGGGGACCCATTTTATTATAGTGAAAGGAAGCTGAGGCCTCAGCAAGGACAGGTCTGGAAGACTCAATAGGGGTGATTAAAGAGGAGCCCCTGTGCCTTTCTTTTCTTACAGGTCATGACAAAATCTTCCCCTACCCTGAGACTGAATCAGCCTCCAAATTCAGAGATGGGGTTTAACTTTGAGTAGAAAACAGATGTGGCCATTGCTAAGAAATTTTCTGTTTTTCACATTCATGAGGATTGTTTATTCCACAGTTCAGAAAGAAAAGATGGTTCATGGTCACATATTGAAAAAAGATCTGATGGCCAAATGCATTTTGAGAATCTCCCCAATCTCTTTTCAATATGTTCAATTCAGATACTTGACATGAACTACGTTCTCCTGGGATTTTCACTGTATCTTTTAATCAAAATCCCAAGTATAAACCACACAAGAACTCCAGGCTTCGCTCTTGATTTGCACAGAGGGACGACGAAGTTATTTCCTCTCATATACAATCATTTCTTTGAAAGAAAGTGTGCTTTAAATTAGGCATCAGTTTAATGAGTGAGAAAATGAGCCCAGCCCTTGAATACTCTGTTGACATTCAAAAGTCCGTTCAAAGGCACGTTTGGCATTCACATCTGTCCTTGAATTCACTGGTTTTGGAAAAACTCGTGCCTCACTTTTCCTCCGAGTTAAACCATCATTTCAACTTCATGCTCATTTTTGGGCAAACGATGAGCATTAATAGTTGTTTTAGAAGCTGCTTATGGGATGTGGGCACAGGCATTCTGAGACATTGCAGTATTCATACTATGATGTTTTTGAACAGGGCTGGACCAAGCTTTCCAAAAGGGAAATAATAGTTCAACTCCTAAAATTTCTTCCATATATTTCTTGATATTTGATACTTTCTACAGCTTGTCATATAAAAGAAATTACTACAGATCAGCCAGCCATGTGGGAAAACTGAGGAAGAGAAATTCACACTTGACTCTCTAACCTCACAACACCCACACAAGTGATTTCACGGAAGACATACAATAGCTATGTTTTCTGCTAAGATATACCTGGTTCACATGGTGCAA
Source organism: Peromyscus californicus insignis (assembly GCF_007827085.1). Classification (NCBI taxonomy): domain Eukaryota; kingdom Metazoa; phylum Chordata; class Mammalia; order Rodentia; family Cricetidae; genus Peromyscus; species Peromyscus californicus. Next base: position 150,593,773 of record NW_026294562.1, on the reverse strand, counting down.
TTCCTCACATGAATATAGTATGGCATTATACAGACACAGAACATTCTAAACTTTTCCAGCTGTTCCTTCAAGTAAATCCAGATGAGAACCATTCTTTCAGCTCACAAAGATCTTTTGAATTTTATTATAATTCCTCTCAAATAAAAGTTAACATGTACACATATATATCCACTTTTTCAGGAGATAGTATTTCCCCTAACAAATTTTATAGATATTCCTTCCCCTTTTTCACTTCTTTGTTTATTCATTCAGGTTTTGCTGTTTTTAATTTTTTTTGGAGACAAAGATGGAACTCCGACTGGCCTCTAATTCTTGGTCCTCCTGTGTCAGCCTCCAGAGAACTGAGATTTCAGGTGTGAGCCAGCATCACAGCCTAATGATACTGTTTAAAGACACAGAACCTATCTACCAGACCTGTTCACTCACAAATATCCAAGGCAATTACTGGGATTCGGAAAATTCTGGGGCCACCTTTTCTTCCCACACAGTTTACTAGTAATTGCTTGTCATTCAAAGTTGGCCAGAACTCAACTGACTACTACAAAAAATTATACACACACACACACACACACACACACACACACACACACACAAACACACACACTCACTCACACATATACATACATACATACATACATACATACATACATGCACACATACATATTAAAAATCGTTGAAGCCTTGCCTGTCTTATCCTTTCACCTTATATTTTCTGAAGAATGTTCTGGAATAATCCAGGCAAAGGGGAGCCCACTGGGATCTGAGAGTGTTAAACTACTGGTAATAATGATGGAGACTGCCAAAAGATAGGGTGGGGAGGAACCCAAAGGCCTTTCCTCATTACTGACCTCCTAACCCCCAAGACATAATCTAAGAGGTTCTAAAATATGAGAAGGTGAAATGTGAGATAAAGCTGGGCTATGAAACCCAAACCTGGGGATTTTTTAGATGTAATATACCCAGGAAATCTTTGGCTGGAGCCATCTCCGGACCTGAGCTGTTAACCTGAACACACTTACTACTGGTGACATGCTTATAAGCTCAGTGCAGCATCAGAAGATATGTAACAGGATATAGTATCAGAAGATGAAGCTGTTCAAGAAACTCCTCAGTAAAATAAGATTTTTTTCTAGTTTTGAAAACAATGTTAGATCAAAATTTAGACTAATAGGAGCAACCACTATTTAACAGGAGCTTGACATTGGACACCCTCCCAAGAGCTCTTTATTAAACGACTCTAAAGTATACATATGAAAGATGTTGAGGTCCTAGAATGTTCCACAACATTTCAATAGCCAAAATTATCTCATTTTGAAGACATCATACTATGTTTTGTGTTTTCGCACATTTCATGGTATTTTGGCTTGCTGATAACAACATTGATGTATTATCTTACATAGATTATTGGCTCAACTAGAACATATAATTAGAAGTCAAGTTCCTGGACTTTAGGTATAAATAAACAAACAAACATTATCTTTCCAACTAATGTGCCATTTTGTTTAGGTTGTCAATAAACATTTTTGGTGTGGTTAGTATATTACAGGCACCATATGGAGACTGAAGTTTAGACAATTTTTACAGATTTTTCCTCGAGTGGCAGAAAAAGACAAGCCACCTAGATAATGTAGGCTGGTGAGTATAGCATTGGAGGGAACATGTGCACACTAGGAATCTCTAGGGCTTATGGAGTTTGGTTCTGTCCATTCTCAGGGCTCATGGGAGAAAGCTAGACCAAGTATGTTTTCATGGAAATTATTAAGCAAAAGAAAGGCATGTGATGGAGAAAACTTGAGTAGAAAGAAGAGCGTTTGTCTACACAAGGAAACAGCAATAGCTTATGGCATGTGAAACCGTGATTTCTGGGTTCACATCCAAATGCTTATTAGCTGTAGGATTAATGTCCTTGCCTCATTTTATTTCTCTATAAAAACAGAATGTCAGAGTAACGCTTAACTGTATCAGTGGGTTAAGCAGGTATCACAACCTCCAGCATATACTAAGATCCTGTCTGCAGGCACAGCTGTGGTGGCATGGTGGGCAACCATGGAGAGGAGGAAGCAGAGCTGGGCATCACAGCACCTGTGAGTTAGGAAGGTTTGGCAGTGAATGTCACACAGAGGTGTGATGAAAGCCTTCGCCATCTACTCTGAGAGGATAATCCTTGTGTGTTTGCAGTTACAGGATCAAGTGAACAACTATTTCACCATTTATAAATGAGGTATTTGTGGAAACTCAGACCTCCATTCCAAGCACACAGACACTCTCAGGTGAATTCTGTGTGTTCTGAAAATCTGGTTGGGAAGAAACATGAGGTTCAAGAACTTCAGTACAAATGTGGAGTAGATGAGATGTCTCGGGTCGTCTGTCATTCTTTAATCACTGGCACTAACAAGATGCATGCTTTAAGTGATTTCACGGGTGGAGAAGTGACCCAGGATTTAAGAGTGCTTACTGCTCTTCCTGGAGACCTACCTGAGTTCAGTTCCCATCAACAGCATGGCAGCTCATAATCATCTGTGTCTCTAGTTCCAAGGGAATCTGATGCCCTCTTACGGCCTCCGTAGGCACCAGGCATGCACATGAAGCACAGACATGTATTTTGACACTTATCTATACACATAAAATCAAATAAACCTTAAAAAATAGAGAAAGAAAATGATTCAAATTAGGTACAAAACACATGCCTCAAAACTGATCACAGCATGGTGAACCTTGACCTAGATACTGACTAAATATATTTCCATTATAGATGCCTTATTAATAATTGTCTCATAATTACTGGACTTAAAGAGTAGTTAAAAGAAAAAATAACCCACAAGCTGTAATTCTGGATTGTAAATTTTCAGTTGTGTGTGTAATGTATTAAATATTGCATGCAATAAAACTTATTTTTACAAAAACTGGGTCATACTTCCCATCTATTTTTACACATCGCTCATGTGAACACTCCCCTTCTGCTGGAGCATTGCACATCTTCAGTTTTAACAGCTGCAGCATTTTTTTTTTAGCAGCCAGCTGCAACATAATTTCTCTAGCTCTTGGACATTTACAAGTATTCTTCATTTTACTGCTGCAAAATAATGTGAAAACCTACAATTGTTTTGTAGCCAGTCTGCACCTAGCTCTATTGTTTTGCTCATCCCCATAGGGTAATCAACAGCAAGGTCTCAAGCATTTACAAGCACCGTTGGATTTAATTAAAGCCACTGGTCAGGCATGGCTCAACCTGACCCTTCCTCGGGAACAGGGACTTCCTACTCTATTCTGAGTAAGTTATGGAAGTAACCAACTCCTTTCTTTTCATTTGAGACCCAATCCATGGGAGGGAATTAATTCGAAGTACAGAAACCTTGTCAAAAGCCCACAGCTGGGGAAGTCACAGGTTCTAGAGGGGAACCTAATACCATTGTTTTGCTAAATGGTCATGTTATCAAACTGTCTAAATATTTATGTTCTATGCATGTCTATAGATAAGTGTTGCCCTCAACCTTGGTCAGAGATGCTTTTTCTGGGCATCTCAGTTAATGAGAAGCAGTTAATGCAAAGTCTCTCCTAACTGGTCAAAGTGCTGAGACTCGATGGCTGCTCTCAGTCCTAAATGAGACTTCTGCATCACTCCTTTACCACAACAAACCCAAGGCTCAGGCCACATTCCGAAAAAGGAGTGGAAAGAATGGAGGCACTGGCAGGTAGGAAGGGGTGCTGTGAGATGCTGTCTTCTCCACATGACTTGGCCATCGTGCCCATGAACTCACTGCAAGGTATGGTCTCCTGCACAAGATAAAGCCATTAAATATAGGTTAACATGCCAGCAGACAGCACTAATTGGGTTACAGACTCAATGGGTTACAGAAAAGAGTGGGGAGGGAGGACAGAAAGGTGGAAAGCGGGAGACGGGGTATGTTAAGAGTTGGGGGGGGGGGTGACCTGAGTGAGATAGGGAAGTAGTTGAGGTGGATATGATCATCATATATATGCATGAGATTGTCAAAGAATAAATCAAAGTTTACAGACAGATATTATTATCTCACTGCACAGGTTTCTTTTTTGTTCATTGAGACAGGACCTCACACTGTGATGCCCCTGCTGGCTTGGAACTTATGGTAATCCTTCTGCCTCAGTTTCTTGTAGATTGAGACTACAGGCCTGAGTCACCATGTCTGGGGTTCCTGAGACTGATTTTTCTAAGTACACCACTGCTTTTGTGTTTAATTTGGTGCCAAACAAACACACACTCCGAACAATGGTGCTGTGAGAATAACCACAAATGCGTTTTAGTTAAACCTGTAATCATCTCTTTAAAATCTCACCTCCTAGAAAATTGCACCAGGTTTCTCATATCTGACATTTACGAGCAAGATGCTGGCGGCTGTGTTAGTGCATTACAGCATGGAGGTGTGCCAGTGCTGTCTGTAAACAAGAGCGGCAGTCGGGCCTTGCCTCCTTTCAGTTTGTTCTGCGGCACATGGTTGGAGGAAGAGAATAGGATGCCTTGACATTTGCCCTAGGAGTAGAGGGGAGATCTCTTAAGACTGTTTTCTTTTGTTTTGTCTGTTTTTAAGCTGCAGACATAGTCTGCAGCTCAAAGAACACTAGTTAGGAAAGCAAGCTGAGTACCCCATTAACTCCTACCGTAACAAGTTCGGGGCAGTGCCCTCAGCTGTTCAATAAAGACCTCCTGAAGATGGAGGTTGCCATGGTGATAAGAGCTGCACACACGGAATGGGGCTGAGGCAAGCTTCTGCAGAGATGCAGGGGCAATGTGAAAGTCACCTGGCCTTGCTCATGGGAAGCTCGGAGCAAATTGGGGTGGTTCAATCTCCAGCTGTGGCCCCCCTGCAGTGCCCTGGGGAGCTAGCCTGAAGAAGGGAGCATATCCTGGCTCCCTGGGGCCTCAGGGGTGCACCAGGACAGGAGATGGAGATGAGAGTCACAGGAAGTATGCAGGTTGAGACAGTGAAGCCCTTTGCTGCCATATTCCATTTACATTTTGTCCCAGTTGTTGGGCAAGCAAAGCACAGACAGCTTCGTCTGGTGGCTCTGACTTGTAATCCTTGCACTCTGGAGGCTGAGGCAGGGAGATTGTCCTGAGTTCAAGGTCAGCCTGGGCTATGGAGGAAGGCCCTCTCACAAAAATCAAAGCCCACCAACACTACCAAACAAACAAACAAATAAATAAAACCGTGACAATTACATAGTCATTCACACTAATCTAACCTTCAGTGTCTGCGTGGACCGTAAATCACCTCGGTGTCTTCACTCTGGGCTGCAGGGCGGTGCCGAGCAGGCCTGGTAATGTACACTTTATTAAATTCTGTCTCCTCGCTGCTTTGGGCGCTTTGGTTTCTACCTGATGGATGGGGCGACCCTCCACGCCTTTTGTTAGCGTGTGTCTGTGTGTCTGCCATAAGCCAAGATGTTTATTCCAGAACAGGAACTGCTCCGACCTTTGGACTATTGAAAACAGCAGCATCGTAACTATAGTGACGTCATTGACTGAAATCTCGGGGGGAGGTGCCTAGACAGAAAAGACCATTAAAACTGTGGTGCGGGGTGTTAGTGACACAAAAATGAGACAGGCATTTCTTTAAAACCTTTCTTTTATTTTTCTGTGATTATATTATAGTTATAGCATTACCCTTCTCATCGTCTCCCTCCAACCATCCCATATAATTCCTCTTGCTCTTTTTCAAATTCATGCCCTCTTTCCCCACTAATTGTTGCTATATGTAGTATGTATATATATGTATGTATATATATGCATATATATATATATATATTCCTAAAAATATAAATATGACCTGCTCAGTCTTACCGTCTTCACACTGGGAGCAAAGGTCATTTATAATTCTTGTAGCTCTCGAATCTGAGAGCTAAAATCAGATGACACTGGGACCAAGCAGTTTAACACTGACTTATACAGGTAAAGGAGTCACTAATTTATCCCTCAAGACCTCAAAAACCATGAGGACACAGACCTGCGCTCTCTCTCTCTCTCTCTCTCTCTCTCTCTCTCTCTCTCTCTCTCTCTGCAGACCTGGTAAAACACCAGAAAGTGTCCCACAACTCTCAGGGTGTGGTGGCAGATGCTCTATTTCCTAACAGAATCTTAACTTCAAGCCCATCAGGGGCCCCCAGAAGCCTCATTTGTAATGTCTCTACTGTAAATACTCCCAACACGGATGGCAATCAATGCTTGTGGGTGTTTAGTAGCAACAATGGTTTCTACTCTCTTTCTACCAAACAAATATGAGAGATTCAACCAACTCAAAAACATGGGAGACATCAAAATGTAGGAAGGCAAGAAGGGATAGGTTTTGAGTTTTGTTACTTTTATTTTAAGTATGGCGTGTATAATTGTAAGTTTTAAGACTTAACCTTTAATAATAGGTGTATTTAACAGCTGGGCCACAAAATCTTAAAATATCAAGGATTGGTCTGTGTGACATAATGGCATTCCCTCAACACACCACTGCCTCCAAGGATCACCTGACCATCACTTGAGAACAGCTTTGATGTTCTTATCAAATGAGAATGAGTTTCTGGACCTTCTTTTTTTTTTTTTTTTTTTTTTTTTTTTGGTTTTTCGAGACAGGGTTTCTCTGTGTAGCTTTGCGCCTTTCCTGGAACTCACTTGGTAGTCCAGGCTGGCCTCGAACTCACAGAGATCCGCCTGGCTCTGCCTCCCGAGTGCTGGGATTAAAGGCGTGCGCCACCACCGCCCGGCAAGTTTCTGGACCTTCTTGATACCTGAAAGAAACCCTAGATAGTGTGGAAAATGAGTGCTTCCTATACTAAGTGCCTATGGTAAAATGTATCAATTAAGCATTGTAAGCTATTAAAAATAACTAGTGCAATAAAATACTGTAGTTATAGTTGTATGGCTAGTCTCTCTCTCTCTCTCTCTCTCTCTCTCTCTCTCTCTCTCTCTCTCTCTCTCTCTCTCTCTCCTTCTCTTCCTCCATCCCCCTCCATATTTCACACTTCTTACTGTGGTAATGTGAGGTGATATATAGCAAGAGGAGATGAGAATAGAGTAGGCATATGATGTTAGTATCCTGACATAGTGTTTCCTGTTACTTAACACTAGCGCTGTTAATCACAGCAGTTGGTCATGACTGAGAAGGTACAGAGCAATGAGTATGTGTTATCTGCAGCGTGGGGACCCTGAGCAGGGTATGATTCACATCCTGGGCAGGATGGAGCAACAGCAGGAGCATGTACAGTGCTGCTGAGAAGGGTGTACGGTTTTGCACCGATGTTTATGTCTGGAATTTTCCACCTAGTATTTTCAGACAGCAAAGCAACGAATTACATCAAGTCAACAAAAAATGCAAAGCACTTAGACTGTGCTGGTATCTAGATGTTAGTTGGGTTAAAACTTGTATATTAAAGGATTACTGTCAAGCGTAGGAAAAAGAGTTTGCAGATGTCATTCAGGATTCTATAACCAAATATACACCAAATGACTGACATGCAGGCATTTATTTCTCACAGTGCTTTAAATGGAAGACCAGGTACAGGCCAGCTGATTCACTGTCTCTGAGAGCTGTTTCTGGGGCCCTTATTGTACAAATGTGGCTGGGCAGGCAGCTTTCTGGGCATGTCTTTTTAAGTACAATAGGGTTCCGCCCTGGTGAACTGGTTGCTCTCCAGTGGCTCTGCCTCCTGATGCCATACTGGTGATTGTGGTTACCACATTAACAGGGGATAGGAACACATATTCAAATCACAACACTTAGGATAGCTTTAAACTTCCATTTTTTAGCTCAGTAACTTTGAATTTAGGATCTAGGTTCTTTAAGTCTCTCCTTTACAATGCCCCAGGGATAATTTTCAAAGTGCTAATATTTTATAGTTTATAGTAAGGCTATAAACTAAATAAATATTCTTCATCTGAAAGCTGTGATCTAGATTTAAGCCTGTCTATGGATAATAAATAATCTTCCCAACAGAAGTACCTAGACCTCTATGATTTATGAAGTTAAGCTCATCTGCTGCAGACAGAAGGATTTGCTTGGTTGTTAGTATTTCCAGATTAGAGGAACCATGGTGAGTTGCCTGACATACGTACAAGTCTGTGAAAAATTAGTCATTTAATGATTATGTATTGATCATCTGCTGTGTACCAGAAGCTGGGGAGCTTATATCCCTAAGACGCCACTCAGTACTTAAGGCAAACATTGATCAATGCTATTTCTCTGAGCATTGGAACCAATGGGAGGTGGGGAGCTGGCATTTTTCTGAACTTTTTTGTGGCAAGGTGCAGGAGGTGCAGGGTCACTCTATTCTAGTCTTCAGTTCTTTCACTATAATATCTATGAATGCAAAACATGAATATGCTTCTTACCATGAATCAAGTCACTGCTTTGGATCTCCCCCTGCAGTGTTTAGAATGATTTAGTAGTTATTTTACTTTGGTGGTTAAGTGTCAAATGTAAAGAAGGTAAATTGCCAGAGAGATTTGGCATGGGTTATTCCAAAGGTCCCTGATCTCTCATTGTTTGTATATTCTGACCATCTCTGCCAACCATTAAAGTGACCAGAGAGTATTTCAAGTTCTGCAGACTGCAGTTTGTCAGGGATTCTTCTGTGCACCTGGATGTCAGTCATCAGGTCCCACCCTTAATCAACATGTAGGCTAGACATTAGTGATGGAAAAGTAGACCTCCTGTGGCTAGAAGTCAAACCCTTTAACTTAGCAGGATGGACTGCCTCTCCTTCATATCTTTCCTTGTCATCTCTCATCTTATAAAAGTAGTCTGGGGCGAAGCGGAAGAAATGAAAATCGTTTTAAGTGATGCTCACAGTATTGGCTTCACACACATTGCCCAGATAGAAGTGATGGAAGTCCCAGCAGGAGTCAGCAACTTGGCTTTGTGAATAATCAACTCTATGAGCATAGAGGCAAACTTCAAAGAAGATGAATCTGCATATCCTCTATGGTTCTCCGTACTTCTAAAATGATTTCATCTCAAGTACAGAGTATCTTATAGGTTCTGGAAGGCAAAGACTCTTGATATTAAAACTGAATATCATTTTGACTAGCAATTTGCCCTTCCAAATTCTTGTCTCAGAGACAACTTTCTAGAAGGATTAAACTTTGAAATTGGCTGGTGCTGAATTTGAATCTTGGCTGACCTACTGAAAGCTATGTTACCTTGGGCATGGAAACACCATACAACTTGGTTTCACTATCCTTAATGGAGAGATTTATCCACGCACTCAAGTATTTATTGAACATCTAGTATATGCCACTCCCTATTTTATGTAGAGAAATCTAGACCCTCTTTTTCTGTGGCTAATGACACAACAAATAGAGATAAACTCTAAACAATTAAAATATGTAAATAGATATTTAAGCTTATAATAGATGCTATCGTGCATGAGTCCCCAGCTTGTTTTGGTATTCTTTAACAATAATATATCATAGAATAACTTAAGTTAGTTACATGCACTATATCTATTGATGGTATCATATGAAGAAGTAACAAACAAAACTCATTGTTATTTTATCTAAAAGTAATATTCATTGTAGCAAGGCATGTTAATGTTGGAAATATTGTATTAAAATAACTACAGTTTTTTTTTTTGGTTTTTTTTTTTTTTTTGGTTTTTCGAGACAGGGTTTCTCTGTGTAGCTTTGCACCTTTCCTGGGACTCACTTGGTAACCCAGGCTGGCCTCGAACTCACAGAGATCCGCCTGGCTCTGCCTCCCAAGTGCTGGGATTAAAGGCGTGCGTCACCACCGCCCGGCTTAAAATAACTACAGTTTTAAGCATAAAAATAAATCGAAGAATATCCTCATTGTGCATTTTACTAATTTCTTCAGTGTATGAGTGAGTGAGCATGGTTGTACTCTCTATTTGTCTTCTCATTCAACTCGTTGTGATGTTCTTCGGTATGAATAATAAGTTCACAAGGTAGTACACTGAGTCCTTTGTAGCCAAGAGTTCTGAGTCTACAGTTTCAACCAAGTCTACAGCAGAAGTTTTGTTGTTGTTGTTTGTTTGTTTTGTTTTTTGAGACAGGGTTTCTCTGTGTTGTTTTGGTGCCTTTCCTGGAACTTGCTTTGGAGACCAGGCTGGCCTCGAACTCACAGAGATCCGCCTGCCTCTGCCTCCCAAGTACTGGGATTAAAGGTGTGCATCACCACTGCCCGGCAACAGCAGAAGTTTTACAAAGGGTGTGTCTGCTTTGAATATGCCACACAGGCATGCATTCCATTCCCTGCTACTCTCTGAACAATAGAATTCACCACTTAACATTTACATGGCATTAGGAATTATTAATCCAAGTAATCTTGGAGTGAGTTAAACTACTGGGAAGATGTGCATGGCTTCTATATAAATACTCTACCACTTCATAGCAGGGGACTTGAGTATCAGTGGGTTTCTTATCTCTGTGGGGGAGGGTGTTGTAGAACCACTCTTCTACAGATACTGAAGGATGACTGAAGATGGAAAGGAAGGCTACGCACAGAGCCTTTTCAGATAATCATGGTTGTTGTTGATACTATATGAAATACTTACCAGGTGGCAGTTTCTCAGTCATTACTTGTGGTGTATAATTTAAAATCATATGAATGAACTTCATAGTTCTTTAATTCAGAAGCCAACAATCTGTTCTGCAGCATGAATGGGTCTTCCAATGAGTCATGATTTTGTAACAACATGCATTAGTCATTCAGAAACTACTATTTTCCTTAGTTTATGCATCCTCCATATATTGAAGTATTTAGTTATATAACATCAAAACACACAAATATGTCCATAGATCTCTCAAGAACACCTCAGGTATTAGGAGCTGCTGGTAACATACACATTTTTTTTTCAAAATTCTAATTTTGTTGATAATCTTAAATTTTGTCATTGGAAAGAAGTATCATCAGTTATTTTACTTAATGTGATAGTCCTGTTATGTTTAATTAAAAAATGCCTCCTAAATAGTTGTGTCAATTGTTCCTTTAAATAAACTGCCATTCCACTTTTAAATGGCTGAGTCTATTCTCCACTCAGCCACATGAAGGCTTTTCTTCCAGATGTTCTTCCCTTGTGTGTAGGTGTACAGCAGACATGCTTTTGTGAGTATTCTGGTCGACTCATCACGTAGAAACGTTGAAGACTTAAATGCCCAAGCTTGAATACTTCATAAAATTCACACATTTTACTGTTTCACTCAGAATCTTCTTACATGGCAGTTTTGTGGTTATTTCAGTTTTGTTTTGTATCCTGTTTCTGCCAGGTAGAGAATTCAGGGACCCTGACTGTTGGAGACCGACTCCGGACAACTGTGTCTTGAATTTTGTGTGACCTTCCTTACTTTATCAAACCTTGCAAAAAACAGGTTCCTGGCCTAACCGCGGGCTGTACAACTTCCTGGAGTACATGTTAATCAGCCAGCTGCAGGGGCCTGGGACCAAAGCGACCTCACCCTTCCTTAGGAATTTTCCATTCTTCTCTCCTTTTGCTTCCCCTACTCCCCCTCCCTGCCTGAAGCCCTGCTTATAAACCTCAACACCCAGTCAATAAACGAGACCTTGACGCGACTCAGACTGACTCTGTCTTCCTTTTATGCGCCTGGTCTCCTTTCTCTCTCGCCCCCATTGATCTTTCAGGAGGTGCCTCCTCGGGTCTCCCCAATAACCTGGCCCGCGGGACGGGTCAAGTGGCGCCCGAACGTGGGGCTCCAGGCACGGTGACCTGCCGGACGATGGACAACAGAAGGGGCCCCCGGAGAGGATCAGGGTAGAGACGCCCGGACCGCATCACTCGAGGTAAGTGTGTCGTCCCATCGATCATGGGCAAAAATATATCTAAAGAGGCTGTTTTTCTAAAGGAGATGAAAGGTAATCTTAGGGAGAGAGAAATAAGAGTTAAGAAAAAGGATTTGAGGCCAGGCGGTGGTGGCGCACGCCTTTAATCCCAGCACTCGGGAGGCAGAGCCAGGCGGATCTCTGTGAGTTCGAGGCCAGCCTGGGCTACCAAGTGAGTTCCAGGAAAGGCGCAAAGCTAAACAGAGAAACCCTGTCTCGAAAAACCAATATGTGGAGGAGAAATGTCCCTGGTTAGTGATTAATGGACCAGGAATTCACCCTTTGACTTGGAACAAGGTTGGAAAAGATAATAACAAATTACTCAGAGATGGGGAAAATGTCCCCGATGCCTTTTTTAGTTTTTATGGTGTGATTAGAGATGTTCTAAAGGAGTCACCTGACTTTAGTGTTGATGCTTTCATTCATTCTCAGACACCCATGATCTTTCCAAGATTTTGCATTGCTAGCACAAATGTCAACACAGTGGGGAAAGCAAACAAAATTTTAGTGTTATTATAAAAGTCTCCTTGTTGTTATGGACTCCCCTATGCTCTCAGGCAGCACAGAACCTTTTGTTAAACTCTACTGTATTAAAGCCAAATCAAGGGGAAGGACTACGGGGCAGACCAGAAAGGGCAGGCAGTGACTCAACTCCTGTGCCAGGAAAAGTATCTACCCAAAGGCAAAACTTAAAGGGAGACCAAAATGACAGAAGGAACCAGTGAAAGGGAAAAGATGGAAGGAAAAAAATAAATTCAGAGTTAGCTAGTTTTCAAACTCAGAAATAGGGAATTCAGAGAGATGATCAGGGTTGTGTAGTTGTGAAAATTTAGTAACGGGAGACTTCATCAGGATGAGCCCGGCCCAAGAAAAGCACTACTGTATTCCATTCACAGCTTTGGCACACAAATCAGATGTGTATGAGGGGTTGGCTTCCTATGTTAGCCGGCCTTAGCATCCAGATCCAGTTCATATGGCTGTTTTCTTCCTTACAAAGTGAAATCTGTGTGTTTTATCAGCTTTGAGGTGGGTTTTTCTCTAGTGCTAAGTCAAGCCATAAATGACAGAGGATATTATCTTTTTTTTTTTTTAAGAAAGCTGTGTAATTTGTTGTACCCTAATATTAACCTCAGCAAACTTTAACTTAAGCAATGGATCTAGGGAATACTGTCATTTCCTATAAAACAAAAAAGAAAATGAAATATTTTAACACATAACTCTGAAAGTTGACAAGTGGAAAGCATAGCTTAATGAATGTAAAGGCATTTGAGATGAAAAAAAATACTTGAAAGCAATAAAGAAAGTAAGAGACATTTAAGAAGACAGACAGTTGTTCTGTTCCCACTAATTCGGTCACTGTTTTCTATAAGATAATGAGTTCTTCACCAGTGTCCCCACACATCTTGTGTTAACCAGTGTGATGGCTATTCTTGGTTGTCAACTTGACTATATCTGGGATGAACTACAATCCAGAAATGGAGGGCACACCTGTGATCTGGATCTTGAGGTAGGAAGACAATGTGCCTTTGATCTGGATTTTGAATCTGGAAGACACAGACTTTTGATCCAGATCTTGAGTTGGGAAGACACACCTTTAATCTGGGCCACACCTTCTGTTGGAAGCCTATGGAAGGACAGTGGATGAAAGAAGGGTTTTTTCATTCTTTGTTTGCTAATCAGCACATTCATTATTTCACTGGCGTTAGAGCCCACTTCTTTGGGATTCCAGCATATGCAGAAGACACTCTGAGACACCTAGTCTCATGGGACTGAGCAATTACTAGATTCTTGGACTTTCCACTTACAGCCAGCCATTGTTAGACTGCAGTTTGTAAGGTATTCCAATATGTGTGTGTGTGTGTGTGTGTGTGTGTGTGTGTGTGTGTGTGTGTGTGTGTGTAAATGGAGAGAGGGAGGGAGATCATTCACTCCATTGGCTCTGACTCTAGAGAACCCTCACTAATCCAAGCAGCTACTAGCACATGCTTGGCATCGCAGTACCGTGATATCTAGACCTGATCTAGGACTTATTCATTCATGCACCACCATTAATTTAATCCATTAGAGACTAAAGATTGTTCTAGAAGCTGAGCTACATATATTTAAGGTAAATTTGCCCATTAAGAAACTCTTACTATGGGAGATGAGTTAAACAAAAAAAAGGAAGCATATTTTGTCTGAACCACATCAAAGTAGGAATTTGGAAGAAGGTAGCAAAGACACTAAAACTTCTTTGGAGATGGTGTGTGTGGTAGTTTGAATGTTGCCCCCCATAAGCTCATAGAGAACGGCAGACTTTGAGGTATCATATATGCTCAAGCCACGCTCAGTAACTCAGACCACTTCCTGTTGCCTGCAGGTAAAGATGTACAGTACTCAGCCCCTTCTCCAGCACCATGTCTGCCTGCATGCCACCAGGCTTCCTGCCATGATGTCAGTGGACTAAACCTCTGAAACTGTAAGCTGCTACCTCAATTAAATGTTGTCCTTTTTAAGAGTTACCCTGTCTCTTCACAGCAATAGAAACCCTAGACAGTGAGTGTGTAAGATGACCAAAACAAATTTACACTGTCAAATCACAAACTGCACTGAAAAAATTGGAATTGACAAAGAAAATTCAATTTGGGAATTCTGCAACAACTGAAAGAGACCAGAACTGAGTCTACTCTCAACTCTACTGGGTTAAAGAGAGGGGAAGGTTCTGAGTGTGAGGCCAGCTTAGTATAAAATGGCAGGGTTTGGAGGTAAGTCAAAGGTCACCTGCATTTGCTTAATGATTTTGCCCAAAGGCAAGAAATGAACAAACACATATCTCCCATCTGTATGAAAGAACATGGCTGTACAACTTCTCAAAGTGAGCTTCTCTTGTCCTGCAGAGATGCGGAACCTAAGCTGTTTCCCCTGTGATTAAATCTTGAAGGGGTAGCTTCCAGGCCTTTGAGAACATCAGTGGGTTGAAAAATGGGCAGGACATTGAGGAAACATATATATTTCAAAGAAGCAGAGAGAAGTTGTTTAAGGCAAATGCTCTCAGAAAAGAAAGGGCGGGGCTCTTCTACAGCAGTGGGGGTGAGTGGGTGGAGCCCTAACTCAGAGACACACAGGAAGCCAACAGTATCTGGCTGGCCCAAAGTTGAGGAGATGAGAGTCTAATGTTATTCCCTTGAGGTCTACAAGTTATTTTTTCTCTAATATCACTATTCTTCAAATATGCTTATTCAGCAACAATAATATCTTTTAGAATTATAACGCTGAAAATAAAAGTGAGCTTATCTATGTTTTCAGATCCCTGACATGTTGCTTTTTGAGATCCAGTGACAATAAACCTGTATTCCATCCAGGAATTCTCAGAAATTTCAAAATTATGATTATTTTAAACATGCATACAAAAATCTTCACAGTGTTATTTGGAAAGCTAAAATTCACATTTAAAGACCCAAACACACTGGGTTTAGTAGAACTTGCAGAGAACTACAGCCTACAGATAGCCAAGCAATGAAAAGCGTAAACTTAAATTCCAATCTCCAAGCAAGGTAGTGGTTCCTCGTGAAATCATGTGTGGACACTGCCCATTTAAGGACTTACTTGGTCCAGAAAAATTTTTAAACCTTGAGAGACTATCCAAAGCATCCAGACTTACAGAAAGTTTGTTATATATGTGAACACACCAGTGAGAATTTTGTCTTTCTTAACTCACCCTTTCTTTCTAATTGTTATACAACACCATGAGTACCTTCGTTTCCTCATTTACATGTTTACATGGTGGGCTTGGATCTCCAGACGAGAAAGAACACACTTAGTTTTTGTTTGTTTGTTTTTCTCTAAGATTAGGTGACCTGTTTTTTTATACATTCTAAGTTCGCCCGTTTTCCTGTAAATCTCGTTATTTTATTTTTTAAGAGCCAAATAATGTATGTATCTGATTTTCATTATCCATTCATCTGTTGAGATAAACTTTGAAAACACTCCCTTGTAACACAACTACTTAAAACTAGTCTTCTCCCATTTTTTTATTTTTATTTTTATTTTTTTAAATTTTTTTGATGTCTGTGGTATCTGCCACTTGTCAGAGTCTTGTCTTGAGAAATCTCTAGAATGTGGTGGCCCACCCCTTTAATCCTAGCACTGGGGAGGCAGATGCAAATGGATCCCTGTGAGTTTAAGGCCAGCCTGGTCAACATAGTGAGAGACCTTGTCTATGGGGACATATCCAGGAGAACTTTTTTTTTCCACAGCAAGGCTAATTGTCATTTAGACATAATTTGTGTGTAACACAGTCCTGT
This sequence comes from Peromyscus californicus insignis, assembly GCF_007827085.1. Lineage (NCBI taxonomy): Eukaryota > Metazoa > Chordata > Mammalia > Rodentia > Cricetidae > Peromyscus > Peromyscus californicus. The sequence goes on along the minus strand of NW_026294562.1, from coordinate 150,577,671 downwards.
CTTCTATGGAGAAATCACCTAGCATGAATCTGTCACAGACTTGAAGCTAAGACAGCAAAATGTTTCTGAAAAAAGTGTTAACTCCGATACCTTTTCTTTTAGGATACAAAGTCCCTGTACCTCCACCCTGTGGGCCCACGTGCACTACATTTGGCACACATTGCAGGACACATTTTTTGTTTGTTTGCTTTACATTCAAATTAGCCTATCTTCTGTGTCAGTTCAGCAATTAAGTCTATTAGTTTCATCACATTTTGGAATTGTCTTTTCTTCCCTTTTTTTCTAGTGTTTTGCTGGATGCATGTATGCATGTGCCCTACATGTGTGCCTGATGCCTGTGGAGGCCAGAAGATTTTAGATCTCCTAAGACTGGAGAAACAAACACTTGTGAGCCCCCAGGTGAGAAGTGGAATCAAGCCGGGTCCTGTAGAAGAGCAGCCAGTGCTCTTAACCACTGAGCCATCACTCCAGCCCTAGGTTTTATTTTCTTAAATAAAATATTTTAATGACTGAACAAGTGAGCATTGCATCCATTCTTGTTTCTGTATAAGCCAATTTCATCCGATATCTGTCAGAAAATTATTTTTAGCAAAACAAGCGCCCAAGATCTCACCACTCCACCGTTATACACTGCCAGTAACATCAACATTCCTTCACTGTTAGAATGATCACTGCCACCCTACTGGAGCACTTAGAATGCATGCCTGACAGAAGATTCATTGTCTCTGTATGTGTGCAAAATGTAAAATGAGTTCTGCTTGAACTCTCTTGATCAGGTTTACAGGGTCCTCTCTGCCTTCGCTGCTCCATCCTAGTTACAGGACTAGGTTCCCTTTGAGGGGCTGGCTATTTTTGCTCATTGTGAATACAGCAAATCTTCATGATACCACCATATTCAGTGGGAGACCTCGTTAGTAATGTTAGTCCTGCTCGGTTTTGCTGAAATAGTCTCCCTGTCTCATCAGCTGTGCATGCTGCTCACTGGGCATTTTTATTTTTTAAGATATGTCAACGAGAACATGATCTAAAAGGAGAAAAAAATCACAGGTTTCTCACTCTAAATAAGAACTCAGGGTTTAGCAACTTCTTAATTAAGCTGAAAAGGACAGGAAATTCTCTGTTCCTCTCTGCACCTTCTTTGGTCCTTAATGAGCAGTTTGGAGATGGAATGTTCCATCATTTGGAAGTCAATATGCTGCCGTCGAAGGGCGTGACTGTGGGTGAGTGATGGACTATACATCCTTATTCCTGGAGTTAATGGATGGAAGCTTTTGTTTAAACTATTCAAAACTTTGATTTCATATAAATAATTGAGCAATTTTTATGAGACAGAGAATTGGAACAGTGCAGTCTAGCCAGTGAGCACCTAGTTTCTACAGCAATAAACATCACATAGCCTGGGAGAAGTGGTTATCACTTCATTCATCTGGGTTTTGTTGAACAGACAGTGCAAACCCCTCTGCGTCTTCCTGGGTCTTTTGCTGTCCCAAGTTCATGCTTTATCTTATATTTATCAAGAGTTCCTCTAAGTGTTGTTGATCTATATCAAGATAGTGTCATGAAAGTTCACTGCAAGGGCAAATGTAAACCATTTATACACTCACAGATGAAATGAAATGGTCGTTTGGCATGTTCGTTTATTTGTTGATTAACTATTTACCAAATACCCACAGTATTCCAGATGCTCTTTTTCAGAGACTTATATTAATCTCTTAAGTGCATAGCTAACACAGAAAGAAATGCACATGGTTGGTCATCACCTCTTAGCTTTTCAATGTACAACTTTTCTCAGAAAATTAACTATGTTCACACAGTAAAGACCTGCATGTCTGAGTGTATTTATATGTGCTTTGTGAGATGTCAGTAATAGGTAAGAACTTGGCTAAAAACTTTTGGTTATGGGTCAATAATATAGGAAAGGGGTTTAGAACAGAAGATACAGCCTTTACAATGACAGACAGACATTGGAGAACATGGCCTATTTGAGCAAGGTCTAGGAGATTAATCTAGCTGAAGGTTAAGCTTCACTGAAAAAAGAATATGAGGCTTGTACCATCATGACTATTCCATAAGCCATGTAAAGCAATAGACCATCAGAGAACTTTAAACAAGGGAACATTCTGATGTTATCATCATGATGGCCATCATCATCATCATCATGCTCAATTTCATCATCATTGTCATCATCATCATCATCATCATTCTCATTGTGATCATCTTAATTTTCACCATCATCATCCTCATCACCTTAACTCTCATCACTATCATCATCACCACCCTCATCATCATGATCAACACCACCTTCATCATCATCATCATCATCTTATCATCATCACCTCCTATCACGCCCACCTGAAACCTGAACTACCATTCATATCTTACGTACTAGTCTATGCTACTTTTGAAGTAGCCCATGTACCTATGCTTACTATGCACAATAGCTGATGCTTTCTGAATGTGAATGTTAGGTTATTCCACTCCCCGCTTCAAAATTGACATTGATTACTATATTAATTTTTCATAACCTTTTTCTAAATTCATGTCTGTTTAGAATCTCAGAATTCAATCCTATTGGAAAATCATGTCTTTAGTTGTCATTGTGAAGAAGAGTTCAGAACCCAGTTGATGTCCATTATTAGAGGAGAAAACAGATTCAGGAAGAAGATGGCCACAAAAAGTGGGAAGCAGAATTTTAACAGTCCAAGGAACACTGAGAATTTAGGAATTACTACCTAGAAAATAGGAAAAGAAGATTATTCTCTAGAAATTTCAGAGACATCATGGCTTCACTTGTATCTTGACTGTGCAATTTTAGCCACTTGAGCTTAACTCTAGAATCCTAGTCTTGGAGCCATGAAAGAAATAGTCTGACTACTTGTAACTATGTAGTTTGTAATAATTTGTTATAGCAAATGTAGAAAACGAATTCAGTTGCTGATGGGTTTCCTCAAACTCCCAAACACAGTGTGTAGTGCAGTCTTGTTCACTAGCCAAATTCTATCTCTCTGGTTAAGCGTTTCTCCTTCACCCAGGCTGTTATTCAGTCCAGTGTGTCTATACTTCGTATTTCCCCTGTGAGTGAAACTCCATCTTTCCTTCCCGGCTCTCCTCAGTACCGCATCCTCCTGGTCAGTTATTCGTTCACCAGTCAGTCTTCTGTAGAAGGTTGGGATCATTTCTGTCTTGTCTCTCTGCTCTGTGTTGTGTTGTTTAAATGCCTATTTCTTTTACCAAACTGCAAGTTTCCTTAAATGGGGATCTGTGTCCTTGAAGCTCTTCATCTCTGTGCTGGTAGTGAGCACACAGTTCAGCATCACCAGACTCCAAGCCATGTTTATAAAGTAAACTATTTAATGAAAGGCACAATGAAATTGGTCCATACTTTCAGCTCTCAGCTTGGTGAGCAAGCAGATGTTTCTTTTTCTACAAAACAATGACAGGAAATGTAGAAAGTCCACCTTTCATGATGTTATCACAGTTCTCTCCTTTTTTTTTTCTTAATAAATTGCAGCTCTGGGAATAAAATTTTAAAAGGCTGTCAAAACTAGACCATTTTCCTGAGAGTGTACTTACTAGATCAGAGTCATGAAAGAACTGGGTCATGAGGAAGAAAAGGAGGTGGGGAACTTTAATATGAATATATTTGCAAGGTGTGGGCACGGCTGGGAAGCCAGTCAAATGAAGAAGGTATTTGATTCACTGGAGCTGGAGTTACAGGCTGTTGTGAGTCACTCACATGGGTTCTGGGAACTGAACTCAGGTCCTCCGAGACAGTAGCACATGTTCCTAACTACTGAGTCATCTCCTCAGGCCCCAGTCAGATGTTTTAAAATCCTATTTTCATGTAAGATGCAGACCACAATTCCATGCCGCCACCTACTCTCTTCCGTTTGACAGATAGATCTTCAAAGTGCAGAAATTCTGTTTGTTGGGGGAGGGAGGTGTCTGGGAAAAGAAATGCTCTTGAAGAGGGCTAGTGGGTTTCAAGGTTCAAGTGTCTACTTCCTTCCAAGTCCTAGTTGGAGCTTCTATCACATACCCGTGTTTCCCCAGGGAAGCCCTTGGTTACAGCAGCCATACTTCAAGTTCATCCTTGTTCCCGTTCCTGGTTAGCCCAATGCCCTGCCTTTTTCTGTGGGGAGCTGCTCTCTGCCTGGCCCCTCGATGCTACGTGTCTGCGGAGGCAGAGGGCGCTCTGCTAGGCTGGGCAGCACATCCTCTTGTATCAATCTGCTCTGCAGACTGAAGGGGAGCAGCAGCGGGCTTTAGGACTTTAGGAGGGGGATTTTCAGCTGAGAAGAAAAGAGGTTTGTCTGCTCCAGCCATTATATCTGATGCCCTCGAGGCAATAGTTAGCATTTTGTACTCCCCACCTGTGCCTGCCTACCAGCCTGCTCCCTGGTGCACGACACGAAATTATTCACGCGCCAGTGTTCAGCCCAATACCCAGATCTTTTAAATTATTTATGCTTTAATCACATTTCATTACTTCTTAACTAAAAATCTCATTTTACTAGGGTAAAGAACCCAATGCAATCTGAGTACTTCCTAGAGCCCTGGAAGAGCTTTATTCAGCAGCCATATTTTAAGGAAGCTACAGAATTAGGACCTGTCCGCAATTTACGTAATAAGGTGTCATCTGGTGATTTATGCCACAATGAAGCCCAGAAGTCAAATTGAGGGCTGACACAAAAGGTAACCTTAAGAAATACATTTGGAAAGTTCTCTCAATTAAGAAATATATGGTGCTCTCCAGCTGTTTGTGTGTTTACAGAAAAAAGAACCTTTGTTCCTCTCCTCTGATATCATGCTTAAATCCAAAGGCTGGGTGATGACTCCCCTCTACGGCAGAGGCGTCACTCTCACCTGGGATTTTGTGAAGGAGAAGGGTTCTGGCAGCGCACCGCATCTTCACAGTAAATTCTTCCAAACCTATCTTCCATAGCTTAAGAGGAGGGAGGACGGAGGAATCCGTGGCTGATATGTGAAAGTAAGTTAATTATAAAATAAAAATACTATAAGCTCCCCCCCCCCCAAAAAAAAAGAGTAAGCATGGCAACCAGGTGATTTTCCTTTTATTTCAGGCTGGAATCAATCTCTGTCCCCCAGCCCCACTCTCTCCCAAACATTTCTCCAAGGAAAGCAAATTCAATACATCTTTGGAATTCTTCCTGAAGGTATTTAGTTAGCAAGGAAATGGAATCGGCTATAGAGACCCCAGGAGCTATGGTCCCAAAGATATCTCTGAGAGATTTTTTTTGTTTGCTTGTTTTTCTCATTGAAAACAAAAAAACAAAAGTCACTGAATCCAGCTTTTTTTCTTGGAATTTGTGTGTGTGTGTGTGTGTGTGTGTGTGTGTGTGTGTGTGTGTGTGTGATTTCTTTATATTAATTCTCTGTGAGCAAAGTAGTTGGGTTTTTAATCTTGTTTGTTTCTTATTTGCTTATTTATTTTTTCCTTTTATTAGGCCTTTTATTATTATCCATCTCTATTTATCTATCAAGTTAATGTGTGTGTGTCTTATCTCTGGTGCACTAGCTATAATTAAAAAATATTTTTATTTTATGTATGAGTGTGAGTGGATGTATGTGCGCAGCCAGATGGGTGCTAGGGACTGAATCCACATTCTTTGCAAGGTATGATTAACCACAGAGTCATCCTTACACCTCCTATACTTTTAATTTAATTTAACTTAGTGGACAGGGTCTCTCACTAGCTTAGAACTCACTATTTTAGACTAGGCTCCCTGCTCAGCAAGTCCCATTAATCTGCCTCTTTCTGCCTCTTCAGAACTGGGATGACAAACACACATTGTCAAGCCTTGCTTTTAGACTTGGGTCCTCATGCTATGGAGCAAATACTTCCTCGGCCCCTTCACTGGCTCCTTTGGTTTTTTTTGTTTTGTTTGGTTTGGTTTGGTTTTTCGAGACAGGGTTTCTCTGTGCAGCTTTGCGCCTTTTCCTGGAACTCACTTGGTAGCCCAGGCTGGCCTCAAACTCACAGAGATCCGCCTGGCTCTGCCTCCCGAGTGCTGGGATTAAAGGCGTGCGCCACCACCGCCCGGCTCACTGGCTCCTTTAAAAACTTATGTAAGAGGCGTGATAAAGAGAAAATATTAGAAGCGTTTGTGAAAGTTCTTTATCTTGCCAAAGCCAAGAGACCTTCCATGCCTGCTGCTAACTGCCTGCCCCACTGAATACGACCTTGTAGTAGACCTCTGTTCTTTGACCTTTATATAACTGTTTTGTAAACTGCAGAAATAGGAATAAAACCCACTTATTTCCCTAATTGCTTTTGGAATTATGTAGTCTTCAACATCCTAGTAAGTATTCTGTAAATAGATATGAGGAAAAGCTTCCCATAAGATCCCTCTCTTGAATATTTCTGTTTCTTATGAGCATTTCAAAGCCTTGAAAGTTTCCCTAGCATAGAAATCTGTGTCTATCTGTGACCCGTCCCGCGGGCCAGGTTATTGGGGAGACCCGAGGAGGCACCTCCTGAAAGATCAATGGGGGCGAGAGAGAAAGGAGACCAGGCGCATAAGGGAAGACAGAGTCAGTCTGAGTCGCGTCAAGGTCTCGTTTATTGACTGAGTATTGAGGCTTATAAGCAGGGCTTCAGGCAGGGAGGGGGAGTAGGGGAAGCAAAAGGAGAGAAGAATGGAAAATTCCTAAGGAAGGGTGAGGTCGCTTTGGTCCCAGGCCCCTGCAGCTGGCTGATTAGCACATACTCCAGGAAGTTGTACAGCCCGCGGTTAGGCCAGGAACCTGTTTTTGCAAGGTTTGATAAAGTAAGGAAGGTCACACAAAATTCAAGACACAGCTGTCTGGAGTCGGGTCTCCAACATATCTGTAGTCTTTAAACTGAACTAACTTTCAAACAGGTCTGTGCTAGATCATGTGGCAACAACAATTACATCCAAACTCCTCTTCTCCCTGTCTTCTTCATGTTTATTGTGGTCTCATGAGAGTAAAGAGGACATTTGCTTCACAGCCATTCAGGAATAACGTGCTGACAGAGTACACATCATCATGAAAACTGCAGGTAATTTTTCTAGAAAGAAAGGGATATGTATAATCCACGGTGGTTTTCATTTTGACTCTGACTCCCTGATCAGAATTAGTCCAAAGAGCCCAGTAGAAGTGGCCTGTAAAACAGGAGCCAGGAGGCACCCAGAGAAAGGCAGACAGCACTCCACAGAAGTAACTGCCAGGATTCTTTTTTTAAAAACACATGTATTGTTATAAAATTTCTTTTTTTAGCTGGGCGGTGGTGGCGCACGCCTTTAATCCCAGCACTCGGGAGGCAGAGGTAGGCGGTTCTCTGTGAGTTCAAGGCCAGCCTGGTCTACAAAGTGAGTTCCAGGAAAGGCGCAAAACTACACAGAGAAACCCTGTCTCGAGAAAACAACAACAACAACAACAACAACAAACAAACAAAATTTCTTTTTTTAATTTTACTTTATTTAATTCACATTTTTTCCATTTATTTTACATACCAACCAGTTTCCTCTCCCTCCTCTCCTCCCATTTCCCCCCACCCACGACTCCCATCCATCCTCCCTCCCCATCCACTCTTCCTCCATATCCATTCAGAAAGGGGCAGGCCTCCCATGGGCTTGAACAAAACTAGGCATATCAAGTTGAGGTAGGACCCAGCTCCTCCCCCTGCATAAAGGCTGGACAAGTTAATTCAGCATTCCCAAAAGCCAGCTAAGCACCAGGGACAGGTCCTGATCTTACTTCTAGGAGCCCCACCAAACAGACCAATGCTACACAACTGTCACACACATGCAGAGGGCCTAGGTCGGTCCCATGCAGGCTCCCTAACTGTTGGGTTCTTGAATCTCCCTTACAGAGTCCTCCACTGGAAAATCCTTCAATAGGCCATTCTAAGAAATCTTCCAGCACTGAAAGCTTTCAAGTCTATGCTCTAAGTATAGGAAACATCTCCCTATGTTCATGTAAATAAAGCAAACACAGTGTTGTTATTGTTCATATTCTTGTTTTAGATTACAGGGAGTCTATATATGTAACATAAATGATAACATCTCATTTTATAAGCTTAGAGCTTGACCAGATGAACCCTGCAATTGGCTGCAGGACTTTCAGGAGAACTGGTTTCTAACCAAACTTACCTTGACACCTATCATTAAACAGATCATGTAGCTTTTGAGTCCAGGTCAAGTCCCTCAGATCAAGAGGGAGGAAAGGGACGTTTTCTTGCAACTAAAGCCTGTTGAAAATCAGGGTGCATTTAGGGAAAACCTGTGTACCAGTGTCCTGTCACCTCCTTTCTTCCCACACTCTAGAGCAGTGGCTCTCAACCTTCCTAATATTGAGACCCTTTAATACAGTTCCTCATGTTGTGGTGACCCCCCCACCAACCATAAAATGATTTTGTCACTACTTCACAATTGTAATTTGACTGCTGCTATGAATCATAATGTAAATATCTGATATGCAGGATATATGACATGCAACCCCCCAAAGGGGTCATGACCACAGGTTGAGAATGCTGTTCCAGTGTCTGATAGGTTTCCACAGTTGCAGAGAAAGGACTCACTCAAGAGAAGTAAAATAGATGTGTGTTCTTACGCAAACTGACATTCTCTCCATTTTGTATTGTTAATTAATCTGAAGCCCATTCTTCATGAAAATGAAAACTGTCTCAGGTGCTGGGCATACAGACACAGTGCTCTCCCAATGTCTCTCATCCCCACCATCTATTGCTATGACCTTTATGATTCACCATAAAGTCTGTGCCTTATGAAAATCTTAAGCCACAGTCTTGTAGAAATGAGAGGCTGGTCTTTAGTGTGGTGTAATTTTCTGCCTTGTTCAGAGCTACAATATATAATATTTGGGCCACCTGCTGAGTTGTCTTCAATAAGAGAAGTTTCAATCTGTCTGCAGCTCACTCTGACCAATTGCCTGGGAAGGACCTCAGTGGCCGAGGTGATATTTAATTTGTCACAGAACAGCCTGAGGCTGTGATAAATTCATAACCTTCTACCTACCTCCCCTTAATACACATGTGACTTGCTGATGTGTTTATAAAGCATTACGGGAACAGAGGCCGGTGTATAAATATTGTGTAATGCAGAGTGGAGCGGAGCAGAGCAGTAGGCATAGGCATGGTGCCTGTATGGCTAATGGGCCACGAATCTGACTTAAATACACATTACACCCTGAGACATTAATCAGTTCCTGGAGCTGGGTGAACACAAGGCTTGTCCTTCAGGGATACAGATGCATATTTTAAAGAAAAGAATTATGATAAGGGGTACATAGCTCTTATGGACCTTGGTGCTCTTAACAGCAGCGAGCCTTTTGTCTCAGGGTTGAATGAAAAGCATTCACAAGAAGATACAAAAGATTCTGCCTGATTTCTTTTTTAAAGAGTGAATACAGTGGCTTTTCATCTTCATGAAACATCAAATTGTTTGACAACTTATTGATTCCCAGATATTCTGCCCTTGAACTCATCATGAAACCCCCTCTTGTATATAAAATCTCTCCGAGGCTGAGTACATCATGAAAAATTAATGAATGTGAAAGTGGAAAAAGAATCCTTTTTCCCTCTTCTCTTGGTGCGTGCCTGTCACATCAAACACCAATGTTTTCTTTTTCTTTACTTAGAGCTGCAAGAGACGGGTTGTTTTATTTTCCATTTTGATTAAAACTCATCTGAAGTCCTTCAAGACCCCAAGCCCATGTGCCCAGCACCATCAACGTGCTTTGACCTCTGTTTTTCCTCGGTGTGCTCAGCCTCCCGAGGGAAAGCACCCTCTGCACTTTACAGATGTGATATCGAATTCGGCTTTAAATTTCTAGTCCATTCAGCTAAAAGGTGACTGAATTGGGATAGAAAAATGAAACTTCTATTTGTAAGTCAGGGCTTTCAGGGATTGTGACAGCTGCTCTAAATGTCTCCAAGTTACCTAACTAAAACCAAGAATCATTGGCCTGTGAAGTGATTGCTTAGGGTTTAGTAATCTAACAAACTCTGTGGAAAAACTGTCTCAGTAGGTGAAAATACATCGCTAAAACAAGGTTCTAAAGTAGAACATACCACATGACAGCTACAGAGTTCCGATCTTCAGAATTGCACTGTGGAGTCCCTGGGCCCAGGTCCAATTTAGTGTTGGGGGAGTCCTGGTGTAGAGTTGGGGCTTCCTTGAGAGCTAGAGGCTTCTCAACGAGAGAGGAGCTCACTTAGAAACTTCTTGGTGTCATCTTTCCAACTCTAGGCAGGGAATGCGTGGATAGCTAAACAGTCATCCTGCACAGGCTAGGGCTCACGCATGCTCAGCTGAGCTGTTGCTGTCTGTATGGTTGTTCTTTCCTTCTTTCAGTCTGCGATGGAACCCAGAGCCTCATGATGCCAGACAATCTACTCTGACAACCGAACCCAAGCCCCAGCCCCAGCCCCAGCCCAAGACCCAGACCCAGGCCCAGCCCCAGACCCAGCCCCAGACCCAGCCCCAGGCCCAGCCCCAGCCCCAGCCCCAGCCCCAGACCCAGCCCCAGGCCCAGCCCCAGCCCCAGACCCAGACCCAGACCCAGCCCCAGACCCAGACCCAGCCCCAGCTCCAGTCCCAGCCCCAGACCCAGCCCCAGACCCAGACCCAGCTCCAGGCCCAGACCCAGCCCCGAGCCTTTGAAGCAGTCTCTCTTCTCTGCCCTCTCGGAACACTCTCAGAGAGCTAGTGCTGTCCCTATGAAAACCTTTTTCAATTCAGTATGGGCATGATTGAACGGCTGCAGCTGCCCTGTCCTCCAATGCAGACATTAGTTATCCTGGCTCAATTTTTGTCAGTTAAATGTAATGCTGTCAATCCCTGATTTTATATTTTGTTTAGATCTGAGAGTGATCACAAAGATATCATTTATTAAGCACACTTTAAGATCTCAATACCATGATCCAGCACTTGTACATTTGTTCATCGTTTAAGCTCTATATTAATCCTCAATTTTAGTGTGTTTATTGGGATAAGGGGTCAACAATATAGTTAAAAAATAATAGTAATTGTGTTGGCTCTGGTAGTATGCTAAGAGCTTGGCTTGATTTATCTCAGTTAATCTGCATTGCAATGGTCTGATGAGCATGTGCATTGTCTTTAGCCCTTAGATGCACAGATGGAATTCGAGTTTAGTACCTTTGAAGTAGAATACGTTCCCGTGTCAACAAATGAACACAAATAATCTACTGTCCACAGCAGCAAAGGATGATGGGATGACAAAGTTCTGAGCTCTACTTCCAATGTGTTCTTTCCCTTCCAAAGATTTCTGTCTGAGTCTCCTGCAGACTTAGCTGGTAGCCCTCTTGGTAATGACAACACCAGTGGACAGGAGTCCAGCTATTCTTGCTCTGATATGAGGAGCAATTCCAAGCTGTTGGACACAGTTGACTCCATTATTCTCCCCAACACAAAGGGCATTTCACTCTATTATTCTTCATCCTTTTAATTTTCCAGTCCAGCCACAAACCATTAATTGCTGTAAGAAGATGCATGAGGTTGGTTAATTTATTATAATAATAATTTATTTGTTTTTCACATTTCTAGAGTCTGGGCATTGCCAAGATCAAAGTGTTGTGATGTCCAGATTCAGATGCAGGTTCCGGTTCTCTGCTGTGAAAATGATAGCCAGGAGCATATCACCCAGACAGAGTGAACTCAGTGTCCTCACTTGGCAGGAGTAGAAGAACACGAATCCCCTACCTGAAGCCCTTTTTATAAGGATTCCACCCTCAGGACTTCATCACCTTTGAATCCCTACCGTTAGTATTGTTACCACATTGGCCACTTCATTTCATCCCATATTTCTGGGGGTACACACAGGGATATGGCAGGCTCGCCTCTCTGTCTTCATGTATCCCTCTCCTGCTCCCCCTCTCTCCGGTCACATCATCCTCCCTGTCTCCACTCTTTTCCACCCGTTCCCCTCTTCCTCTGTTTAATTAACGTCTTTCTAATGTTTCACTTGTCTGTTACTGAAGCCTTGCAGGCGTCATCATCCTTTACCTCCCGTTTCTTGGCTGCTTCAACAACTGCAATTTTATCCCCTTTACGAATCAGCTCAAGCCATTGCTGACAGAAGAGACAGTGTAACGAAACCACCTAGGGAACTCCTCCACTCTCCACACATTCAGGGGATAACTGGAAACAAATCTTAGGGTACAAATAATAATAGGGTGAAAAAGATACCAAGATGCTGTCACATCAGACTCCTAGTATCTTCTAGAATCTTCAACTACATTGGTTAAGTGGCTATGCTTCATCATTATTTCCCATCTTCTAAGACTTATTCCTCTAAGATTTATATTGTTTGATAATAAAACTATAACATATACAGCAAAATATTACAGGATTGGATTAACTTGTTTCCAATGATCCTAACTCATACGCAGTAAATTAATTATTATAATAACATAATTATATAATGTGCATTATAAGATATAAATATTTATAAAATAACTATTATAAAATAAATATAAAAATAAAACAATTATAAAAATAGAACAATAAATTCTTATTATTTCACTTTTTCAAAATTTGTGTTTTCAACATAATATACATTTCAACTAACCAGGTAATTGCTAAATATTGTAAGAATAGATTATCAATTTCAATGAAAAATTTAAAGAGCTGTATAAAGAAAATAATGTTTTATTTTAATGATTCAAATATCTTGTCCTTAATTTCAGCCTAACTGCCTTGAAATCACATACACTATGGGAGATGCTTTAACTTTCTGACCTTAGCTTTCTCATCTAATAAATGGAGATATAGTTATTCTTGACCTTACCCAGTTATGACTCAAATTAAACAGGAATAGTTCTCATCTTATTTTCAAGATAGAATAAGTGTTGTGGTTTAAAATCGGTCCACAAATTCAGATGTGGTGCTCCTTTCCTGAAGACGCAGGTCTCTGCTCTCTGGTCTCTGTGAGTTCAATCTGAATGCATGGATCAGTGAGGCTGTGTGTCTAGCACCTTCTCTAGAAGAAGCCATCTGCATGTTGCTAGTTCCTAAGGCACTTACACTAGGTAAGGACTGGAACTGTGCAATGAACTCGAATCCTCCTGTCAACAACCACACCAGTGAGCTGGCAAAGGGTCCTCCAGACACCAGATGGCTGAAGTGGCTAACATCATGCGTGTGGCTTTGTGAGAACTGAATCAGAGCTACTAAGATGGATGCTTTTAGACTCCTAACACTCAGTAACTGAGATAAGAACCTATTGTTTTAAGTTTGGGCTTCACTGGTTATGAAGTAGATGGTAGCTGATACCATTATCTCCAGTCTTAATGGTCATCACTGCCCCTAACAATCTGGTTACAGAAATGTTTTAGGCACTTGGGCATATTTGTTTTACAATCAAGGCTAGCTAATTTGTGATAATACATAACTGAATTTTGAAATAATTTCTAAGTTCAAAACCAATTATATAGTCTCACTTTATCTAAGAATAGTTTGGTAACTTTATATTCCAGTGAAGAAAGATTACTTTTATGAGATAGAATTGGAGAGTTCATTGAATATATTTTAATAGAGACTTAAACAAGATGACCTGCAGAAAAAGTGGTTTCCAGAAGAATGTAAGACAGCCAAGTATCAGCTGCTCAGGGGAGACACAACAGAACAGCTGAGGAGATATGGGGATAGTGCTCCTTGGTCTTCACTGATGTTCACAGAGAAAGAGTGGGCACGTGTGCTCCCCATCATCCCAGTGCTCTCCATCATCCCAGAGCTCTCCATCATCCCAGCGCTCTCCAGGCACCATCAGCCCATTCACTCCCTTTGATAAGATGGGAACATCCAGGCTCAGCGTGCAAATGGTTCCCTAGGATGGTGTGGGATTGAGAAAGTAGAATGTACTGTATGTTTCCCACCAAAGAAAACACATGATCAATGTCATAGTTATATGCACCAAAATTTTTTGTCTGTCATAGAGATGAGTAGTTCTATTTGTACCTCTGTGTATGTACATACCATATAGCACATGACACACATCATACAATCACACACACACACAGCACAACACACTATGTAGCACACCCCCCCATACAGATACCACACACATACACACTCACACCACACACATATCACACATACACATCACACATATATTACACACACTCACATCACACACATACATCACATACTTCATAGCACATACCAGACACACACTCACACTACACACATACACACATCACACATACACCACACACAGACACACAACATGCTCACATGACACACACATTCACACACACACACACACACACACACACACACACACACACACACACCACAAACTACATAGCACACACAGAATCACGGCTCAAGACCACGTATCAGATCGCAGGGACATCCTTCCGAAAGATATGCAGAAGGTGTTGGCAGAACAAGAAAGGCTGGTGAGCCTGTGTGTGAGCCAGCACAGCTTGGGATAATGGCAGACAAAGGCATCAGCATTCATTAAACCTAGTTCAGACTTATTGCATGGTATCATCAATAAAGTAACATTTTCCAATGACTTGGGCGTAAATGGACAGATCCGTCTGGTGTGTTTGTATTTAGTGGCTCCACACCTTTCCAGTAGCACAGACATTTTTGTTTACTTTCCATACTAAGGTATTCAAATTATCCCTTTCCTCCTCTGGCATAAGCCTTGACATCCCTGCTTTATTGAACAGCCATTCCAGCCACATGTCACTTAAACAAAGAGGATAATATGAAAATATTATTTCTTTGCAAATTGATTCTTGATTATCGTGACATTCCAGCTCTTGCCCCTCACTGCAGGTGAGGTGTGTGGGCTTTGGAATGGGGCCAAGAGAACAAACTCAGGCTGACGAGGTCCTGGTAAGGGGATTCCCAAACCACTAGCCAGTAACACTGTCAAGTTCATCTTAGCTACCTGAAGGAGAAGAAGGCCATCTCTCGAATGACTCTGGGCCACTTGTTAGTCAGACTGACCATGAAATGCTTTGTTTGAGCAGCAGCTGACAGAAAACTTCCAGGGCTGGCTGCAGACTCCTAACCCTGTTGGGCATTGCAGAAAGGGCAGTTGTAACAGTTGAAGGTACATGTGTTAGCAAAGACAGACCACTTGGGGGATGAACTCCTGTACAGGAGCTCCTGAGGCTTCAGAGACAGACCTGCTCTTGAGAGGACTAACTTGCTACTTTCCAGACCTTAGAAAAGCCATTTGCCTCTCAGTGTCTTCAGAACCTGCTCTTAAAATCAGTTAAGGTGATTTAACATCTGCCTAGGATGTCACAGGAAGTTGTTGAAATGAATATATATATATATCCCAATGTGCCATGATAATTCTGAAAATACAAGCAATTAATAATATGCTAGTAAATCAACAACTATAGCTATTGTCTATAGTGGGTAGCCATTCCAACCTTGAGCTGGAAGTTCCAACCCCCATTGAGACTTTGGTAACTGTCACGCCTACAAGGCAGGGCCAAGAGAGGACCCTGAAGACCGGAGATCCGGATGTGCCATCTCTTTTGGTTCCCGGACCCTGGACGCTGGAGGTAGACCAAGAAGAGTTCTCCAGAGAACACTGCCAGACTGTGCTAAGTCCTTCCCAGACCCTGCAACCTACCTATCCCTTCATTTGTAAGATATGGCACTAAATAAACCTCCATTTTAACTACTGGAGTGGCCTTAATAATTTCGCCAATAAGTGTCCAAGCAAAGCCCACCCCATCCTCATTTGTGATAGCAAATCTTGCATGATAGGCAAGATAATACTGATTTGCTATCTCCCCAGGCCCCTTTAACTTTAAAATTTGTTTATTTATTTACACATGTGTGTGTGTGTGTGTGTGTGTGTGTGTGTGTGTGTGTGTGTGTGTGTGTGTGCATGTGTGTGATTTTGGAGTTATGTGCACCACATGTGTGTGGAGCCTCAGAAGCCAGAAGAGAGTGTCAGAGCCTCCAGAACTGGAGTTCCAGGTTATTATACTGAGAACAGAACATTCTCTGCAAGAACGGTAAGTGCTCTTTTTTTTTATTTTGTATATCAACCACAGATCCCCCTCTCATCCCTCCTCCTGCTCCCTCCTCACCTTTCCCTCCCCATCCCTCATCCTCTCCTCCAAAAGGGTAAGTTCTCCCATTGGGGAGACAGCTAACCCTGGTACATTCAGCTGAGGCAGGACCAAGCCCCTCCCCGCTTTATCAGGGGTGAGCAAGGTGTCCGACCACAAGTAATGGGATCTAGAAAACCAACTCATGAAACAGGGATAGATCCTGATCACACTGCCAGGGGCCCCTCAAACAGACCCGGCCACACAACTGTCTGCTGTAAGCAAGGGTCTAGTCCCATCCCATGTAGATTCCACAGCTGTCGATCTAAAGTTCCTGAGTTCGTTTGAGCTTGGTTCAGTTGTCTCTGTAGATTTCCCCATCATGATCTTGACTCCCCCATCCCCCTTGCTCATATAATACCTCTTCCCTCTCTTCAACTGGACTCCCAGAGCTAGGCCTGGTGCTTGGATGTGGATCTCTGCATCTGCTTCCATCAGTTACTGGATGAAGGCTCTATGATGACAGTTAGGGTATTCATCAATCTGATTACCAGGGTAGGCCAGTTCAGGCACCCTCTCCACTATTGCTAGTAGTCTGGGACCATCCTTGTGGATTCCTGGGAATTTCCCTAGCACCAGGTTTCTCCCTTAACCCATAACATCTCCCTCTATCAAGACATCTCTTTCTTTGCTCTTCCACTCTTCCCTCCCCCAGCTCTACCATCCTATTCCCTCATCTTCTCATCCCCCATCCCCTACCCTCTATTATCCACCCCACCCCCTACCCCCACCCCACATCCCCAGTTTACTCATCAGGATCTCCTCTGTTTCCCCTTCCCAAGGTGATCTGTACATCCCTCTTAGGGTCCTCCTTATTTCCTAGCTTCTCTGGAGCTGTGAGTTTTAGTCTGCTTATCCTTTGCTTTACATCTAGTATCAACTTATGAGTGAGTACATACCATGTTTGTCCTTCTGAGTCTGAGTTACCTCACTCAGGATGATACTTTCTAATTCCATCCATTTGCCTACAAATTTGATGATGTCATTGTTTTTTACTGCTGAGTAGTACTCCATTGTGTATATGTGCTACATTTTCTGAATCCATTCTTCAGTTGAGGGGCATCTAGGTTGTTTCGAGGTTCTGGTTATTACAAATAATATTGCTATGAACATAATTGAGCAAGTGAGTGTCCTTGTGGTATACTTGAGCATATATGTCCAAGAGTGGTATCACTGGGTCTTGAGGTAGATTGAGTCACAATTTTCTGAGAAACCACCATACTGATTTCCAAAGTGGCTATACAAGTTTGCACTCCCACCAACAGTGGAGGAGTGTTCACTTGTTCCATATCCTCTCCAACATAAGCTGTCATCAGTGGTTTTGATCTTAGCCATTCTGACGGGTGTAAGATGGTATCTCAGAGTCATTTTGATTTGCATTTCCCTGATAACTAAGGATGATGAGCAATTCCTTAAATGTCTTTTGGCCATTTGAGATTCTTCTGTTGAGAATTCTCTGTTTAGCTCTGTAGCCCGTTTTTTAATTGGATTGTTTGGTATTTTGCTGTCTAGTTTCTTGAGTTCTTTATATATTTTGGAGGTCAGCCCTCTGCCAGATGTGGGGTTTGTGAAGATATTTTCCCATTTTGTAGGTTGTTGTTTTGTCTTATTCACTGTGTCCTTTGCCTTACAGAACTTTTTCATTTTCAGAAGGTCCATTTATTAATTGTTGCTCTCAGTGTCTGTTCTACTGGTGTTATATTTAGGAAGTGGTCTCCTGTGCCAGTGCTTTATACGCTACTTTCTACTTTCTCCTCTGTCAGGTTCAGTGTAGATGGATTTATGCTGAGGTCTTTGATCCACTTGGATTTGAGTTTTGTGCATGGTGACAGATAGGGATCTATTTGCATTCTTCTACATGTTGACACCCAGTTATGCCAGCACCATTTGTTGAAGATTCTTTCTTTTTTTTCATTGTACAGTTTTGGCTTCTTTGTCAAAAATCAGGTGTTCATATGTGTGTGGATTAATGTCAGGATCTTCAATTCAATTCCATTAGTCCACATATCAGTTTTTATGCCAATACCAAGTTGTTTCTATTACTGTAACTCTAAAGTAGAGCTTGAAGTCAGGGATAGTGATGCCACCAGAAGTTGTTTTATTGTAAAGAATTGTTTTAAATACCCTAGGTTTTCTGTTTTCTATATGAAGTTGGGTATCATTCTTTTAAGGTCTGTGAAGAATTGTGTTGTGATTTTTGGGGGAATTGCTTTGAATCTGTAGATTGCTTTTGGTAAGATCACCATTTTTTATTATGTAGGTTCTACCTATCCATGAGCATGGGAGATCTTTCCATTTTCTGATATCTTCTTCAATTTCTTTCTTCAATGACTTAAAGTTCTTGTCATATAGGTCTTTTGTTTGTTTAGTTGGAGTTACCCAAGGTATTTTATATCATTTGTGGCTATTATAAATGGTGATATTTCTCTGATTTCTTTCTCGGCCCCTTAATCATTTGTATATAGGAGAGCCACTGATTTCTTTTAGTTAATATTGTATCCTGCCACATTACTGAAGGTGTTTATCAGCTGTAGGAGTTCCTTAGTAGAATTTTTTGGGTCACTTTTGAAGAATATCATTATCATCTGAAAATAATGAAAGTTTGACTTCTTCCTTTCCAATTTGTATCCCCTTGATCTCCTTATGTTATCTTATTGCTCTGGCTAAAACTTCGAGTACTATATTGAATAAATATGTGGAGAGTGGACAGCCTTGTCTTCTTCCTGATTTTAGTGGAATCGCTTTGAGTTTCTCTCCATTTACTTTGATGTTGGCTGTTGGCTTGCTTTAAATTGCCTTTATTATGTTTAGGTATGTTCCCTGTATTCCTGATCTCTCCAAGACCTTTATCACAAAGGGGTGTTCGATTTTGTCAAAGGCTTTTTCAGCATCTAATGAGATGATCATGTGGTTTTTTTCTTTCAGTTTGTTTATATGGTGTATTACACTGACAGATTTTCATATGTTGAACCATCCCTGCATCTCTGGGATGAAGCCTACTTGATCATGATGGATGATTTTTTTTGATGTGTTCTTGGATTCGGTTTGCCAGTATTTTATTATTTTGTACCAATGTTCACGAGGGAGATTGGTCTGTAATTCTCTTTCTTTGTTGCATCTTTGTGTGGTTTGGGTATCAGGGCAATTGTAGCCTCATAAAAAGAGTTTGACAATATTCCTTCAGTTTCTATTGTGTGGAACAATTTGAGGAGTATGGGTATTAGATCTTCTTTGAAATTCTGGTAGATTTCTGCACTGAGCTTTTTTTGGGAGACTATTAATGATTGCTTCTATTTCCATAGGAGTTATGTGTCTATTTAAATTGTTTATCTGGTCTTGATTTAATTTGGATATATGGTACCTATCCAGAAAATTGTCCATTTCTTTTAGATTTTCCAATTTTGTGGAGTACAAGTTTTTGAAGTATGAACTGATGATTCTCTGGATTTCCTCATTGTCAGTTGTTATGTCTCCCTTTTTGTTTCTGATGTTATTAATTTGGATATTCTCTCTCTGCCTTGTAGTTAGTTTGGATAAGGGTTTGTCTATCTTGCTAATTTTCTCAAAGAACCAACTCTTTGTTTCATTGATTCTTTGTACTATTCTCTTTGTTTCTACTTTATTGATTGCAGCCCTCAATTTGATTATTTCCTGGCATCTACTCCTCCTGGGTGAGTTTGCTTCTTTTTCTTCTAGAGCTTTCAGGTGTGCTTTTAAGTTGTTAGTGTGAGATTTCTCCAACTTCTTCATGTAGACAATTAGTGCTATGAGCTTTCTTTCCTCTTAGTATGGCTTTCTTGGTGTCCCATAAGTTTGGGTATATAGTACATTCATTTTCATTGAATTCTAGGAAGTCTTTAATTTCTCTATTCCTTGAACCAGTGGTGATTCAGTTGAGCATTATTCAGTTTCCATGAGATTGTAGACTTTCTGTAATTTGTGTTGTTGTTGAATTCTAACTTTAAAACATGGTGGTTCAATAGAATACAGTAGGTTATTACAATTTTTTTGCATCTGTTGAGATTTGCTTTGTGACTGAGTATGTGGTCAATTTTAGAGAAGGTTCCATGGGGTGCTGAGAAGGTATACTCTCTTGTGTTTGGGTGGAATGTTCTGTAGATATCTATCAAGTCCTTTTGAGTCATAATATCTGTTAGTTCCCTTATTTCTCTGTTAAGTTTCTGTCTGGCAGACCTGTCCATTGGTAAGAGTAGGGTGTTGAAGTCTCCCATTACTAGTGTATGGGGTTTGATGTGCAATTCAAGCTTTAGTAATGTTTCTTTTACATATGTGGGTGCCCTTGCATTGGGGGCATAAATGTTCAGAATTGAGACTTCATCTTGATGGATTTTTCCTTTGATGAGTATGTAATGTCCTTCTAGATCTCTTTTGATTAATTTTAGTTTGAAGTCTATTTTGTTAGATATTAGGATATCTACACCAGCTTGCTTCTTAAGTCCATTTGACTGGATAGACTTTTCCCAGCCCTTTACTCTGAGGTAGTGTCTATCTTTGAAGTTGAGGTGTGTTTCTTGAATGCAGCAGAAGGATGGATTCTGTTTTCGTATCTATTCTGTTAGCCTGTGTCTTTTTATAGGTGGATTGAGCTCATTGATATTAAGAGATATTAATGACCAGTGATTGTTAATCCCTGTTATTTTTTGGTGGTAGTGCTGTATGTTTCCCTTCTTTGGAGGTGTGGGATTATCTATTGCCTGTGTTTTTCTGGGTGCATCTAACTTCCTTGGGTTGGATTTTTTCCTGCTTTCTGTAGGTCTGAATTTGTGGATAGGTGTTATTGAAATATGGTTTTATCATGGAATATTTTGTTTACTCTGTCTATGGTGATTGAGAGTTTTTCTGAGTATAATAGTCTGGACTGACATCCATGGTCTCTTAGTGTCTGCATAACATATGTCCAGGACCTTCTGGCTTTCAGAGTCTCCATTGAGAAGTCAGGTGTTATTCTTATGGGTCTGCCTTTATATGTTACTTGGCCTTTCTTCTTTGCATCTCTTATTTTTTCTTTATTCTGTATGTTTAGTCGTTTGATTATTATGTGGTAAGGGAACTTTTTTTTGGATCCAGTCTATTTGGTGTCCTGTAAGCTTCTTGTATCTTCATAGGCATTTCCTTCTTTAGGTTGGGAAAATTTTCTTTTATGATTTTGTTGAATATATTTTCTGTGCCTTTGAGTTGGTATTTTTCTCCTTCTTCTATTCCTATTATTCTTAGGTTTGGCTTTTTATGGTGTCTCAGATTTCCCAGACATTTTGTGTTATGACTTTTTGGCTTTATTATTTTCTTTGACAGAGGAATCTACTTCCTCTGTTGTATCCTCCATGCCAGAGGTTCTCTCTTCCATCTCTTGTATTCTGTTGGTTATACTTGCATCTGTAGTTCCTGTTCATTTACTCAGATTTTCTACTTCCAGCATTCCTTTGATTTGTGTCTTCTTCATTGTTTCTATTTCAGTTTTCAGATCTTGAGCTATTTCCTTCACCTGTTTAATTGCTTTTTCTTGGTATTTCTTTAAGGGATTCATTGATTTCTTTCAACTTTTGTTTGTCTTTTTCTTTAAGGGAATTTTTAATTTCCTCTTTAAAGGCCTCTATCATTTTCTTAAAGTCATTTTAAGGTCATTTTCTTCTGCTTCTTCTACATTGGGATGTTCAGGTCTTGCTGATGTAGAACCACTAGGTTCTGGTGGTGCCATATTGCTCTTTATGTTGTTGAATGTTATCTTACACTGGCATCTACCCATCTCTTCCTCCAATTGGTGCAAACAGTGTCTGTGTCTCAGGGAGCAACTCTTGGTCCAATCAGAGCTCTTGGTCCAATCAGAGCTGGTAGAATCTGTCTCAGGGAGCAGCTGATGTCTTGGAGGATGAGTGGGCTTGGGGGGGTGGATTGGGGCTTGAAGGTTACAGGGTCCAGGGGGGATGTTAGTGGTCAGGTCTGCCTGCAGGAGTCCTGCCTGCTGGCCTGCAACTAGGACTGCAATGGGTGGGGTATGTGGTCACTGGTTGTGCCCCTGGGCCTAAAGCCCAGAAGCTGGGGTGATCAGCTAGAAGAACGAAGACTCACCTCTTGGTCCAATCAGAGCTGGCCACTATAAGCGCTCTTAACTGCTGAATGATCTCCACCCCACCCCCTAGAATACTTTTAAGGCTATCAGGGTGAATGCAATTCTTTGAATTCATATGACAACTTAGCATGCTTCTCTGTGTGGTGGTGACGGTATGTGTATAGTTGTGGTATGTGCTGTAGGGGTAGTTGTGGTGGTGTGTAGCAGGGAAAGTAGCAGTGCTTGAGGTGGTGATAGTGATGTGTGTAGGAGTATTGTCATTGTTGGTATGTGTGCATGGGTAGTGATGGTGTGTGTAGAAGTAGTAGTGTATATAGGCATGGTGGTAGTGTGTGTATGGGTGGTGGCTTGTGTAGGAGTAGTGGTGAGGGTGGTATGTATAGGGGCGGTAATGTATGTAAGGATGGTGGTGGTATGTGTGGAGGTGGTAGTATGTGTAGAGTAGGTGTTTGCTAATGGTGTGTGTGTGTAGGAGTGGTGGTGCTGCTGGTGGTGTGTGTAAGGGTGGTCATGTGTGTAAGGGTGGTAATATGTGTAGGGGTGGTGGTGGTATATGTAGGGCTGGTGGTGTGTGTAAGGGTGGTACTGGTGGTGTGTGTATGGGTGATGGTGGTGGTGGTGTATGTAAGGGTGATGGCATGTGTAGGGAGGGGTGGTAGCATGTGTAGGGACAGTGGGGGTGGTGTGTGTGTAGGGGTGGTGATGTGTGTATATGTAGGATGGTGGTAAATGAGAAGCATTTTAAAACAGTCCCTGCTTACTCTCATTGAGCTGTACCCCTGGTGCTAATGTAGTAGGACTGGCAGACGGGCCTTACTGGTGCTTCATAGCTAGCAGAATATTTCTGGGAACAAGAATTCAGACAGAGCATGGAGACATTCTAATGTCCCTGATAGGCACGAGGTTGAGAATGGCCACTACTAGACCCAATTCCAGTAACTCAGTGGAACGAGTGGGCTCCTCGACCTACCTTTTATTTCTCACCTGCCTCCTAAGGCGCATCCTCTTTCTGACGATACCCTTCGCTTAGATCCCAGGCATGCTACCTCGCTTTCTCAGGGATCCCTACTTCCCAGTGTCACTGGCTGGCTTTTCCGTGCTCCTCACCTCTTAGGACCATGACTTGGTATTTGGCACACATCTTCTCTGTCCACTACACTACACTTTTGGTGATCTCACCCAATCTCCCAGCTGTGACAGAAGCTCCAGCCTAGAGATCCAAGATGGGAATCCTTGAACATCTCCTGTTCCCAAGTTCCAAGATCTTGCTCAGGAAACCACTACTCCACCCATCCTCTGGGATGCCTGAGAGAGTGCAATGGTACCATTTCCAAAGTGCACACCCAAGTTCTGCCCTGCCCTGCCTGCTCCTTCTGCAGCCTCTGGCCTTCCACTCACACAGATTACCACACCCACCATGGTCTTCAGTCCTCTCTGTCTTGTGGCGATATTTTATTTGTATGTTAATAACTAAAGTTTGCCTGGAGATCAGAGGAAATGGCAAGCCATTAACACAAAAGTCAGGCAGTGGGGGCATACGCCCTTAATCCTTAATCACGTTACAGGCAGGGTCTCTGTGTGTTCAAGGACACACTAGGGAACAGCCAAGCATGGTGACACATGCCTTTAATCCCAGTACCAACCATAGAGACCTGGAGGTCTGTACAGACAGGCAGTGACAAGGAAGTGAGGTAGCTGGGCTAAGAGCCAATGAGAGGGCAGAACAAGAAGGCAATAAAGGTGCGGGTAGACAGGAAGTAACTCACTTTTGGGAGCTGCAGAGCTGTTGAGGTAAGGTTGGTAGCTCTCACTATTTCCCTGATCTCTAAGGTTCTCACCCCTGTATTTGGCTCTGTGTTTTTTATTTCATAAGACTGTTTAGAAATTCGTCTACACAGGAGAACACTGTGCATTTGAAAGCCAGGGAGACTTTCATGAGCGCTATCTTCAGGCCCCCAGTGTAACCCAGCAGCTGTTCACCATCACCATTGCTTCTTCTCCAGTTCTGTCGTCTACAGTTTACTATTGGATCACTGTGAGAACTGAAACGGTGCATCGGAGAGTGTTACTATTTCCCGGTTAACTGAATAGCTCCCTCAGTTTCTCATCATTCAACGCTCCGCTTTCACCATGGCCTTCAAGGCCCTGTTTCCTCTAAACGCAACCCCTTCCACATCACTCATCACTGTCTGTCTGCTCCATGAGTCTGCTGTTTCAACGGAACCTCTTTTCTCATTAAGACAAGCTGGTCTGATTCCCACAACAGATGAGCTGTCCCCTCTGCTTAACACTGCTGGCTTGTCTCTCCTTTCCCTTCTCATTTTCACTAAGCAACCAGCATTTATTAGCAAGGCCATTGCTCCCTCTCTGAATCTATTGTGACATAGGCACACCTGTCCTCATCCTACACATGTTACTCTCTGTATTATTCTGCCTGTAAAATTGTCTTTCCACAGCACTTACCACCCTCTGATTTAACAGATGGTTTTGAGGTAAATAGGCATAGACACACATATAAATATGCACACTTATGCGTTGCTGTACTGTTTATTATTTATCCTATTGCTTAATTATCTGAATTTTTTCTATCAGAACATAAGCTAAGTGTGCACCTAGATGGCCTTTCTATATTGTTATTGATAGATTGACATGAAGAAAATGGATACGGAATGAATAAATGAATTGAGCTTTATCAAGCTTCAATTACTTCCATAGAGGACACCACTCAACACCATTCTCAGATGTGGCTTGTATTGTAATTTTGGAACTCAGGACACTGAGGCAGGAGGATCACAAGTTTGAGGCAAGCCTGGGCTCTGTATAGTGAGTAGATTGAGGTCAGCTGAGACTCCCAGTAAGACCATGTAGCATGAATCTTAACAGTTCTTATTAATAAGATCAAACCCGAGGCCAGTTATTGGGGTAAATGCTGGAAGGTCAGAGAGACAGAACAAGCCACAGCTAACCTCACCTGACCAACTTCTCAGCTGGTCTTGTTTCCTCAGACTGGAAGCTTCTGTGTCCTCATATCCGAATGGCTCTCAGCTGAACTGCTGCTAGAAGCTTGAAAGCTTAACCAGCCAAATGCTTCTAGTTTCTGGTCCTCACGCCTTATAAACCTTTCTGCTTTCTACCACCACTCCCTGGGATTAAAGGCTGCTTTCTGGGATTAAAGGCGTGAGTCACCATGCCTGGCTGTTTCCAATGCAGCCTTGAACTCACAGATATCCAGAGGGATTTCTGTCTCTGGAATGCTAGGATTAAAGGCATGTGCTAACATTTTCTAGCCTAAGTATCTTGTGGCTTTTCTGTTCTCTGACGCCAGATAAGTTTATTAAAGTACACAGTATTGTGGGGAACACAATACCACCACAAGACCCTGCCTCAAAATGAGTAAATAAATAAATAAAACAATCATCAGTTTTTTCCTTCCATTTGGTTGAGACGAAGCAGGCATGCCCAATCTTTTAATATTGTAACACAGCTTCATCAATATAATTCATGCTGGAGAACTTCACAGTCAAGTACAAAAAAAAAAATCATTAAGGGCTGGAGAGATGGCTCAGCAGTTAACACTAGCTTCTGGTCTTCCAAAGGACCCAAGTTCAGTTCCCAGCTCCCGCACCAGATGGTTCACAACCATCTGTGTGACTCCATGTATTACTACACCTTCCAAACTGTAGCATTTTCATGCAGAGAAATATATACTCCTCAGCTTGAAATGTGAACTGTACTTTATTTACATAAAGTCACCTCCTTTTTTTAATCAGTGAAAACTGAGGCAAGTATTGAAAACTACCAGACAATTCTCAAAGTCCAAAGATGCTTTTCTGACAAACAACGACTGTTCCACGGTATTACAGTGATTAATCAAATGGATGAGGTGTTATTTGCCGGTGTCGGGCAAGGGGCTGTAATTTTTCCAGATGTCTGCTAAGATGAGACTGTAAAGCAGCTCTGTCCCCTCCCCTTTTCCCTCTGCTGACAAATAACCACAGAGGGAACACTCAGAACCTGGAAGAGCTGGGAGGAAGCTCAACCCTTCTTCCCCGACAAGCAGTCTCCCTTAATGGAATTCTGGTCACGTAGCCCAGAGCTCAGAGCTGCCTTAGTTTAATCAGCTTGCTGAACATTAGAGTCAGGAGCAGCCATGTCGATGGAGGCTACACATACATAATTTATTTCCTCTAAATTAGGTCTCGGTTCGTTCCCCTCCTTTGGTGTTACTTTGAAAGCTGCCACGGTGGGAATACAGCTCTGTAACAGGTTTATGTGGGTGTGTATCTCTGTGCACGCTTAAAGAATTCCAGCATACACCTCCAGTACGGAAGGCAGGTCGCTATATTCCAGGTTGCTGACACTGCGTGGCACTGGTATTTAAAGTGAGACCCTCCTCCTCCTCTAGTTTGAAAGAATAGTCTGGGTTGAAAAATGGCCTGCCCTCCCTGACAGACATGGACCAGGCAGCAGCCCTAAGCACACATGTGGTAGGAGAATAGGGTCTGCTTCATTCAGTCCTTCAGGGAGAGGACACACACACACACACACACACACACACACACACACACACACACAAAAAAAAAAAATATGCATTGTTGTGCAGCACAGCAGCTGCACTGGACAAGCAAGGCACACACAAATATAGAAAGCTGTAGAGATTCTGGGCACATTCAACCCAGTGCTTTTAGGAACACCGTGGAAAACACGCAATTGGAATTTTTCTGCTTTTTGTCTATGGCTGAAGAATGACATCTTAGAGTTGGGAATTAGAGGGACAAATCCATCAGGCAAAGCTGACACACTGAGTTTCTCCTGGCATGCATTGCTTCACCATCAGGAATCTACAGCCTGGCCCAGAGAAAAACAGGGAAATCTTAACTCTATTACTTGGTGAGTGGCCGATAGAAGATGAATTTATCTGAATTCTACCTCTGACTTTCAGTCTGGCTGAAAAATTAAAGTAACAGCTTAATAAAATCTGTTTCTTCGAGAGTCTTAAGAATTGCTTTGTTTTGGCAGCTGTATCCACATAAGCCATTACGTCCATCAGGAAGACTGGCCCGGCAGTATCCCCTTGATCATCCCTGATAGGATTAAAGGGGGACCTCATTTTCTAAGGCAATGATGATATTTACAGCCCAGCATCATCAAAAGGCAATTCCTTGCTTATTTGGGATCCGAAGCCTGGCCAGACCTCCCTTGTGACTCATTCAGGATTCATCCGGGCCTTTGTGCTCTGTGCTCTCATGAATCCTTAATTCCATCTGAACTCAGCGGTGCCAGAGTCGCTTTCCGTCAGCTTGCTCGCTCAGCTGACATGTGCCAGCCTCATCTGTGCTAAGCATTGTACCCCTGCTCTGAGACTGAGCAAGTGTTGGGTCACTGCCACAAAGACAAAGGAGGCCAGACTCAGTGTTCACAGTCTGCCTTTAAGAGAAGATAGCCCCCTCATCCTCTCTGACTTGTGGAGCTGCTGATGAAATTTTCTGGGGTGTACCTACCTGACCCAGGTCTTGTTGATATAGCTCCATGGACCCATCAGTGGGGATTAAGCAATGAACCATTAACAGTGTGGTATGCTTACCCTGTATCTGTGCAGAGAAACAGAAGTGGCAGTGAGGACAGGGCACTTGGATGTGCAGCGAAGCGGGTGTCATGGGTCCTTTCTAGGGGTGTTACTGCAAGCATGCTAGAGTCCTGGTTGTAAGTCCAATACAGGATGATACCTTAGTCTGTGGAATCTGCAGCTAAGGTAGCCAGGTGACCACCAGGGTCAGAAATGAGGTGAGTCTTAGATTGAGCTAAAATGCATCCTAAGGACCACAAGATGAGTATTCCCCTACATACTGCAACTAAGCCAGAGGATCACGTGTGAAGCACAGACAGTTGTTTTCAGAGCAGGGTGCAGAAAAGCTGAATGTAAGACTGACACCAAGATGAGGATGCTGAATGGTGACTTTTTAAAAATTTCTTTCCCTCAGAGGCATATGTATGGCCCAGCTTAGCTGCAGGGAACAGGGGCTCGACAATATGAAAAGTATGTAGACAGTATTGAGCTATAAGCCTGAGTTTCCCAGAACCATTTCAGTAGCTGAAGCTAGAGATAAATCAGATGTGGCCCTGTTCTTCATCTGCAAATGGAGATGGAATATAAATTAAAAACCTATCACACTTAAAGGATACCTGGGAAGTAATGGAGTCATTCTGGCGTGATGGCGATAACAATGGCTAGTATTTACGGAAAGTTCACTATGGTCTAGACAGAGATCAAAAGAAGGTAGAAGCTGAAACAATAACCACCTACAGCCTCACATGTAGCTAGTAGTTATGTCTGACTCCTAGGGCTTGTGCCCTGTCCACTGCACAGTCTGTTATGGGAGACACGTACGAAGATTATGAACCAGCAGTGTCGAGAATTATCTGGAGACAGCAAGCTGTGCCCCATGGCCTTCTCAGGAGTCTACCAAGATGAAACATTGGGGGCTTCAGAGGCACATGTTGTGTCTTTGGGTACAGACAAGCAGTGGGCCATAGTGAGCTTTTTATAAGTTGGAAGGACATAAGATTTATCCATGGATTCTTGGACCACTTACCTTCTTCAGTGTGTGGCAGATTCCACTGGAACAAAATGTTAGATCCTGGAGAAACACACCTCAGAATGTTCTACCAGGGAACAGAAGACGAAAAGTAGAAGCATCTAAGCAAGTTTTTGCTTGGAGCAGAAAATTTATAGGACCTTTGTCACATTTGAAGTTTGTTTTTTAAGTGGAAGAACAGAGTGGAGTTTGTTCAACATGACTCCATGTGTGCAACTGAAACCAATGATTGGAGACCACAGAAGGCAGATTGTTGAATATTTATTTTCTAAATCCCAAAGCTAACAAAAATGAGAAGTGGACCTGTGTATGTGAGTTCCTGGTGGCCAGCTGTATTCACATAGTTTTTCCATCTTCTGTTGAGAGACTCAACGTGTAGATTTTCAGGTCCTAAGAGTCATTTGAACTACATATTCATGACAGACACTGGTGCAGTGGGTGCGTTAATCACTTTTCCTCCTCAAGAAAAAAAAAACCTAATAAAGGAGGGAGAGTTTATTTCATTGCATGGGTCCTGAGGTTTTAGTCTATTGCTTGGTGACACCATTGTGTGAGGTCTGAGGTGAAGGAAAATGCTGTGCATAAGAGTGTGTGATTGAGGGAAGCTGTTCACATCAAGGCAGCCAGGAAGCAGTGAGTACAGAGAGCAAGACAACACTGAGGGGCTTCCTCCTCCTTCCAGGGCCCCAGTGCATGGTACAGGCCCATTCACACTCTAGGATGGTTGCAGAGTTCTTCGCACACAGCATTCATGTCACATGGAGAAACCCTCTTAGGCACTCAGGAAATTGTTTTACTAACCTGCCACCTTTCACCCCATTCAACCTGACTGTGGCAGATGGTCAGGATTAATCATGGCAGATGTCAGTCATGGTTATCAGGTATTTCTAACATTTTTGGAGGCAGGGTTTCATGAAACCCAGGGTGACCTTGGAGTTACCATGTAGCTGAGACTATCCATGTCCTCCTAAACCTCTTGCCTCTACCTGGCAGATGTTGGTGTTATAGGTGAGTGCTGCTGACATCCAGCCAGAACCTCTATTTTATTTTATTTTTATTTTTATTTTGCAATACAATTCAGTTCCACATATCAGCCACGGATTCCCTTGTTCTCCTCCCTATGGTCCCCCTCACCTTCCCGCCAGCCCACCCCCCATTCCCATCTCCTCCAGGGCAAAGCCTCCCCCAAGGACTGAGATCAACCTGGTAGACTCAGTCCAGGCAGGTCCAGTTCCCTCCTCCCAGGCCGAGCCAAGCGATCCTGCATAGGCCCCAGGTTTCAAACAGCCAACTCATGCAATGAGCACAGGACCTGGTCCCACTGCCTGGATGCCTCTCAAACAGATCAAGCCAATCAACTGTCTCACCCATTCAGAGGGCCTGATCCAGTTGGGGACCCCTCAGCCATTGGTTGATAGTTCATGTGTTTCCATTTGTTTGGCTATTTGTCCCTGTGCTTTATCCAACCTTGGTCTCAACAATTCTCGCTCATATAAACCCTCCTCATTCTCGCTAATTGGACTCCCAGAGATCCACCCGGGGCCTAGCCATGGATCTCTGCATCCAGATCCCTCAGTAGTTGGATGGGGTTTCTAGGATGACAATTAGGGTGTTTGGCCATCCCATCACCAGAGTAGGTCAGTTCAGGCTGTATCTCGACCATTGCCAGCAGTCTTTGTGGGGGTATCTTTGTGGATTTCTGTGGGCCTCTCTAGCACTTTGCTTCTTCCTATTCTCATGTGGTCTTCATTTACCATGGTCTCCTATTCCTTGTTCTCCCTCTCTGTTGTTGATCCAGCTGGGATCTCCCGCTCCCCCAAGCTCTCTTTCCCTTGACCCTCGCCCTTCATTACCCCCACTCATGTCCAGGCTGTTCATGTAGATCTCATCCATTTCTCTGTCATTGGGCGATCCCCGTGTCTTTCTTGGGGTCCTGTTTTCCAGGTAGCCAACCTGGTGATGCGAGTAGCAGTCCAGTCATCCTTGTTCCACATCTAGTATCCTTCTATGAGTGAGTACATACCATGTTTGTCTTTCTGAGTCTGGGTTACCTCACTCAGGATGATTTTTTCTAGATCCATCCATTTGTCTGCAAACCTCATGATCATTGTTTTTCTCTGCTGATTAGCATTCCATTGTGTGTATGTACCACATTTTGTTTATCCATTCTTCAGTTGAAGGGCATCTAGGTTGTTTCCATGTTCTGGCTATTACAAATAATGCTGATATGAACATAGCTGAACAAGTGCTCTTGTGGTGTGGTTGATCATTCCTTGGGTATATGCCCAAGAGTGGTATAGCTGAATCTTGGGGGAGATTGATTCCCAATTTTCTAAGAAAGCGCCATATTGATTTCCAAAGTGGTTGTACAAGCTTGCATTCCCACCAGCAGTGGAGGAGAGTTCCCCTAGCTCCACATCCTCTCCAGCATAAGGTGTCTTCAGTGTTTTTGATCTTAGCCATTCTGACAGGCGTAAGGTGGTATCTGAGAGTTGTTTTGATTTGCATTTCCCTGATGATTAGGGATGTTGAGCAATTCCTTAAATGTCTTTCAGCCATTTGAGTTTCCTCTGTTCAGAATTCTCTGTTTAGTTCTATAGCCCATTTCTTAATTGGACTGTTGGGCATTTTGATGTCTAATTTCTTGAGTTCCTTATATATTTTGGAGATCAGTCCTCTGTCAGATGTGGGGTTGGTGAAGATCTTTTCCCATTCTGTAGGCTGTCGCTTTGCCTTGTTGACCGTATCCTTTGCTCTACAAAAGATTCTCAGTTTCAAGAGGTCCCATTGATTGATTGTTTCTCTCAGTGTCTGTGCTACTGGTGTTACATTTAGGAAGTGATCTCCTATGCCAATGCGTTCAAGACTACTTCCTACTTTCTCTTCTAGCAGGTTCAGAGTAGCTGGATTTATGTTGAGGTCCTTGATCCACTTGGAGTTAAGTTTTGTGCACGGTGATAGATATGGATCTATTTGCAGCCTTCTACATATTGATATCCAGTTATGCCAGCACCATTTGTTGAAGATGCTTTCTTTTTTCCATTGTGCACTTTTGGCTTCTTTGTCAAAAATTATATGTTCATAGGTGTGCAGATTAATGTCAGGGTCTTCAATTCGATTCCATTGGTCCACATGTTGCAGAACCTCTATTTTAAATCATGAATAGAAGGTCTTGGTTCATGTAAGAAGTGTCAACGTGGACACCACAAAAAGAACTTCTTTTAAAGAGGAAGTTACATTACACTTCTCCATTTGGTTCCCTGTATTGATCTACATACATCCAGGGACCATAATTTTCAGATAGCCTGTATCACTAACCTTAGTGTTTGATTGCATTCATGTCCCCTTTCCAATTAATTTGCTCATGCAGTTAATGTATACTGGGCATCAACTGCATGCTGGGAGCTGTGCTTGACTCTGTGGAAACACAAGGAAACAAAGGAACCACTCTTGTGGCACTCAGGGGAGACTCTAAAAATAAAACAAAGCAATTATCACATTTCATGAATGCATTTGTCTATGTAACCAGTGGCCAGGGTGTTTCTATCTTTGTGATACAGAATCTAGAAGACCACGTTACAGAAACAGGTGCTCAATAGTTTCATTTGTTTGAGTTTGGATGCCAGGGACTGAATCCAAGATCTTAAACTTGCTAAGTGTGCCTCTTCCCCTGTGCTACCTCATCAAACCTCAAAAGTACATTTCAAAGAAGCATTTAAAGCAAGATTTGACTTAGGGATAAAGCATAAGTTATCTTTTTTTTTCTACCATAAGCCATTCAATCTCAGTGGCTTTTCTGAGAATTTGGGTTATTTATTTATTTATTTGGTCTTTTATCATGAGAGAGTTTTTAAAGGTGATGGGTTTCTGGCTGCATCGACAGAAATAACTTCTACAAGAACTGACAGGTGCTTCTCATGTTTTAAGGTACCGGTCTCATGAGAGAGTAGAGAAAACTAAAAGATGCCGAAACCAAGCATGTTAAGAGGGCTTCATACATGGTGTAGGACTACAGACAGCAAACCTGATATATCTATGGACAGAAGACACAATTAAATAATTTTGCTCATGTGGACCACACAGTCTATCCAAGCCATTCAGTTCTGCCATTGTAGCACAAGTGGCTATGAAAACTATGTAAATAATCGATATATTCTTTATGAAGGCCACTATGTTAATCAGACTTTTTTATCACCATGACAAAATGCTCAACAGAACAACGTAAATGGGGGAAGGGTTGATTTTGGCTCATGTCAGGGAAGGTGTGGCAGGGCAGAATAGTTCCCCCTGCAGAGAGGAGACAGTACCCACGACTGCACATAACCTTCCCAAGACCTTAGGGACCTAATTTCTCCAGATTCCATTTTTCAAGGTTCCACAACCTCCCACATAGCACTTCCTACTGGGAATTGTACTCAACACGTGAGCCCGTGGGGACACTGCATATTCAGACCCAACCCCTAACAACGGTCATAAGACTAGCAGAAAGAAATGTGTTGTTTGACTTGGAGTAGACAGGAGCACACCACGTCTATTTTCAAATATTTGACTCATATCCACGATGAGCAGGAATGTGAGCTATATTGTATGACCAGGGGATTTATAAGCAATGAGTGAGATTTTATGCTGATACATTTTTGCCAAGTAAAACAATATCTTATTAATGGAAATTCCAGAGTGGCCCTGAATTTAATGAGTTTGCTATCACTGGACATCCCAGGAAAATATCAGATGCCCACTTCTTTGAATGTTCTAGGACATCTTACCCTATATTCTTTAAATGTCCTTTTTAAATATAGATTCCGTGGTAAATAGAATTTTGTACACAGGGCACAGCATAACTTTAGGCTGACTAAGAGGCACAGGTCACTGGGGCCCAACAATTTCGCACATGGAATTTTCTCTCTGGAAAGTCAATTACTGGCTAGAAAGCAAATTTTGCTAAATATCAAGTATGCCCATTATATTAGTAAGGGAGGCAAAAATAATAGTTAATAATAGGCAATATATCAGTATAGTATGTAGAAACTTGATTTACAGAATTTCAGTATATCTGGGAGTGGACTGTAATTTGAAAAAAAATATGTCTCATAATGCACAATTTAAAAATAAAGGAATAGACTCCTTCCTTTTAGAATTCAATTTTACTTAAATTTTTTAGTTTTCTTTGAACTTGCTATAACATCTTTTTATGTTGTCTTAGGATGTTTTGTATTTATACTAAGTTGTAAATACTAAAAACAACAGCTCTCCCAGCTGGAAGTGTAGATGCATAAAATTAATGATACTGATTTATTCGGAGCCTATTGCCCCCGACACAAATGAGAAGCAGGCGGTGTCTGAAGGATGAACATGACAGGAAGCTAAATGGTTTAAAATTTGTGACTGTTCTTAACAGGGTACCCATGTGTGCCAAACAGGCAGAGCTCCAGCCAGGCTCAGATTGGTTTCCACCTCCCAGCGGAGGGTCGGGAGGGGTGACCAACTCCAATCAATATCCAGTTGTTAAAGTAACAGCCGTATCGGTTCTGGATGGCCGGCTGGGCGAAAACATGTTTGTTCTACTTAATGTGACAGTGTCCTGTCAAATTAACAGCCACGGTGGCAGGAGCAAGCTTGCTTTAATGGGTCCGAGGCAGTTCCACTGAGAATTTATCATCAGCACGCAACCGAGAGGAACCCTAAACCTCATTACTGAGGTTTATTTGCAGATGATAGCTGAACCTATGCCTTGTACAGCAGAATTGTTTGCTTTCTCAGCAATGGCAATGCGGTGCTCTTCATCAAAAGCTGCCCTTGGAACTCTGACACATGATGGTGTATGGGTTCCCAGACACCCAGGGAAATGCAGCTCTCAAGGAATGATGCTCCGGCAGGCACCAAGATGGGTATGCATTGGAATGAACCAAGCACCAGATGCAGAGGTGATGCTGAGCAGGCCCCGTACATGTGTTCACTTTCTCCTTCCTCTTGCTTTGCATTTTTAAAAGCACCATTTCTCCCCAGGTGAACGGATGTTTCAAAGCTAGATCACAGGCTTTCAGATTAACCATATAATAGGGTTGTGTCTGGCTCACACAAAAGGTTTTTAAAAAAACAATGGATTCTCATTTGGAAATAACGCAACTTAACAGTTGATGGTGTATGCTTATCCCCCTCCTTTCCCTCCTTTCTTTGCCTTCCTCCTCCCCTCTTCTCTTCTCCTTCCCTCCTCTCCCCTCACCTCCTTTCCTTCCTTCTTTTCTTTCCCTCCCTTTCCATGACCAACCCCTTCTTTCTTTGTTGATACAAAGTTTTACCCCCTGGCGTTCCCTCTGCAGTCTTGTGATCCATCTGGCTTTGTGTCCTGAGCATTAGGGCTACAGGGATGCTCCACTATGCCTAGCTTTGGATACTTGGTCTCAGCAGAACATGGTAGATTTCCTCATGGTGGTAGTCCATGAAAAGATAACACAGAATGGCAGGAGAGCGTCTGAGGAAAAACATGCAGCAACCACTGTCTGGCAGCCAGGAGACATGACTATAAACCAACTCTGACTCTGGAAAGGTCTTTAGGGAACCCAGTCCTCAGAATTTTCCACCTGAGAAATGAAAAACTATGTGAGATGACCTTTGAAACATCTTAAATCTCAGGTACCTTAGTTAGGGTTTCTATTGCTGTGAAGTGCTGTGGATATCACTCTGTATAAATAAAATGCTGATTGACCAGTAGCCAGGCAGGAAGTACAGGCAGGACAAGCAGCTTCAGCTACAGTGAAGAGACACCATGACCACAGCAACTCTTATAAAGAAAACATTTAATTGGGGTGGCTCACTTACAGTTTCAGAGGTTCAGTCCATTATCATCATGACTGGAGCATGGTGGCATGCAGGCAGATGTGGTGCTGGATCTGAGAGTGCTACATCTTGCTGGCAACAGGAAGTCAACTGACTGTCATACTGAAGGAAGCTTGAGCAAAAGAGAACTCAAAACCCGCCCCCCACAGTGACACACTTCCTCCAACAAGACCATACCTTCTAATAGTGCCACTCCCTTTAGGGGCCATTTTCTTTCAAACCAGCACATCCCACTCCCTGGTCCCCAAAAGCTTATAGCCATATCATAATGCAAAGTGCATTTAATTCAACTTCAAAAGCCCCTATAGTCTATCATAGTCTCAACAATGTTTAAAAGTCAAAGTTCAAAGTCTCTTCTGAGATTCATGCAATCTCTTAACTGTAATCCCCTATAAAGTCAAAACAAAAAAAAACAGATTAAATGCTTCCAACATATAATGGCACATGATATACATTACCATTCCAGAATATAGGGAAGGGAGCATAGTGAGGAAATGCTGGACCAAAGCAAGACTGAAAGCCTGCTGGGCAAACTCCACACTTTGCATCTCCATGTTTGATGTCAAAATGCTCTTCAGATCTCCCACTCCATTCAGGTTTGACTGCAACACACATTTTCCTCTTGGGCAGAGTCCACTCCCTGTTCCACACTGTGCTTCTGTGGTGGTAGGGTTGGCATACCCTTCATTCCTTCACTGTTTATGGCTGGGAGTTTCTGCAACATATGACAGTCTATCTCATAGAACTGAAATGTTTTGTGAGAAACATACAATATTTGTGTGATGTGAATCCTGACAGCAGCAATAATACTATTATGGGAAGCAGTCTCAGAGGCAACACTAATGTTCACATAGGTACCCGTGTACAGAAAGATTTCTCACATACCTTCCATGTCTTGTGGAGTGACTTTACGGACAATAACTTCAATGCAGAACCTCAGGAAGCCAAAGATATCTTTCAAATAAAAGCAGCAGTATTATTCAAGGTCATAAGTACTTTTCACAGAATTTCTATCTAAGGAATCCAGAAACAGGCCCGATTCCTTCTAACCTGCTAGTCATTCCAGGGAACTGTGTGGCCCCTTCTGTTTGCCGACTGCCCATAGATGTGGGATCGCAGATGCCTGATGGAGGAGCTGTTCCTTTGCGGTAGCAACTGTGGTGTGTCAGGGAATGGCACCAGCTTGGTCAAGTTCATTTCTTGAAGCAGGTACAATTCTTTTCATTCTGCTTCATTAAATGTCAAATTTCCCGATAGACAGAAATCTAAACCTGCATTTCCCAAGTGCTGTTAAAGGTGTATTAAATTTTCCGGGGTGAAGCAGTACTTCGAAAGTAAACACAGTTTGAAATTTACCCATTATGGAGCCACCTGAGACCTTAATAATTTCGTAATTTTTTTCCCCTCTGGAAGTGGAAATATTCAGAAGCAAACACAGAATATTTCATTTTACTCTAATTTGGAACCGAGGCAAGGACACAAAATTGCTTCCTGGTAGATAATGACAGAAAAGACACTGACATTTTTTACAGATACTAAGCCATTGTCACACTCTGCCTGGCAGGCCTCATCCCAGCTCACCCAGCTCAAGAACTCACTCAGTCAAAAGCTTGAAGCTGGGGGTGAAGATAGCTAGAGAGTGAAAAGCTCCTTCTGTGCAAGCCTGAGACCCCAAGTCTAATCCATCCTCTGAACCTGCGGTGCAAGGGCGGAACTGACTCCTGAAGATGGTCTTCTGACTTCTACACACCTGCAATGGCACGATTGGCTATACATGCTTACACACACACACACACACACACACACATATACACACACACTCACACACACACACACACACACACACACACACACACACACACACGCATGCACGCACACTCAAAACACACACTAAATAAACACAAATTTTTAAAAACCTTGAAGATGAATCACGTTTGCATGCTATAGTGTCCAGCAGATAACAAGATAATTACAGGATTGTATTGCATTTCAATTTAAAAGACAAGAGACTAAAACTATCAGGAACAAAAGTAAATTAAAATACTAAAGAGTCTTCAGATAAACCTTATTTTAACTCTTCCCCCAGTGTTGGGCTCAAGCTCACGGCTTTAGGTATGTGAAACAAACATTCTACTGTGGAGCTCAAACCTTAGACAGACTAGAGGATGTCTTCCCTAATAAGATCTTGATGGAGTTTAAGAGTCTGATCATCAAAGTTTTGACTTTGCTGGTTCTTTTCTTGCATTGGTAGCCTTGCTGTTGAAAATTGCGAGAGCCTGTCCTCTCACTTCAATTGGCCGTTTACTCGATGCAATGCCAGGAGGCAGGAGGAATCCCCCAAGTCAGCAATCCCATCTACCCCTGCGGGATTCTTAGATTCCGTGCCTGAGCACTTGAAATGCAGTGTCTGCTTTGTGTTAATTTATACTGCATTGGCTGGAACACAAACAGACCAGCAGAGAAGGGGGATAATGAGATTGAGAGGGAGAGATCTGGAGGCTGAAACGAAGCAACCCTGCAAATACTACTTTATAGTTGAAAATTCATATGAACACGCATGGAAGACATCAACCAACTCACAATAAGGGCTTGGTGTGAGGAAGGGCATCAAATGTCAGCAATATTTCTTCTTAATTAATCAACTAAATGGGTCTTCTAAATCTACCGCAGTGAGATTAAACATGGCACCCCAAGTCATCCAGGGTCTTTCTCCCAGGTCAGCTTGTTCTGGGAACACTTAGAGAGGATATTAATACCAAATTGTGGGTACCAAGAACTGATCCCTAAAGACAACTGATATTTCAAGGATATTCTGGGAGAGCGTAATTTTAAAGCAAATCATTGCACCACAGAGCAGCTGTTCCAATCAAACATATGAAAGATCGGTTGGGTTCAGAAATTCAGATAACAGTGAAATTCCTAATCAACTGTAATTCCCAATAAACCAAAAATTTCTTCAAAACTGTCAGAGTGACCTTACCTACTATGCATTCAATATGATACTGAGTTACTATTAAGTTGATAGAGATTAGAGAAAAGAGAACACACACCAGCTTTCAAAGTTGTCTTTCATCTAGGATCTATGGGTAAGATATACTTGACTAAACTGTTAAATATAAAATGTAATCATTACAAAAAGTGCTATATTGGTGATAAAAAGTATAACTTTGTAATGTGTTTACAAATAATATTATCCTGATTTAGAGGTGATTAAAAAGAACAACCATGATGAAAAACTGGAAATCTTTCTGTTTCTCCACTTAGTTATAATATTTTAAAATAATTTATTATTATTATTATTATTTCCATCCCAACTGAAGTTTTCCCTCCCTCTTCTCCAAGTCCCCTCCCTCTACCTCTCTTCTCCCCACCTTCCACTCCTGCTCCTCCTCCTCCTCCTCCTCCTCCTCCTCCTCCTCCTCCTCCTCCTCCTTTTCTCTTCAAAAAAGGGCAGGCCTCCAATGGGTATCAACCAGCCATGGTTTATTAAGTTGCAGTGAGACTAGGCACCTCCTCTCCTGTTAAGGCAGGACAAGGCAACCTGGTAGGAGGAAAAGGTCTCCAAAGCAGGCAACAGAGTCAGAGACAGCCTCTGCTCTCATTGTTAAGAGTCCTGCAAGAAGACTAAATTACACAACTGTAACATATATGCAGAGGGCCCAGGTGAGTCCCATGCAGGCTCCCTGGTTGTAGGTTCAGTCTTTTTGAGCCCTATGAGCCCAGGTTTGTTGATTCTGTGGGTTTTCTTGTGGAGTCCTTGACTCCTCTAGTTCCTATAATCCTTCCTCCCCGTCTTCCACAGGATACCCAAAGCTCAGACTAATGTTTGGAGGTGGGTCTCTGCATCTGTTTCCATAAATTGCTGGATGAAGCCTCTGATGACTGTTGGGCTAGGCAGCAATCCATAAGTATAGCAGAATATCATTAGGCATCATTATATTGACTTTTTGTTTGTTTGTTTGTCTGTTTCTATCCTGGGTCTCTGAGCTATCCAGTCTCTGGGTCCTGATGCTCCAGGCAGTGACAGGGTGGGCTGCCTTTCATGGCATGGGTCTCAGGCCACTCCCACAATTTCAGCGCCACCTTTACCTGAGCACATCTTGTAAGCAGGACAAATTGTAGGACAAAGGTTATGTGGCTGGGTTGGTGTCCCAGTCCCTCCACTGAAGTCTTGCCTGGTCACAGGTGATGGCCAGCCAGTTCAGGCTACATATCCCCTATTGCTAGGTGTCTTAGCTGGGGCCAACCTTGTAGATTCCTGTGAGTTTCCATTACACTAGGTTTGTAACCTCACCTGGAAATGCCCCCTTTTCTAGTTGTCTCTTCCAATACTCTCCCCCTCAGTAACCTGCAACCTGATCCCTCCTGTTCCCATCCCCACCCACCACCAGTCTACCCATGAAATCTATTCTATTTCCCCTTCCCAGGGAGAACCAAGTGTCCTCACTTGAGTCCTCCTTGTTACTTATCTTCTCTGGGTCTGTGGATTATATCATGGTTATCCTTTCCTTTGCAGCTAATATCCACTTATAAGTGAGTACATATCATGTTTGTCCTTCTGGGTCTGGGTTACCTCACCAGGATGATATTTTCTAGTTCCATCCATTTGCCTGAAAATTTCATGATGTCATTGTTTTTAATAGTTGACTTATAATCCATCGTGTAAATGTACCACAGTTTCTTTATCAATTCTTCAGTTGAGGGACATTAGATTGTTTCCAGGTTCTGGCTATTACAAATAAAGCTGCTATGGACATAGTTGAGCAAATGTCCTTGTGGTATGTTGGAACATCCTTTGAGTATATACCAAGGAATGGTATAGTGGGGTCTTGAGGTAGATTGATTCCCAATTTTCTGAGAAACTGCCATATTGAATTCCAAAGAGGCTGTACAAGTTTGCACTGCCACCAGAAATGGAGGTGGGTTCTTCTAGCTCCACATACTAGCCAGCATGAGCTGTCACTTGGATTTTTGATCTTAGCCATTTTGACAAGTGTAACATGGAATCTCAGAGTCTTTGATTAGCATTTCCCCAATAGCTAAGGATGTTGAACATTTCTTTACATGTTTCTCAGCCATTTGAGGTTTCTATGTTGACAATTCTCTGTTTAGATCTCTACCCCATTTTTTAAAATTGGATTATTTGGGGTTTTTTGTTTGTTTGTTTTTGTTTTTGTTTTTGTTTGTTTTTGGTTTTTTTTGTTTTGGGTTTTTTTTGTTTTTTTTTTGTTTTTTTTTTTGGTTTTTGATTTTTGATTTTTCGAGACAGGGTTTCTCTGTGTAGCTTTGCGCCTTTCCTAGCTCTCACTCTGTAGCCCAGGCTGGCCTCGAACTCACAGAGATTCGCCTGACTCTGCCGCCTGAGTGCTGGGATTAAAGGCATGAGCCACCACCGCCCGGCTCATTTGAGTTTTTTATATCTAGTTTCTTGAGTTCTTTTCCCATTCTGTAGGCTGCCATTTTGTCCTTTTGATGGTGTCCTTTGCCTTACAGAAACTTTTCAATTTCATGAGGTCCTATTTATTAAATGTCAGTCTTAGTGCCTGCATTATTAGTGTTCTGTTCAGGGAGTTGTGTCCTGTGCCAATGTATCAAGGCTATTTCCCACTTTCTTTTATCAGGTTCGGTGTGTATTTATGCTGAGGTCTTTGATCCATTGGACTTGAGTTTATTGTAGGGTGATAGATAAGGATCTGTTTGCATTCTTCTACATGACAACATCCAGTTAGACCAGCACCATTTGTTAAAGATGTGATTATTCTCCATTGTATAATTTTGGCTTCTTTGTCAAAAATCAGGTGTCCATAGCTGTGTGTATTTACAACTGGGTCTTCAGTTAAATTCTAATTGACCCACCTGTCTGTTTTTAGGCTAATACCATGCAGTTTTTAGGTTTTTATTACTCTAGCACTGTAGTAGAGCTTGAAATCAGAGACAGTGATGTCTCCAGAAGTTCTTTTATTGTACAAGATTGTTTTAGCTATCTTGGGTTTTTTATTTTTTCCATGAATTTGAATATTGAAGTTTCTTTCAAGGTCTGTAAATAATTGTGTTGGGATTTTGATGGGGATTGCACTGAATATATAGATTACTTTTGGTAAGACAGCCATTTTTACTATGTTAATCCTATTGAACAAAACGAACATGGGAGATCTATCTTTTGATATCTTCTCCAATTTCCTCAAAGACTTGAAGCTCCTGTCATGCTGGTCTTTCACTTGCCTAGTTAGAGTTACACCAGGATATTTTATATTATTTGTGGCTATTGTGAAGGGTGTTGTTGCCCTGATTTCTTTCCTGTCTGTTTATCATTTGTATATAGGAGGGCTACTGATTTTTTTCAGTTACTCTTGTATCCAGCCACTTCGCTGAACATGTTTATGAGTTGTACGAGTTCCTTGGTAGAATTTTTGGGGTCACTTACGTATACTACATATCATGTGCAAATAGGGAAAGTTTGACTTCTTTCTTCCCAATTAGTATCCCCTTGATCTCTCAGCTGTCTTATTGCTCCAGCTAAAACTTCAAGTACTATATTGAATAGATATGGAGAAAGTGGACAGCCTTATCTTGTCCCTGATTTTAGTGGAATTGCTTTGAGTTTCTCTCCATTTAATTTCATGTTGGCTATTGGCTTGCTGTAAATTGCCTTTATTGTGTTTAAGTATGTCCCTTGTATCCCTGATTTCTCCATGACTTTTATCATGAAAGGGTGTTGGATTTTGTCAAAGGCTTTTTCAGCATCTAATGAAATGATTGTGTGGTTTTTGGTCTTTCATTTTGTTTATATGGTGGATTATATTGACAGATTTTCAAATGTTGAACTATCCTTGCATCTCTGGGATAAAGCCTACTTGATCATGGTGGATGATCATTTCAATGTGTTCTTAGATTCAGTTTGTAGTGGGTAGCCATTCCAGCTTTGATCTGGAAGTTCCAACCCCCATTGAGACTTCGGCAACTGTCACGCCTACAAGGCGGGGCCAAGGGAGGCGCCTGGGGACCCGAGATCTGGATCGGTGGGCGCTCTGGATCGGTGGGCGCTCTCTCCGTTCCGGGACCCTGGATAGTGGAGGTGGACCAAGCAGAGCTCCAGAAAACACCGCTGGACTGTGATACACCTTCCCCAGACCCCGCGACCTACCTATCCCTTAATTTGTAAGTTACGCCATTAAATAAATCTCCTTTTAACTACATGGAGTGGCCTTAATAATTTCACCAATATCAGTTTGCCAGTATTATATTGAGTATTTTTGTATCATTGTTCATGAGGCCTATTGGTCTGCAATTCTCTTTCTTGGTTGATTCTTTGTGTGGTGTGAGTATTAGGGTGACTGTGGCCTCCAAAAATGAATCTGGTAATATTCCTTCTGTTTCTATTTTGTGGAATAATTTGAGGAAGATTGTATTAGCTCTTAAGTATTATATTGGCCATAGGATTTTCTTGATTGGGAGACTTTTAATGACTGCTTCTATTTCCATAGGGGTTTGAGGTATATTTAAACTATTTTTCTGATCTTAATTTAACTTTGGTAAGTGGTATCTATCAACAAATTTGTCTATTTTGGTTTTTTTTAGATTTTTCAATTCTACAGAGTACAAGTTTTTGAAGTATGACCTAATGATTCTTGGGATTTCCTTGATGTCTATTGTTATGTCTCCCTTTCCATTTCTGATTTTTTTTAATTTGGCTATTCCCTGTCTGCCTTTTAGTTAGTTTGGATAAGGGTTTGCCTATCTTGTTGGTTGTTTCAAAGAACCAACTCTTTGTTTCATTGATTCTTTGTATTGTTCTTTTTGATTTTATTCTATTGATTTCTGCCCTCAGTTTGATTATTTCCTGCTATCTACTCCTCTTGGTTATGTTTGCCTCTTTTTATTCTAGAGCTTTCAGGTGTGCTGTTAAGTTGCTGGTGTGAGACCTCCCCAAATTCTGTATGAAGGTACTTAGTGATATGAACTTTTCCTCACAGTAGTTTTCATCATGTCCTGTAAGTTTGGATATATTGTGCATTCATTTTCATTGAATTCTAGGAAGTCTTTCATTTCCCTCTTT
Source organism: Peromyscus californicus insignis (assembly GCF_007827085.1). NCBI lineage: Eukaryota > Metazoa > Chordata > Mammalia > Rodentia > Cricetidae > Peromyscus > Peromyscus californicus. The sequence goes on along the minus strand of NW_026294562.1, from coordinate 150,533,980 downwards.
ATTTCTGCCTTTATACAATAGCCATTCAGTATAAAGTTGTTCAGTTTCCATGAGTTTGTAGGCTTTCTGTTGTTTCCATCATTGTTGAAATCCAGCTCTAATCCATGATGGTCTTATAGGATACAGGGGGCGATTTCAATTTTCTTGTATCTATCTGGACTTGCTCTGTGACCAAATATGTGATCAAATTTTGGAGAAGGTTCCATGAGGTGGTGAGAAGAAGGCATTTTTTTTGTGTTTGAGTGAAACAACCTGTAGATATCTGGTGGGTCCATTTGGTTCAAAATGTCTGTGAACTCCAGTATTTCTCTGTTTAGTTTATGGATGGATGACCTGTCCATTGGCAAGAATGGGATATTGAAGTCTCTCACTCTTAATGTATGATGGTCAATGTGTGATTGAAGTTTTAGTGATGCTTCTATTACAAATGTGGGTGCCCTTGCATTTGGGGCATAGATGTTGAGAATTAAAATGTTGTGTTGGTGGATTTTTCTTTTGATGAGTATGAAGTGTCCTTCCCCATCTTTTTTGATTAATTTTGGTTTGAAGTCTATTTTGTTAGATATCAGAATACCTACACCAGCTTGCTTCTTGTGGCCATTTGCTTGGAAAATCTTTTTCCAACCTTTTGCACTGATCTTGAGGTATTTCTTGTATACAGCAGAAGAATGGATCTTGTTTTTGCATTCATTCTGCTAGTCTGTGTCTTTTTTGGGGGGGAATTGAGTTCATTGATATTGAGAGATATCAATGACCAATGATTATTATTTCTGTTATTTTATTATAGTAGTTGGTGGTGGTAGTGTGTGTGGGGATGTTTTCTTTATTTGAGTTATGCTGGTGTGAGATTATCTCTAGCCTTTTGTTTTTGTGGGTGTAGTTATCCAACTTGGGTTAGACTTTTTCCTTCTAGTACCTTCTGTAGGGCTGAATTTGTGGATAGACATTGTTTAAATTTGACTTTATCATGGAATATCTTGTTTTCTCCATCTATGGTGATTGAAAGCTTTCCTGGATGTAGTAGTCTGGACTGGCATTTACAGTCTCTTAGATTCTGCAGGACACCTGTCCAGGCCCTTCTGGCTTTTAGAGTCTCCATTGAGAAGTTGGGTATAATTCTAATAGGTTCACCTTATATGTTACTTGGTCTTTTTCTCTTGCAGCTTTTAGTATTCTTTCTTTGTTCTCTGTGTTTAGTGTTTAGATTATTATGTGGTGTGGGGACTTTCTTTTGTGGCTCAATCTATTTGGTTTTCTGTAAGCTTTTTGTGCCTTTATAGGCATGTTCTTTTGGTTAGGAAATTTTTCTTCTATTATTTTGTTAAAAAATGTTTTCTGGGTCTTTGAGCTGGGAACCTTCCCCTTCTTCTATTCCTATTATTCTTAGGTTTGGTCTTTCATAGTGTCACAGATTTCCTGGATGTTTTGTGTCAGATGTCTTTGAAATTTAACATTTTTTGACCAATGTACCTATTTCTTCTATTCTGTCTTCAGTGCCTGAGATTCTCTTTTCCATCTCTTGTAGTCAGTTGGTGATGTTTGCATCTGTGTTCCTGTTCACTTATCTAGATTTTCCATTTCCAGAATTCCCTCAGTTTGTGTTCTCTTTATTGCTTCTGTTTCTATTTGTATTTCTTTATAGCCTCTATTTCTTGGACAGTTTTATTCATTTCCTTAACTGTTTAGGGTTTTTTCTTGGCTTTCTTGACATTCTTTAAGGCATTTACTGATTTCTTTCATTTTTTGATTGTCTTTTCCTTGTTCCTTGATTTTTAAGGGTTTTATTCATTTCCTCTTTAAGGACCTCAATAAATTTTGTTTTAAAGATGTTTTCTTATGTTTTAATTGTTTTGGAATATTCAGGGTTTGCTGTAGTGGGATGGCTAGACTCTGGTGGTGACATATTGCCCTGGCTGTTGTTGATTGTATTCCTACACTGACATTTAGGCATCTGGATTTGGAGTGACTATAAACGTCTAGGTGCTAATTTCTGGGTTTTTCTTTGTTAGATGAGTGTTTTATTCCTTGGTTTCTGTTTCCTCTCTGGTCTTCTGGCTGGAATGGTCCCTGTTTGAGTAGAAGGTCTCCATCCAAGTTGGGGGCTTGACTTTTGCTGGCATGGATGACCTCTGATCTAGCAGGGGGTTGCCACCCAAGTTTGGGACTGGAATTCTGGCTATGTGCATGGCCTCTGATATGTCTGGGGTCTTCTGGGGTTCAGGATGCTGGCTTCTACATGGTTTTCAGGAAGGAAGGTGGCCTGGTCTCTGGGCTTCAAGATACTGGTCTTGTAGGAGACTTTCACCAGAGGTATGGACCAGGATGTCATAGTTAAAATATTTTTTAAAATGACCTTAAAGCAAAATTATTTGTAAGCCTGAATATTGACTTCCATTTTTTCCTATCTATCTGTCTCTCAGCAAAGTCTTTAAAATCCAAGCTTCCTACCCACATCATTGCCTGTGGGTTTTTATAATCCCAAGAAGATTGTGTATTTGTTCCTCAGTTTCACTCCCAAAGATATGGATATTCAAGTTTGAGGTCTGGGTCTTAGCTGTAAAACATTTTGACAAGCTGAAGGATGTTGAGCATCCTTTTGCTATGGATGTTGGGCAAGAGTGGGTATATGCTCTGTTGTGTTTTTTTATTGAAACATATTCCTATTAATTAGTGTGTGTGTGTGTGTGTGTGTGTGTGTGTGTGTGTGTGTGTGTGTAGAAAAATAGAGAGTTCATATGCATATGTGTTCTTTTTGCTTTAATCTAGGGATCACTATCGGTTGTGTGATTTAGTCTTGCAAGTATATTTGAGTATATGTGAGTGAGCATTTATGCTCTGTCTTGTTTTAATCTAGCTGGCCATCACTGGTTATGTGATCTTGGAAGACTCACTAAGTGGTTTCTGAGACTTGGTTTCCTCTTTAGTCAGTTCCTGGACAGGTTAGGAGAGAGGAAAACTTTCTAGAGAATGAGCATACAGTCGTACATCAGGGTGATTGGTTTATTCTGTGGTCATTAGTTCACTCCTAGAGCAAAGATGGAGCAGGGGTAAGATGATATTTCATTCTGGCACTCAAGTGGTATAGCCCATGTTTAATACTTTTTGACCATCTTGAAGATTTCAAGCTTCATCCACATTACTGAAACACATTTCTCATTTTACTCTAAGAAACAAAGTTGGTGAACTAGCTGCATAAATAGCTCTGGAAAGTCAAGCCCAAAGACTTGTAATAACAAAAAAAGATGGTGTATTAGATGAATACTCCTATGTTAAAATCAGATTCTTTATAAGCAGATATCCCCTGGATTTAAACATCTGGCCAGATTCATTTTCTCTTCTTATCTTTATCTGAAAGGGAATGGAAGAATTCTTTTGCCTTGATATAAAAAGAACAATTCCTACATTAGGGGTCAGTAAGTTCAAATTATGTTCCTGTTCTCTACTAATTAACTATGTCACCATTATGTCAGCTAATGTATTTGTTTTTCCTTTGTAAAATGAATGGGATGTATTGGATAAACCCAGGCTTCTCAAATTTGATACTCCCTAAGCTTCCAGAGGAAACAGCAAACTTGAATCCCAGCTAATTTCACACGATGTCCCACTTTTCTCAGTCTCTCCTTCCCAAGGAATATCAGAGAACATTTGTCCCTTTCCACACAAAGAATATTTTTATTCTGTTCTGCAATACATACCTAGTGGGCTATTTTTCTTGCTAATTTAGGTCACACCAGGTTATTGTTATAATCCATCTGGGTGACAGTAATAGTAATAGCCACCACTTTTGGACCAGTTCATGCTGGGAGCTATGCTAAGAACTTCAACATATGAACTCATTCGATATCCATCACGGCTTTATGAGCTCAACATCGTGATGCTTATTTTATAGAAAAATGCACTGAGGCAAAAGGGGGTTCTGCAGCATGGACAAAGTCACACTTGTCAAACACCAGAATAGTCATTCGAAGTTCAATGGTATTATAACCTGGTGTCAGTGTGCTAAGGCATAACCGACAGTGAGTGTAGGGCTTGTAGACGATGGTGGGAAGAGGAGAAAGGCCGTGCGGTAAAACCCTGGTACTCAGATCCAGTCTGTCCTGGACACAGGACAGGTAGTCTCTTCAAGCCACTGAAAGTCTGAGTTGTGTCCCCTAGACTAGACTGCTCTCACAATTTGATCTTTGGGATTACCTGCCCCAAAATTGTGCCTATAAATATAAAACCAACACAATGAAATCATTTCTTGTAAAGCGCTTCTGCCAAGAAGAGCTAAGTTAACATTTGCAAGCACATGTGCTGCAGCAATTTCATGGGGTAATGAGTTGGCTTCGACTAAAGATGTTTTATTTTTACAGGGTTGGCGCTGGAACCGGAGGCTTTATGGGCAGGCAGGGAAATACCTGACTTCTTCAGATGGCTTTATTGAACCACCTGCAGCTGAATTTTCTAGGAACTCTGGATTTAACTAATGTGGAGTTCAGTGGGCTGTGCCTGAAAGGCTGGGACATGATTGAATGAGAGTCAGGAACAATGGTTGAGGAGTTGTAGTTTAGGAAAAATAATATGAGTTACAATGGAAGAAATATAAAACTTTTATCAGATCCTTTAAATGTGAGTGAGACTTAAATTCGTTCATCAAACTCAGTAGAAAATACTGTGATTCAAAATGCACAATAGAGGTCCAAAGCTAGGTCTGCTATAGCAAATAACTGAGTTCAGTTCTCAGCATCCATGTTTGGCAGTTCACAGCCTTCAGGGCATGTGGCACTCTCTTCTGGATCCATGGGCATCCACACCCACATGTGCACACACCCACACAAACACAGACATAAAAAATCTAAATCTTCAAAATGCACAGTAAAGCTGAGTGTGATGGTACATGTCTGTAATCCTATCAAGCTGACAGGTGGGAGCAGGAGGATTAGGAGTTCAAGGTCATCCTCATCTTCATAGTAAGTTTGAGAGGCTATCCTGGGCTCTATGAGACCCCACATCAAAACCAACAAAAGCACAAACAAATAGTGGCGGTGTCTGTTGTCAAAGGGCTCAGGATCCACTTCCTGTTCATCTCCTCAGATGCCAGGTTCTGCCACCCACCCACTTCTATCCACTCCTGCCTTCCTTCGGGCACGACTTTGATCTCGGTATTAACACAGCCTTGTCTTCAGGTTACCTTGCAACGAGAGGCGAGCATGTGATGTAATTCTGACCCGAAAGATTTTCAGGAAGTTAGCTGAGATTTCCAGCAAAAAAGCTCTTTCCTGATACTCTATCTCAAGGGAAAAGAATTAGTAATTTGAGTTGAGATTGGGTTTTAAATTTTTACAGTTTACAGTCATAGAGGGCCTTGTACATGAAGTGAGACGTTAGGTAGAAATTTCGGGATAAAGTGTGTCAGTCATGACAGGTGCTTGAGAAAGACTTTGACTAACTTTAAATTTCAAAGTCAGGTCTACTTCTAAAAAGTATATTCATCAAAAGCTTCATCATTTAAAGAAATAGACTGGTTTGCAAGAATTCTGGGGGACTGTAGAAAATGATTAGAGAACTTTAAATGGGAAATCAAATGTTATATTACATTAAAATAAAACACTACAGGTAGAATGATTAGAAATTGGAAGTATGGAAAACATTAGGTGAAATCAACAGGAGATCTAAATACCAGGAAGCTTTAATACAGGTTAGAAGTTACCTAGGGGATAGAGAGAATGTGTCTTAATTGTGAATTCTGTAAGACTAAATGTTAGAACTAAGTAGAATATCTCAGGAATGCCTGCGAAGAATACGTGTGTTGCTTCTGGACAAGTCTGCTATGTAGAATCTTGGTTGCTGTTGGTATTTCATGTGTCAGTTTGCTTGGATGTTTGGTTAAATATAGCAGATGTTTCTAAAATGATGTTTCTAGGTGAGATTAACATTTTAATCAGGAGAATGAGGAAGGAGGAATGCTGCTCCAGTGTGGTTTGACTTCATTTGATCCACTGGAACCTGTAGTAGTCAGTATTGATTCTTAACTCTAGAGTCACCTAGGAGACAAACCTCTGGGTATGCCTGTGAGGAGTTACATAGAGTAGGTTAGCCTATGAACATTCCTGTGAGGGGTTATATAGAGTAGGTTAGCCTATGAACATGCCTGTGAGGGGTTACATAGAGTAGGTTAGCCTATGAACATGCCTGTGAGGGGTTATATAGAGTAGGTTAGCCTATGAACATGCCTGTGAGGGGTTACATAGAGTAGGTTAGCCTATGAACATGCCTGTGAGGGGTTATATAGAGTAGGTTAGCCTATGAACATGCCTGTGAGGGATGACATAGATTAGCTTTGCCTATGGACATTCCTGTGAGGAGTTACATAGATTAGGTTAGCCTATGGACATGCCTGTGAGGGGTTACATAGAGTAGGCTAGCCTGTGGACATGCCTGTGAGGGATGACATAGATTAGGTTAGCCTATGGACATGCCTGTGAGGGGTTACATAGATTAGGTTAGCCTATGGACATGCCTGTGAGGGTTTACATAGATTAGGATAGCCTATGAACATGCCTGTGAGGGGTTACATAGAGTAGGTTAGCCTGTGAACATGCCTATGAGGGATGACATGGAGTAGGTTAGCCTATGGGCATGCCTGTGAGGGGTTATCTAGATAAGCTTAGCCTCTGCCCACACTTGTGAGAGATTAGCTAGATGAAGCTAGTTGAGGTGTGAAGACCTACCTTAATTCCGGGTGGAACCATTCCATAGTAACATGGGGCTTCTTTTCCTCAAACCTCATGAGCCAATGACATCTAATAAATTTCTTAATATATATCTATGCACACATATATATGCATATGTATATGCATAATTTTCATGTATAGTCTCCCTCCTCTCATATATGTATTCTTTGGCTAACCACGACTCTAACATCTTGTTAATAGTTTGTTTTGCTACCTCTTCCAGAAATATTTACATTTTAAAAATATTATCAGAATTTCCAGAAACAATTTTTTAAGGGAGACAACCTTGTAAGGTATTTGTATTGGCTGGTTTTGTGTGTCAACTTGACACAAGCTAGAGTCATCAGAGAGGAAGGAGCCTCTGGTGAGGAAACGCCTCCATGAGATCCAGCCGTAAGGCATTTTCTCAGTTAGTGATATCAGTGGGGGAGGGACCAGCCCATGACAGGTGATGCCATCCCTGGGCTGGTAATCCTGGGTTCTACAAGAAAGCAGACTGAGCAAGACATGTGAAGCAAGCCAGGAATCAGCACCCCTCCGTGGCCGCTGCATCAGGTCCTGCCTCCAGTTCCTGCCCTGGTTGAGTTCTTGTCTTAACTTCCTGTGGTGATGAACAGCAATGTGGAAGTGTAAGTTAAACAAACACGTTCCTCCCCAACTTGCTTTTTTGTCACGGTGTTTTATTGCAGCAATAGAAACCCTGACTAAGACAGTATCCCTTAAATGTTGGAAGTCAAATTAGGTTACCACCTCAAATAATTAAGATATCAGTGTCTATTTGAACCCTCATCCCAGTGAATATGGGTTGCTTTATTAATCAGAAAGTTAATTAAGCTTGTATAGCCCGTCTTCTTCACCAATACAGTATTTGTCTTAAATTGCTGCAAGAATGCCCCATGAGATGGGTGCTATTATTGTTTGCATTTAGAGACAAAGGAACTGGGGTAAACATGGTTTGAGCTATTTTCCCAACACGAAACTGAGCAAGCAAGAGCTCCAGACACAGGTCTTGGAACATACACTTGACTTCCATGCTGTGCTGCTCTACTCTGTTGCATTTGTCACCCTGTGTCCTGTGAATGAGGACCCACCTTGGAATCTTACTCTGTTTTCTGTGTTAATTGGACCTTTATTCCAGAAGAAGAAAGGAATCTCTTGATGTCATCCATATATTCTTAACAGCTACTGTTTACCAAACACCTGTGCACTCAGTTTGTGGTTCAAAGACAAGCTCCTTTAGGGGATGGATAAAAACCACATACATGCCACATGTCTGAAATTTCTCTTGCAATTTGGGGGGACTGAACAACCTCTCTGTAGGCAATTCAGATGCCTCACCTTAAGAACACCCTACAATAACTCCCTAGTTACTCAGGACAATCCTGGGAAGTAGGTGTCTTACCTTTCTACCAACAAAGAACTAAGATCAGGATTTTGCAATAATTTGTCGAATTTTATGTGGTCAATGAAGAACGGTAGTGAAACTAAACCCAGACTAATGTCAATCCAAATTTGGTCCAGTGTGATAGGATTGCCCTTAAGTTTGGTTTTAATTACCTTAAAAATAAAAACTTTATCATTTGGAATCTAATATTTTTACTTGAATTTCAGAAAAATTAAAAAGGAAAAATAGCTCCATTTTTCATGTGTCCTGCAGCAATTATAATTTGAACTTTGAAACCTGAACTATAAATGATTAAATGCCTGTCTGCTAGGACATTCTGACTTTAGAAAATAATGCCTCATTAGCTGACACAGAAAGACATTGCTGATGTTTGCCTTACTTTGATTTTGGAAACTGGGTTCTGGGGTTGTTTTGATGCAACCGTGGGCTGACAGGGCTTATGGGAAGTTAAGTCAGAGCAGGGTTTATTCTGAGCTATGTCTAGGTGCAAGAGTTCATTCAAATCGTGTCAAAATTTTATAGCATAACACAAATACTAAATACTAGTACTAATACTAATTATCTAAAAATAGACAACACCTTGAATGAAAATGGAAATGAATTCAGCTCATGAACTGGGGCCAGGCCTGAGGGGATTGTGAAGACTCTGGGGCCTTGAGAAAGTTAGTATGGCAGTAACAACAGTTCCACGCCTGCCTGAAAAGTTCTAATTGAAACAGAAATGTCAAAGAACAAAGAGTATGTTGCTGTTTATTCCTCATCCCATGGGGAAGAGTCTGGAAGAAAAGTGAATAAATTAATGCAATTTTCAACATGAAGTTTAAAACACAGTGAAATGTTACCTACAAATGATGGCTGGGCTTCTGCTGGGTCCTGTTCCTGAGTAGCTGGGGTCCTGATCAAAGGTGGTGACAGTACTGTGCACGGGTGGCCGAGTTCTTCTTCCTGGGCTATTATGGACCCATCGTTTCCATCTCCATCTCAGTGCTGTGTAGGATGTTAACTAAGGGTTTAAATTCTTATTTTCCTTAATACCCAATTTGTTTCAGTAGAATTTACCTACCAAATCACCTTGGTTCCTTTGACTGAGCACCAACTGTCTCTAAATACAAAGGGAATAAATGTTTCTAAATTTGGTTTCATTGAATCTTGTTTGTCTTTATGTCAATCCCACTATTCTAATTACTGTAGCCTAATAATAAGCTTTGAATTCGGGTGGGTTAAGTCCTACACTTTTATTCTTCTTTTTAAAGGTTTTCATATATATTCAAAACCCTGTGTGTTCCTAGACCATCCCTGTAAGGCTCCCGTGGTCATACATGCTAAAGAGGCGATCTGTTCCCATTGCTACACACCTGCAGAGTACTTTCCCCCAACTACTGGGCTCTCTTCTCCACACACATTAGGCTCACACCCTCTGATCTGAGCTGGCAAAACTATCCAGAGCATTCCCTGCCTCACCTGGACATAAATCCAAAGTAACCTACCACACTTGCACAGTAAGACAAATCCTTGGAGAAGATCTCTCGCTACAAAAGCCAAACTATGAAAAAAATGTCAAGAACAAAAAATGCAGGGACTTGGTGACTTGCAAAGGAACCAATTCCCTAGCAACAGACCCCAGAGTAAATTGATAAAGTCTGAAAAAGAATCCACACTTAATGTTTTTAAGAGAAAATGAGCAGCCAAGACTTTACACCAAAAACACAATCTTTCAGAACTGAAAGAGAAAGGAGGATCTCCTAAGACAAGGCCATTTATACTCCCAAATAAATTTTAAGTCTTTGTCTATTTAAACACTTTCTGCTGTGTTTTTGTTTGGAATTGTCCATAGATCAACCTGGAGAATTTATTTCTTAGTAATGACTCCTGCAGTATTTGAGCATGGAATTTCTTCTCATTTATTTCAGATATTACTTTATTTTTTCAGCAATTCTTATAATTAGAATATAGAATTCTGTGTGTTTATATATGTGGTCCCCAGCTGGTGGTGCTCTTTGTGGGGGATATATGACAATCAGGTGAGGTCTGATGGACAGAGGTGGACACTGGGGGTGGGTCTTACAGCTTGTCTCTGCTTCCTGTCCAGTCACCCTCTTTTCCTAACTGGAGCTATACAAAAAGCAGCTGACCATATTTTTATCATTGAGCATTGATTACATCAAGCCTTCTACCAGATCCTCCCAGATGTGATAGTCTCTAACTCCTGAGCCGTGAACTAAAATAATTCCTTTCTCTCTCTTAGTTTGACTCTGACAGACATTCCATTCCAATGAGGAGGGAAGTAATATAGAAACATTTTGTAGGTTTTAATATGCAAGTATATGAGACACTCTGTTGCTGTAGCAAAACACCCGAGGCTGGAACATAAGAAGAAAGGAAGTTTGCGTGCCTCGCGATTCCACTGACTGGCGATGATGGTGACTTGGCTGCAGACAAACATGTCAGAGGAACAGAAAAAGCAATCAGCCTCGCTCTTCTGTTGTCAGAAGAACAATGTCACTTCCCAAACCAGCACAATTTCTAAAATCATGCCACCAAGGCCAGTTACCTCCCAGGAGGCCCTGTTGGCTAGTGTATTGGAAACCAGATATTTTAGTTACTTAACTGGACAAGTGGTTTGATGGTTCTCATTCTCTCCAGATTGTACCTTTGGTGTTTTCTCATATAAACCATCATCTCACCTTTGAACACATATTTTTCTCCATTTCCTACTGTCTGTGTTTTGTTATTATGTTTTTCCTAATTTCTCCTCAATGAACTAAGGAAAGTCAGCATTACAACATTAGAAGAAATAGAAAACAAGCCAATCTTTTGGTTGCTAACAAGAAAGGGATACTAAATGTCTGAGCACTGAAGATGTGTTTTTCTATAAAGGTGTGGCCTTCCTCTTAGTGTTTAACATGGTCTAATAAATAAAATTGGCTAATTCCTGTCAATTGCTATTACCAAAATGTATGTGAGTTTGTAGAATGGAAGACTATTCCTTTCAATTATTTTGAAACTTGGTCCCACTCTGTAGCCCAGGCTGGCCTTGAACTCAGAGCAATCCTTCTGCCTTCATCTCACAAGTGCTGAATTACAGGTGTGAAACCTTCTTTGTAGTAGTTAGCTTAAAGCAAAGACTATTACTCGAAAGTGTGTTAAAGCTGGCCTCTGCTGTCTTTACCCTAGTAACTTCATTGAGAGTGGACTTTTCATCACTGATTTAATTGTATTTGAGGTCCTTGGTGTTTGACTTTGCTTCTGTGTCAAAGTTAACTACAAATCTGTTAAAAAAAAGAAAAACATGCCCTACAATTTCAAATTTGCCTATTTTCCACATTACTTTGGAGTATATATTATTGTTGATAGTCCTCCTCTGGGGGTTGAAAGAGATGTTTCTCTTCATAAAAAAAAGTATTTATATTAATTAATTTTCTTGAGGTGCCTCATCAAGACTCAACATTTCTGTCTTCCTCTGCAAATGCATATAATGAAGTTCAAGACCTAATGTGTCTGTTTGGAGACAGGGCTTGTATAGCCTTTCCATCTGCGGTTCTCAAAATTTAGCTTTGGAGCCTATTTCCCAATGCACTTAGTATAAAGGAGTACTCCTAGGGAAGTAATTAGGTCATTGGTGTGGGACACTCATTGATGAATTAGTGCTTTGGAAGAGGTCAGAGAGGAGGCGCCAAGCCCTTCACCATTTGGAGGCACAGCTAGAATACATCTGTGCAGATGGACTCACCCTAGACACCCAGACCCCTTCACCTCGGTCTTAAACAGCCCATCCCTCACTACCTTTTAATGAATAAATTTCCATTCTTTACAAATTATCTGCTGTAAAGAAACTAAATTTAGCAGCTCAAATAAGATACAGTCTCTAAGGAAAGAATTAAGGCTAAATGAGTCCGTGGTGTGAGGCCATAATCGGGTAAGACTAGTGTGCTTAATTGAGACACATTAAAGCCTCTCTTCTCCTCCAATCCCCTCCCCATCCTTCCTTCCTCCTTTTGTCTTTTCCTCTCTCCATCTCCACACAAGCATTAAGGAAGGCCCCATGAAGACATATTTGCCTCGTCAGGAGGAATACCCTCATTGGAAGCAAACAAGCTGGAATCCCGACATTCTAGTCTTCAGAGCTGTGTGAGCAATTACGTTTTTGTCGCCTAAGCGTCTGTGTCAAGTATTTTGTTTTAATTCTCTGACTGACAATGCACTGCTTCAGAGAAGCCAACAGAAACTTATTCCATACCTGTAGCATCGTGGTCCTGTTTGGGTTGCTAATTGGTGAGTTTTTCCACTGAGTCCCGAGTTGAGCTTCCTTGCTTTGCTCTAGACTGCATTGGCTTTGTTGAAGATCGCCCTATTAATGCCAGTCTTTACTCAGGGCCCTCAGTTCCTGGGTTAAGCCTCTCCTGTGCCACTGATTTACCTGTTAGAGGGAAATATCTTTAGCGATGAATTAAATATTTAGCTGGGGACCTCATGAGCAGCACGAGAGAGAGAGAGAGAGAGAGAGAGAGAGAGAGAGAGAGAGAGAGAGAGAGAGAGAGCAGTTTGGTTCTTCCTGGTGGTTTACAGTAAACTGAGAAAACAGATAAATTGACTGAAACTGAATTGCTAAGCAAAAAGGAAGTTTAAGCCATGAGCCACATGGCAAAGTATAGATTTATAGAAATGGATTAATTTAAGATGTAAGAGCTAGCTAGCAAAAAACCTGAGCCAATAGGCCATATCATTTGTAATTAAAATAAGTCTCTGTGTGTTTATTGGGGTCTGAGTGGCTGTGGACCAGGTGGTACACAGGAAAACTTCCAGCTATACTCAGCCTTGTCCATATTGGGGAGGGGACACATTATAAATAGAAAAGAACATCAAGGAGGTGACTGAACTTTTTCTTACTTTTTTTTTTGTTTGTTTGTTTGTTTTTCGAGACAGGGTTTCTCTGTGTAGCTTTGCGCCTTTCCTGGAACTCACTTGGTAGTCCAGGCTGGCCTCGAACTCACAGAGATCCGCCTGGCTCTGCCTCCCATTTTCTTACTTTTTGATGGACTTATATGGTTCAGTCTGGTCTCTTACTTGCTATATTTTTTTTTAAGAAAGGCAATATTTCCTTAGGGATTTAGAGATATCAGGTTTCCTAAACAGTAGTGTGTGTCCATGGGTGCTATGGGGGTGGGGATTCCAGAAACTTCAGGGTTCTGACTCTGACCAGGCCAGGGCTTAAATTCTGGAACAAACTGGCAGAAATATAACTACCACTTGTAACTCTATTACTGAAGAACTCCCTTCACAAAATATCAACAAAAAAAAATGAATGAGCTTATTTTTCTAAGCAAATAAAGCATTTCCTAAATTTCATTTATACCAACTCTATAGCAGAATTAGTTGCTGATTTTTAGAAACAGCTCCTGCTTAATGTCTTTATGAACAAAATTTTCTGTTTCCACTAAATTGCAGTTAAGTCATCCCAGGGTCTCTGAGCATGGTTAATAAGCAGAAAAATGTGAAGAATGGATCTTGAGGAGGAAACTCAGGTCATAAATATGGTAGCCTCGTATAAACAACAGTAACTATAGGCACTCAGGGTAATGGGATCTAAAATACCCTCTACATGTAGCTTAGTTCTAACCCTCCTCTTGCTCTCTTACTCATATACTTTTTGTGCTCTTGGAAGACCTGTGACCCGTGACTTTGAAGGCACCCAGAGTTGGAATACCAGATGGGAGTCCAGGGCTCAACTTGGTCATGCTTTTGTGTTCTGCTTGGAGACTGTCGTTCATCTTACAGTTCTGCTGCCAAAATGGCAGGAGATGATTAAACTGAGCTATCCCTGAGCATTTACATTCCTCTGGAAATGAACATCATAATTTTTAAATGTATATGTTATATATACATTGAGAGAAAGAGAGAGAGAGAGAGAGAGAGAGAAAACTTATTTAACCTGGGCCAAACTCTATGTAGAGAATACTCATTGCGCCAGGTTTCTGGAGAGTGAGGGGATTTTGGATTCTGGAGGAGTTGGGGACAGAAAGTATGTGGGATTATCTTTCCTTGGTATATGACTTTGACACATTACAGAACACCAGGTTCTCTACCTGAGGACAGAGACTATTTCATGTTCCAAGAGACTGAAACATAAAGCACACACGTAGTATGGAACCCAGCCCTAAAAGGTCAACCATGTTCATTCACTTCCTTACTTAATTATTAACTATATGGCTATATATTTATAAAGCTGTAAGGGATGTTGAAGGTCTAACAACTGTGTTACCAGTATGTAAGCAAACCAGAAGATACTGAGTTTGTCCAATTCACATAGACATGGACTCAAGACCCTATTGCATACTGGACATGTAGCCAAAGCGGATGTCGTCTTTGTTTTGCTATGAAATAAAAGCGGATGTCGTCTTTGTTTTGCTATGAAATAAAAAGACAGCTGTGGCCCATGTCTGTGCTATCAGGGCATGGCTGTCTGTTTGGTGCTTGAAAGAATTCCTAGTGTCAGCATTCTCTCGGCCTTCCTGCTGCCTGTCTGAACGGAGTCCGCCTCTACCAAGCCATCTTTGTTGTCCTGCTTGCTGACCCAGCCATCTGCCTCTAGCCCTCCCGCTCTGCCCAGGTAGAAAAGCCCCAGCACACAGGCAGGGCAGGCCACGTGTATGAAGGAGGCAGGCAGGGTTTCAGGCTCCCGGAGACGGGTAACATGAGACAAAGGGGCAGAGGTCCCACCAAAAAGGTCAGACTTTCACGGATTCTAAGGCAGAAACTGTCTTTCTTTGTCTACAGGGACACACGTGAGCTTTCTGTCTAAACCAGACTCGGGAAGCCAAATAGCAGGAAAATGAAGACTTAATAAATTCTGCTTTCAGAGGTGTGACTATAAAATTAACGAATGAGTCACACCCTACTGTTTAGTCTATGAAACCAGGACTGGCTTTTCTTTTGTTTCTGTTTCTCCTTTCCTTCCCAGAGGAACACAGATGATTTAAGAAGCCTTCAAACACCACATACCTAAAATAATAAAGCAATTTAGAAGGGAAAAGAAATCTGCTGAAGGTGTAAAAGCCCCTCCAGGCTCCATGACTGTGGCGAATTCTGTCCTCGCTCTCTAAATCAGAGCGAAGCGCAGTACAGAAATGTTTACCTTCGTCTGATCTCTAATTCCTTAAATTTATGTGGAATCATGCCCAGATGCTCTGGAAACAAGCCTGGAAAAGCCTGGCATTTTAATTGATCCCAGAGCTTCTGGCTGCACAGCTCCTGCTGGGATGAAGTCTGTGGCTGACTCCACAGAGCCCCTGCCTGGTTGCCTGCCTGGTTGCCTAGCCACCGGCAGCCGGCCAATCAAGGTGTCCATACACGGGGAGGGAAGTAACCAATCAATTTTTTAATTTCCTTCTGTACACTGAAGTGAATCAGGGTGGATTTGAAATCTCATTAGTCAAAATAAGACGTATAGTATGCATTTTAACACATGTATTAGTTTAATACATTGGGTGCTTAGAGATAAATTCTGGCGAGTATTTGGAAGCACATTGCAAACAAGCATGAAGCAAAAATCAAGAACCTTTTCAAAAAATCATAATTATAATCTGAGTGGTTCAATCCATGTATAAAATTTCAATACCATGGAGTCCTCCCTACAAATTACCACTGCCTTCTTGAAAATGCATTTAATGTAGAGTCTTTTTATAGAAACCTTGTGGGTTCTCATTTCCAAACCATCCCAATTTGGCAAGTGACACCGTATCTTAATTTTGCCATCATTACCTAATTTATACAGTTGTATTATCAATTATAACTGTTTTTAGTGTAATTTAAATCCTTTCCTCCTCTACTTCACCTGATTTCTCCATTCTCATGGTTTACCCTGGTCCTTTGGTGGCTTCCCCGTCGGATTCCCAGTCAGTCTCTCATCTCATATCCTTCAATCCCTCCTATAAAATTCAATTATCATCGTGTTATTTCTCTTCTGGAACGTTTTACTCAAATGAGACAGACCTGGAGAGCTACGTCCACTTACTAATTGGCATATTCCTGTGTTTTTTAGTCTGTTTCCTCACCTGTAAAGATGGAGACGCCTCGACAACAGAAAATAATATCTACAGTATCTAATCCAATTCATTGTGTAGATTACATGTATTATGTTGTACATATTCTGCTACTTTTGTTTTCATTACTGTTATTTGATGGATTATCTTCTTTGTTAACTTTAAAGGGAATTTCATGGTCCTTCATCATCTGTTCATCTGGACCCCACCCCAATCTTAATTGTTCCCAATACCATTCATCTTACACACCAGACCTCTATGTGCCCACCACTCTTTGAAGATCACTAAGTTTCAAATTTATTATGGTGTATTTATTCGTGTGACACCTACCTTTTACTGATTCTTAGAACCCAAATTCCAGTGTGTTCTGCTCCTCGACAGAAACCATATTCAATCACCTCAGAGGACTTGTCTCTGTGTGCTTATATATGCTGCTGGCCTAGCTAATGAGTTAAGCTTGTTCCTTGGGCATCATGCAAGCTTCCATTTATTATTCTGTTCTTAGTGCCTCACATGTTAGTATGATGTAAGTATTTGTTGAGAGAATGGTGTTGGGTTATTCTACTGAAATGGGATATATTCTTTCCTTTCTGTCTGTGTGTGTCAGGCGTGGTGGTTTAATGGAATAGTTATAGTCCATTAGGAAAATGATACTGAGAAGCAGGACCGGACATTCGATATTTGATTCTCAACAAATTCCAGGAAATCACTCCTCCTCTAAAGGCCTCTGTGTCCTTATTTGTAATAAAAAATAGTACAAGTAGGTGTATCTTTAAGATTTCAACATGTCACCAGCTTCTGTGGGACAACACTGAAGGTGTTATGGTATCAACACAATGACTGTACTTAAAAAAAACCATTTAGGGTTTGTATAGATGGATTGGTAACTTGAGTAACAGGATCCTCTTTTGTTTTCTTCTTGAGTTCAGCAACATAAACATTTCTTATGGTACTATTATGAACTTTACTGTGTGTCTGTGAAAGAGAGAGAGAAAGAGGGAGAGAAAGAGAAAGAGAGACAGACAGACAGTGACAAAGACAGAGACAGAGTCTCACTGCAGCTCAAACTGGCCTAAAGCATGTGGCAATCTTCCTATTTCAGCTTCCTCGGTGTTGGGATTATAGGTATGAGGCACCAGGCATGGCTCCCAAAATGGACATTAGAAGGATCATTTTTGTATCTTTTAAAAATGTATAGACTTTTCAGTTTAAACAAGGACTCTGACGGGTATCATGTGACAAAATGGAGAATGGACAAGGGGAGGTCTTGGTCTTCACGAAGCTTACATTAACATGAGAACACACGCTCTACATGCGTGTTTTATACTAAACCATACTGTAGACTTTATATCTCACAGATGTGCCTATACAAAATGCAATGAACACTCTTGTACTGTGTTTCATGCTCAATAAATTTCATGGCATCTTTTAGTAGAATCCTATCATTTGTTTCAGAACCACATAAGTATATTTTCCGAAAAGCAGAATAAAATATGACACAATTGACTGTAAGAAAAAAAATCAGAAGCTATGTTATACCAACATGTGATTATCAATTACTTTAAATGTTTGGAAATTTTCATGTTAGGTCCACAGCTACTAAACCATAGGTCAGAATGACTTACAGCGACTACATTTTCAAAATGGCAACCGGAAGAGAGGATGAAAGGTGATGTCAGAAGGATGCCCTTTGCGTTTATTATCCAGGGGTAAAAGTCAAATGGACATCTGGAAACTCTATGTGTTATAACCCCGAGAAAATAACCTAGGCAAGGATTTTAATCTTTCCAAGTCCCAATTTCCTACCCCTAAATAATACAATGATAACAGCAAGCAGCTCACAGAGCTGTTTGGAAGATGATGTAATACCATCCCATCAAAGCATTCAATCTTCTGCTTGGAAAACAGAGTCCTCTGAAAAATTCAGAATCTTGATCTTCCTGGGAAGGGGGATCGTGTCTCCAATGGCACGGAATCGCTGCACTATCGCTTGAGACATGTTTTCAGTGATGCGAACCACACACAGGACACTTTGTAGCCGTCTGCTGTGCCCTCGCTTTGTCTCAGCTGACATGACTGCCCTCTCCTCAGAGCCATGCTAAGCTTGCCGGAAGCATCGTAGTTCAAATAGACAGGAGCAGGGAACGAGATGCCTGCCAAAGGAATGAGTGTTGCCTTCATTAGCTGCTATTAGATGCAGTTTGCCACCAGCACACGAGCTGGCCCTGCACAATGTCAGAGAGCTGAAACCCTTACGCAACAGCTGACCTTACCTCCAAATGGCTGCAGGGATTTCATTCAGACACAAATCAAATCTGGAGGCATGCTCCCTAGAGAATTGCTACCAGCTCTGCAGCAGCCAATAGATGCCAGAGCAAAGGGCGTAGGGCCAGAGTCTATGAGTTACTGTGGGCTGAGCCTGGGCAACCTAGGAGTTGCTATAGGCTAAGCCTAAGGAATCTATGTCAGCCCAGGACATCTAAGATGAGCTGGTAGAGGGCAGTGAGCATGAAGTAAACTATAACAGTCGACCTTCATGAGTTGAATAGAATGAAGAAATGTTTCTAAATGATGATATGGGAGTCTTTCCAATATAAGTTCTTGCCTGTTTAAATCAATGACTTAATGAGTGATTGTGATTGAATGAGTCCCTATCTGGAGGCTGAGGGCATCTTCCATCTTTGGAAGCACCAATTTATTTATGTATTAGACTTACTATATGCTGCATGCCATATGTTCCAGAAATTCACCCACTGGCATGATACAATAGATCACAAATAATTCTTAGATTAGTAGAAAAGGGTATGGCTCTGTAATTTTGAACCAACATGGCTAGTGCAGAAATGTCACGGTGGCTCCTAGTATGAGTGACACTAGAGAAAAAATTATTTTGGCTGGAGGAAAGGAAGAGAAAGGACAGTAAGATTTAGTGAGGAATTCACTTGAGGAGTTGAGTTTTGAAAGTGACAAATGAGTTCGATAGGAGGGTAAAAGTGTGCTCTAGGCAGAAGGAATAGCATTCCCACTCACATGCAGTGTGGGAAAGACACCAATAAGCGGAGTTCACTGAGAAAGAGCATGGGCATTAAAAGGAAAGACTGGAAAAGGCTTGGGCAGTCCCTAGAAAGAGAAAGGAACTGTTCCTGCTAGGTCAACAGTGCTGGTGTTTGTTAAGGCTCTGAGTTTGGCTCACACTCCATCAACAGTCTCTGTCTATTGCTCTGCAATACTAAGCATGGTCTCCCCTTAGAAATGGTTTCCTTAGCTATAGGTCTTTATATACCTCCTAAGGTCATGAAACCCTTGAAGTGAGCAATTAAAGGTTGTAAAGCCCCTCTGTCATACTCTTTTCCTTTGGCAGTTTCTTCCATACAGTGTTTAAGAGGGCACGACTTCGTTCATGCATTCACCCAATTACATGCAGATTGATTCAACGGCCACAAAACACCTACAAAAGAGCAAGGACTGAAGCAACTGGAGTGGCCATTCCGACTCTCCCCTGCCTTCTCTGCCTGTCTCCTCTTTTCTGCATGTAATTCCACCCGATCAGCTTTCCTTTCCTCAGATATGATATACCTCGTGTGTACCGGGCCCCAGTGTTGCTTATTCCCACTGGAAGTGCACGGTATCGCAGTCCCAGGATTTACCCAGTTCCTTCAGTAAAGACTCCACTGTAGGAAAGATCTCACTTGTGTACTTACAAGAATCAGCTGGACCCTGAGAGTCTACTGGAGAACTGTGGACTCGTTGAAAGATACTGAAACAACTCACACGTTAAGAATTTCACATGAAGTCAGCCACTGCCATGAAATTCCAATTCTCTGTTTACTTCAAACTCAAATTTTAAATCTTTACTTTTGGAATGAAGGCAATTTATGAAAATATGCATTATGCATTCATGGCATTATGTTTCCATGAAAATTGAGGGGTTTGGATAAAAAGATAAAATTTGATTAATTAATAAACTTCCAAGTTCCAATGACTATTGATTACTTCAAGATCATAAAATGCAAGATGTGCAATGGAAATTTAATAATAATTTTGAAGAATAATGTGAATGTTAATATATAAGAATCCTATCTTCCTAAGTCGTATGTGTTGATGGCAAACAGGAGACTGAGGAGGAGCATTGAGAGTCTGAAGCTTGCCTGGGCTTCATAGTGAGAACGTATATTTAAAACTATAAACCCAAACAAAACATAAACTTGTCCTCACTGTTATAGGTGATATTCAAAGCATTGTTTGTTACTATTTTTGGTGGGAGTATAACCAACACTATGTGGAACAGAATTCTCACTCATATATTTCTGATGGTACTTATCTTCTCATTTCTGATGGTATTTGTATTCTCACGAGTCTCTGTTTTCTAAGATAGACATACAGCTGTCATGTCCATAGAACCAGGATGTTTTATGAAAAACAAGTATGGTGATATATTGTATACCCCAATAAAGCTTGCCTGGGGATCAGAGGACAAAACCAGCCACTAAATTAGATATAGAGGTCAAGCAGTGGAGGCACACACCTTTAATCCTATCACTGGGGAGGTAGAGATCCATCTGGATCCCTGTGAGTTCAAGGCCACACTGGGAACAGAGTCAGGCAGTGGTGACATACACATTAAATCCCAGCACTTGAGATCTCATGCCTTTCCTTGGGAAGGACACAGACCTTTACTCCCAGGATGTAAGATGGCAGGGCACAGAAAGGTATATAAGGCATGAGGAAACAGGAAGTCTCTCTCTTGAAGCTGAGGATTTTGTAGAGGTAAGAACGTGGCTGGCTTGTTCTGCTTCTCTGATCTTTCAGATTTCACCCCAATATCTAGCTCCAGGTTTTGTTTTTCTTTTTTATTAATAAGATTGATTAGCAATTTGTATCACAAACAGGGCTACCTAAGTATGGCCATGAGGCTGACCACTCACTGATGGACTGCAGTGGACAGTTCTGAGTAGAGTACAGTCAGCTCAGAGAACACATTCACCTACATTAGGACATACTAGTACCATTTACCAATGCAGTCTGAAACCACTTTTGTAACTATTTCTTTAGGTCATGTATTAATAATGGTGTTAAATGCCCAATGTAGTAGGCATATTTTGGGTGAGAAATTGAAAACACATGCCAAGAAGACTGTATTTATTTAGTAAAAACAGAGTTTCATAGTGGCTCTTAGACTTCTATTTCGTACCTGGTTGTATCGTTTTTCTCTAGTTAACGTTTTACCTCGTTAAGTTAGTAGTCACACTTTTAATAGGCAACATGGCTGTACAACCACATGAGCTAAGAAGATGCCAATATCTACATTATACTTAACTATCGATGTATATATATATATATAAAACTCCAGAATGCCACTTACTTTCTGGGCCCCTCCCTGTCCATCTATAATACCCATGCCATCCTTTATAAACTATGATGAGAACCACATGACACGATGAATATAAATATACATTAAAGTTCATAAAACTCTAGACCAGTTGTGAGACTATACTTCTCCCCCTGTCATACACACCATAAAAAGCACTCAGTACATGTGTCTAAATTCTAAATCAATAAATTAGTAATGTTTGTCTCCCCAGTTCCAAAATCAGTTAAATATTACCATAAAATATACATACTGATAATTATACTTATGTAGCTCGTAGTCAGTGTGTTCAAGTGTCTATAATTAAAGAAAGGGGGCTTTGAAAGATTATAATTATCATAATTTCATTTTCTCTATCTTAGATATTTACTGTGAAAAAATTTTTTAGAAGCTATGGTAAAGAGACTTTTGTAGCTTTTGGCCTGGAAGGAATGAGTCCCACAGTGGTCATATTGCGTTGGTCTTCCTGCTCTGTGAATTTTACAGCCTTGTGTTAAACAGAATACAGATGTCTGCCTATGAAAAGAAAACACACGAAATTCTCACTCTCCAGCCGGAGAGAATCCCAGCCAACCCAAGTGTGAAGACTAATGTCACAGCTGAAATAGAAGGCAAGAGGGTGGCTTTGAATGTCATTAAGGTATGACAGCTTCTCTCAGATCCAAAATCCAGATGCCTAGAAGAAGAATCTTCTCAGAGGTGGGAAGGTGAAAATAAAATGTTTCAGGAATTGAACTTTGATCCCAAACTAGTGGATTTCCCACTGAGTTATAATTATGCAGAACTTTGACCATTAAAGGAAAGATTTCAGAGATGACAACCCCTATCAGAATTATATGGATCTCTCTCTCTCTCTCTCTCTCTCTCTCTCTCTCTCTCTCTCTCTCTCTCTCTCTCTCTCTCTCTCTGAATTTTCTGAAATGATTCCTTTGTAACATTTATTTATTTATTTATTTATTATAGTATTTTGGGATGGGAGGCACTGTGTCGCTGCAGTGCGGCGATCAAAGGACAGCTTTGTGGAGTTGAAGGTTCTCTCCTTTCCACTTTGCATGGGTATCAGTAGGTGGATATCAGGCTTCCAGAGTCACACAGCAAGCAGCTTTACCTGCTGAACCATCTCACCAGCTCACATGGAAACCGTTAGTATAAAAAGGAGGAAACGATGGCGTCAAACAACCCGTTTCAGATCGCCCTCCTTCACGCAGTCTTCTGGATAGCAGATCTGCTCTTTTTTTCTGGCTCCTGCCAGCATTACCAGTCAAGGCTGGAGAAAGCAACAGCACAGATAGTTTACATTTAACCTTATGTATCAAGGCGTGTATTTTGGGTCTTCCGTGAACCTCTCTTTCCCAGAAGACTGTAAATTTGCCAGCTGCAACACAGATAACAAAATAAAAACAAGGTGAGAGAATCTCTTTGGCGGTGTTTGTTTGTTTGTTTTTTTTTTTTTTGGTTTTTCGAGACAGGATTTCTCTGTGTAGCTTTGCGCCTGTCCTGGAACTCACTTGGTAGCCCAGGCTGGCCTCGAACTCACAGAGATCCGCCTGGCTCTGCCTCCCGAGTGCTGGGATTAAAGGCGTGCGCCACCACCGCCCAGCTGTTTTTATATACAGGTACTAAAACACACATTTGTGTTACAAACCCCATATTGTTTATTTCTTGGCGAAGTCCACATGCTCCCCACTCTGTCTCGCCTACCAAGTACTCTTCTCCCACTGTGACCACAATGATATTGGTGGGCAGAGGCGGGAACAGCTAGCTAGAGAATGCCAGCCATTGCCTGCACCGTTTGTTCCCATCATGTTCAAAACCTGAATTTGAAGAAGCACCTATTGAAATACATGTTGAGGCACTCCAACTCTTCAGAGTACTGGACAGTGAGGTTCAGTAGTCAAAGTGCCCAAGGAGAGTCTTCATCGACTATTTTGGGATTTGAGGTGGGGGGTGGGTGAGCAGGGATTCTACTGAATTACTGAAGCCTCTCATATTGCGTTCAGGGTTGCTTATTGTGTGTCCAAATTTAATATGATCATGGAGCATTTTCTTGTAAATATTGAGTTATAGCTTACATAAAAAGTGTTTATTAAACCACACCATGTCTCAGGGTTACCAGGTGAAGTCAGGATTTCGAGGAGCAAGTGCTTGCTATAGCAAAGATAAAAATCAGGATTGGAGGGCCAAAGAAGAACTGGAGCTTCCCAGGTTCCAGGAGTAACAACTGGAGGCTTCCAGAAACACAGGGCCAAGAACTATTTTTAGTGTATATCGAATGGTTTCCAAACCACATCCCACATGAATGATAAGGGTCAGACTGACTTCTGATATTTCAGTTGTAACTAAAGTGATACAGAGAGAACCATTCTAATTTTTCAGACTCTGTGTTGTGTGTCAGCCTTCTCTGCCATAGGTGGTGACTGTCTATTCCATTCTGGTTGGGGGTCTTAATTGTTGCAGCAAAAATTAGCATCCATGATAAAACTTGCAATTGTTGACCTAACTTGATATAACTTACCTAGTGAGTTGAAATGCATCTTTCATCTTGGCAATGCAAGCAGCTTGTCTGCTTTTACTGCCTACCTTTCTGTGTCAAGAACCTCTGTACACAGCACCATTATAGTACACACTGAGTCTGAAACCTTGAGTCTCCTCTGGATCATCAGAAGACTCTGTAGTCGTTACCATAATCACTTCAGACTCTGCCTAATTTTCTCATCTTTCTAAAAGACTTTCGTCAACCCTCCAAAATGCAGGAATCTCTTAGACACAGGTTTTGATTCCTCTAGGACTCTTACCCTTTGTCCCTGGGTGTAGTGTTGGTCTGCATACCATCGCAGCTGCACTGCATATACTTGATCAGATATAAATCCTTGGAATAACAATAGCATGTGAGCCTTGTGTGCAAGTTCATTGGAATCTGAGCAAGGATTAACTGCTCCCCTGCTGTGTAAACTTCAAGGAATCGTTATAATATACAATATTCCACTGATTTTACAGGACCAAGAAAATTGATAATAATATGACCACCATGACAATTGACACATAGACATTTAACAAATATTGATTCTCTCTCTGTCTCAAGTTTTTTAAAAACCTTTTTGACATTATTAGCTGCTTAAAATATAGGGCTTCATTATGATATTTTCAGAGATATTTATATTAACATATTATAAAGATAAGCTATAAAACAATGTTTCCCAAAAAAAAACCAAAAAAATGTTTCCCATTGTTCCATTAAGGAAGTTTTAATTATTTTACCATTTAAGTAAAATGCTCAAGGTAATTTAAACTTCGTCTATAAAACGAAGTTTCTACCATATCAAACTGAAATTTAATGCTCAGCATAAACACAGATGCTCACCTATCATAAAGCTGTCACAACCCCATTTCTATTGTAGTTCCTTCCAGGAGGGTTTCTAAATTATAAAGTTCACGTTTAGTCCCAATGAAAATAAATACAGTTCATATTGATGATCTTCAGTAGATATTGAGCCTGTCAAATACTTTTTTTAATCTGTTAATATCTTCATATAGCTTTTTGTTTTCCTGTTCTGCTTATCTTTGAACCAAGGTCTGGCTATGAAGCCGGGGCTGACCTCAAACTTACAATCCTTATTCCTCAGCCTCCTAAGTTCCAGGATTGCAGTAATGAGCAACCATACCTTGCAAAATTCTCATACAATGTTTATGCTGTGATGATTACTTTGTGTATACAGTATAGAAGTTTCAATATAGATCATACAGTTTATGTATCTTATTGCATATCTTTCTGTTAATATTTTATTTATCTTGTTTATTATTCATAAATATATAAATATATACTATACATTTTAACAGCTAGCTTAAATTTGGATGTACTGTAATTTATTTAATATTTTATTAGCATTTATTTCCAAATACTTTTGCAACTACATACAATTCTATGATAACTATGTGTATGGAGTTAATCACATGACTTTGTACATTTGTGTAAGGAATGATCTCTTAATCAATATTCCTACAAGAGAAGTTCCTATGACAAGGTACCTGATTATTCAACAGTTTGGTGGACGTTGCCAAATGACATTTAAAATTTGTTTTTAATAAACAGTTCTATTTACAATTACTAGAATTATGTTTTACTTTCTCTATTACACAAAAGCCAGTAAATATTTAAATCTTTGCCAGTATTGCCTATGTGGTGATTGCTTATTTTAACTTGCATTTATTTACTTACTTATCTAGCAATACTGAGGAATAATATTATACTGTCAAATAGTGTTGACTCACTGTTATTCCTAGTCCAGAAGGTTGGGCGTGGGTGCTGTGTGTTCAAGAATAATAACAGACAGGAATTGTGAGACATTTATCATGTGCTAGACACTGCCTTAAGCAGGTTCTTCAGACAGCATGTGTCACCACCATAGCTCTGACACAGGTAGTGAGAGAAACCTCACTGTATATGTAACTGCAAAGACAGACAGAGAAGATGAGCTTTGGCTCTAACTGCCCAACTTCAGGAGGAGATGAAGCCAACTAATGGCCATAATAAAATGTCAATGACAGTGAATGGAATAGTAATCAAAATCTAGTTTTGAGTCTTCCTAAAAGCAAATTAATGAGTCAACCAATTATTGTGTTAGTTCGGGTTTCTATTGCTGTGACAAAACACCATGACCAAAAGAAACTTGGAGAGGAGAGGGTTATTGCATCTTACAGCTTTCAGGTCACACACAGCCTATTACTGAGGGAAGTCAGGGCAGGGACCTGAAGGCAAAAGCTGATGCAGAGGCCATGGAGGAACTCTGCTTACTGGCCTGCTCAGCCTGCTTTCTTATAGAAACTAGGTCCACCTGCCTAGGTGAATACCCACAGTGGGCTTGGCCCTCCCACATAAAACATTAATCAAGACAATACCCTGCAGTCCTGCCAACAGGCCAATCTTATGGGGACATTTTCTTAATTAAGATTCCATCTTTTCAAATGACTCTAGCTTGTGTTAAGTTAACAAACAACAAACAGCAACCAAGACAATGCCTTTAACAAGTCACCATTTCTTAAGGCAAACCCATTTTCTCTGTTTGCTAAATATGAACGATACCAGCAAGGACTGATTTCTATTGTTGTACTTGGGCCATTAATAACATGTACTCAAATACCTAATGAGTGCTACAATGATGAACGGTTTCATTTACAGGCAAGCAGCCTTCCCAACCCAACTCATTAGGCTTGAAGTGGGACAATTAGAGCGTGGGGGATGGTCTGGGACTGAGGTCTGAGAGCTCAGAACTGCTGTTTTCGTTTTAATTTGTGAGACTTCGCTTCCAATGTCTTCTCTTTTCACTTCCAATCAGAGCTGTAAACTACTCTTTGCCTGCTTTCTGCAGCCTTCTCCCAGGAGCTCACATTTGCTTTCCTTTTAGTGTGTGGTTTCTCCTCCTGTTCCATTGTGTAGGGCTGTGGGTGAAGTCATTGAAGGCGCCCTTTTCTTTTCACTCTGGTAAATAAGGAGATCTTTTTCATGCTGACAGTGGGGCTCAGAGGCCACCTCTGTTCCAGAAACTCCCCTTTCTAAACCTCAAATCACTTGACCATATGCTCAGCTCACATGTTGTGCTGGCTGGTTAATGTAGCCCGTGCCAAGCTCTTTGCTTTGGGTGAATGCTGGAGCAGTAGCCTGCTTGCCAATGATTATGAATGTGTAAATTCACAGGTCACTTGTGACAGCCTCAGGGTGTTATGTAGAGCTGTGACAGACACCTCTGCAGAGTGATGGCAAATGAGAGATATTCAGAATTTAAAAATGAAATGCTGTACTCAAGTCTGATGCCTGGAGTTTTATTTACCTCATACATTCAAAGCAAAATATTATTCTACAAATTACATTTGCATAATTTGTATATATTTATAACATCCAACATATATGAAGCACTAATTTACACAAATATGTGTAATGCCACTGGGTAAGAGATAGATAGATAGATATAGATATAGATATAGATATATGAATGAGACTGAGAGATCAGTGACATTAAATTAAATTAAAATTAAAGACTGAAGAAAGAAGCTGTTCTCAAAATATACCACAGGTGGCTCCAATATCATTTCTAATTATAGGCTGTACATTTAAGTCAAATTTCCAACAAATCAAAGCAAAAACTTGAAGGAAATCTTAAAACTTATGACATACAGAAGACATAAGCTGTAAATTTTCATGGTAGTATATACATACCCAGTAATAAGATCTGAAATAATTTTCTATGGGCATTTGACATTAAGGTTGTATAATGGGATATTCTGTGACATTATGGCCATCAATATATTTTATTTATAAATATTATAGCTGATTCTTTAATATGCTCAAATACAGCTTGACCTCTTTATATTTATTATAATATATTAAAAATAAATTTGGTAGGGAATATAATCTAGTTACTCATCTTGGCAATTGGTCATGCAAGAACTAAGTGTCAACTATACAGAAGGAAAAGATAGATGTAACATGGCTAGAATATTCTAGAAATGTGTCTTACACAGGCTTTTGACTGTGAGTAGTAAGCAGAGAGACCCAGGTTAGCTATCCAGTATGAAGCTGGAGAACAGACATGTTTTAATAATCAACAAAAATAAAGAGTAAATATTTTAAAAGGCCATCTTTCACAATATGTTGCTTATTAAATAGTGTTCCTCCATTGCTTCTCGATGGAAACTACAGCAGGTTGTGGGGAGTGGGGACCAGCTTGCGCATTGCCAGGCAGTGCAGGAACACGCTGTGGAAGAGGCAGGAGAATGTTGGCAGCAGGCTCCTGAGAAGCTGCTGGAGTTACCATAGTCCTAAAATCATAAATTATTAGGTTCCTTCTCAAACCACTGGGTTATGCCTGGGCCAGTTGGGCTTAAGCCTGGCATAGAACCAGAACAACACTGTCCACTGTCTGTCACAAAACAGAGGATGTTCTAGGGTGACCAAAAACTCTAAAGAGTACCCTTAATTCCAAATACTTCTCAAATCCAAACCTGCTTCTGTCTTCCATTGCTCCTCACACTGCTCTCCAGCCACGTGATATACTGTAGAGTTAGAAGAGTATATACACTTCCCGAAATCTCGTGGTCTTCAATAGGCTGCTGTCAGTGGGAAAGTGAAAATTCTTGCTGCATCCTTCTTCTCCACAAACCAAGTCCATCAGTCACTGCAGACTCATCTCCCACCATGTTCCTGGTATCAGGCAAGACCCCAGATACTTCTGTTTTTAATGCATGTTAGTTCCAGTCTTGTTGCATCTAATGCATGGTTCCTCTGCTGTCTCATCGTTATAGTGTTTCTAACAGAAACACTGAAAATAAAGCTGCCCCCATGTCCCATCTGCAGGCCCCATAGCTGCCCCAGCATGTTGAGCAGACCTCTACTGAGCACTGGTCACTTGCTCTGTTGATTATGGTTTACCCCTGGGAAGTGTTGGAAAGTGGCCTTTAAAAGTATGAATATTTATCATTTATTTCGACTTCACTGGAATCCCTAAAATGTAGATGTTTAGGAAGCTTTTTCAGAGTCTTACAAACTATGGAGAGCTAGTGTATCCCTACTCCACACGGACACAGCGGCTCAGAGCAACCACGATGGGATCGAATGGTTTCAGAGATTCTCACTACAAATTTCCCATTGTGTTTTGGATCATGTTCCTGTGTGGGAAGTTGGTTTGGCCAAACATTTGGATTTGTTAGAGACAAGTTTACAAGGAATCTGACTTAATTAAGGTGCTTCCCATGATTAACTACTAAACACTAGACTTGCTGGCTTGAAGTATCACATAAGTATCTAACATCACAAGGCTTTTAGAATGATTTTTCCCCATTTTTAAAATTAATAATCAACAACCAGTCTGATCAGACTCTTCTGGAAAGAGATCATAGGTTGATAGTGTTATGTTTTTCCAGACTACAACTAACATCTTTACTAGAAACGATATGATGTGCTGGGAGATGTAATGGAAAGTATCTATTCCCAGCATGCTGCCTGACAGGTATGTGTGTAACCCTGTGCAGTCCCCCAAAATGGGAGTGTACCAGGTACCTGGGGTAAGAGGAGTGGCATGATTTAGCAGGACAAGTTGACAGACATTCTGTAGTGGTATTTGCTCCACCCATGACCTTGGGCTAGATGGTCCAAAGGAGGCAGTACTTCCTGCCATTTTGTGACCTGGAATTGGAGAAGGGTCACATGCCCCTTTTCTCCCTGCTCCTGCCTGAGAGGTGGATTCACTCCCGGTCAGATCAGAGGATGACCTCTGCTGTCTACTCCGTTCTGTAATCATGAGTGTATTTCCTCAATTTATATCTTAATAAATTCTGTTACCCATTTAATAGACACACGTGGATTGATCATAATAAGTGGTGCCCATGTGACAAAAAGACCGCACACTCCCTGTAGCTTCTGCCTGCAGCCTCCCCCAAGATGTGTACCAGGTACCTGGGTGAGAGGAGTGGTATGTTTTAGCAGGACAAGTTGACAGGCATTCATGTTTAGAACTGTTTATTCTGAATGCATGAGGTTGAATGGAGATCCAGATTATCACCAGCAGACAAGATTTAGGTAGTCACCCCTGCAGGTTATGTGAACTGTGAGAATAAAGACAGGGCTTGACTTCTCTTCTGTGTCTTGCAATAATAATTGATTGATAGAATATATGAAAGTTGCATTACCATAGCCCTGAGCTGGTACAGTTTGTTAAAATAAGCATTAATCTCATAGTTGAATGTGTATGTGATTGAGAGATTGATATTTACCTGCTAGGATGGAGGTATCATGTGGGGGTCATGGGCAGCCCACAAATACCTGTGATTAAATCATGGAGCTCTGAGATGTGCCAGGATAGCACATGATGTGGTCCTTTGTATCTGCTCTTTGTGTCTTTCAGTGAAGCTATAAAGAAAGCAGGGGGAAAAAAATCCCACCAAACCTATTGCTTGAATTTGTTCTTGAGAAGTGGAACAAAGAAAGGATTTAGGCCTGAATAAAGAATTCATTTATTTTTTTCCTTTTGCTTCATGAATAGTCAAGGCCAACCTGCTTCTGCAGCTCTACAACCTTCTTCTTTTGCGAGAGGTAGCAAAGTTCAGAAATTTGCTGTTTTATTGTTTAGACTCAAGTGTTTCAAGGATTCAAGGCTATTCTCTCTCTCTCTCTCTCTCTCTCTCTCTCTCTCTCTCTCTCACACACACACACACACACACACACACACACACACACACACACACACACAGTCATGCACATGTACATGCACATGCACACACACATTTATATGAACTTTCAGAATACAAATTCTGCAGGCATAACAAGAATGTAATTGTCCTTCATCATGACATCACTGAGTGCACAACTCAACTTAGACTTAGATCACATACAACTCATGTTACCTTTGGGGCATTTTTAAACTATCCTGCAGCCTTGATGTTGTTCATCTTTAAAATAAAAGTATCAGGACCTTACAGAGCATGATCTCTGGGTTGACATAGATTGTCATGACCTGTGCAGCTTTGGGTTTGACCTGGAAGGGAGAGAGACAGAGGCGGGGAGGGGAAGGCAGGAAGAAAAGGAAGAGAAAAACATATTTTTCTTGTTTGTGTGTCTATACAAAGTCCTGGTGCTGGTGCCTGAAGGGACCCCCTCTATGCAGTGTCAATCCTGCTGAGTAAGAAACAGCTAGCTCCTCCATCTGACTTCTTAAATCTTCAACTTGGCTGCTCCGTGCTTTACTGTCGACTCCATTTCTTTGGCTGCCCTATCAATTTTTCGCATTCTCCAGAATTTTGTTCTTGCTTTACCTTTTTTCCTTAAAATAAAGCTGTCATATCACTGTTTACTTTTGTTATAATGTTTTATTAATTCTTCAAGTGTTCCATATATGCATTATGTCTTTTGATAATATTCACATGTGATTCCTCCCCCTAACTCCTCTCAGGCCTACCCCTACCTTCTGCCAGTAACCGCTGCCCCCACACTTCATGCTTTATTCTTTACCTACAGATGTGTCTATCTTGCTGCACGCAAAGCTCAGATCTGCTTCTAAATCATACCTGTTTGGATCTGACAGGCACGAACCAGCAGTTTCACTCGCAGAACAGAAGGCGCTGAGGTCATACGGCATCCAGGTGGGGGAGGCTGTGCTTTGACATCTAGTGAAGAGATAGACGGGCCTGCTACTAGAAGGGAAGTAAAGGCACTTGTCTCCAGCGGCCTAAGCTCAATTTTCTGCATGTGCATAGTGAAAGGAGAGAACGGACTTCTCAAAGTCATCATCCTCTAACCAACATGTGTTCCTTGGCCCATGGGCACACACATGCACATGCATGCATGTACACACACACACACTCACACACATGCATGTATACACACACAAATAAATGAATGCAATAAACTGAAATTTAAAAATAAAATCTAAACACCCCAAATGGAAGGCCATTTTGTGCCTTTGTGGAAGTCATCTCCTATCGGACACTTCTTGTCTTCCCACTTCCTTGGCCTCTCAGCCACTCCAGCCCCTCCTTCTCTGAGAAGCCCTCACTGGCGCTGCTGATGCCAGCCCTCCAGATGGCCTCAAACGTGAATAAAATCTCAATAAACTCATGATGCATTGGAAATCGAGAGGCTTTCTTCATTGCATGTTTTCGTTGTTAGGTTTGGTTGACCCTTCAACTTCCCTGGCATATTTTACTCATTTTACTTGGGGTCAAATTAGTTAGGTACTAAAACCAGAGGGTTCACTTGTCAGAAAGCCTCTACGTTACTGTTCTGATCAGAGAGCTCCCTAATCAAGAACAGAGGAGGGAAAGACTTTACAAGAAATATTCCCATTGGTCCTTGAGTCAATCTCAGCTGGCAGCTTTATGCTTTTGAAAGACAGTGAAGACAGAAAGAACTCAAAGGATGTGCTTGGTCTTAGTGTTTTAATAGAAACACCAGATTTTAGGGTTCTACCTATAGCTTTCTTTCAAAATAGTACTTTGTCTTGGCCCAGATTTTAAAATGTTTAAAACACTAGCCTAAGAAGTATGAACAGACATAAGACATAGGTGCAAATACATATGCACACATACACACACACATGCACATATAAACATACATGCACATACTGGTATGCATTTATGCCCATGCTGATATGCACACAAATGAACATGCATCACAGATGCACACACTCATATATGCACATGCATACACTTAGACACATGCACACATGTAGACACACAGAGCTACACACAGAAACACATTTACACACATATACACATACATACACAAACTTACACACTGATGCATGCACTCACATGCAGACACAGACACACACAAGCTCAGCTCCAGCTTTTCTCTGGCAGCATTTTGGACACAGCTGCCGGACCCAGTTGTGAATGTTGACAGTGGGAACGGCCACACAGCAGACAGTCGGCACACGCACTCAAATGTCAGGCAGCCGCATCATTAACGCGGTGCACTATCCAATAACTCCCAGCTCCCTGTGGATGCGACTTGCAGGAATAATTACTTGGACATCACATGTACTTCAGCACTTCCAAATTAGATTTTACTAATCCACCGCTTCATTTTCAGAATAATCTCATTAGTGTAGTGGTGTTCCTGCCTCCCCATGTCTCAGAAGATTTATTGCCTTAAAGCAATAACAAGATTTAATGCTTATCGAAGGACACATCATTTTAAGATTCAGACAGAGGTGATGGGTGTGCACATTCATCCCTCTTCTCTCTCATCCTTCACACTTCAAGAAAGATTTCAAAGAATAAATTTCTGTGTCTGTATCCTGGCTTTCCTTTATTGAAACACAAATAAAATCATATTAAAGACTGCCACTGACTACCTCAAACAAAAGGAGTAGTTGGCAGATTCTTAGATAAAATTCTTGTCCCTGTGAAAATGCAGCTGGAAAAGTGTTCTGATTGATTGATTTCCTGGGTATATGCAGGATAAGCATATGTGTTCACAGGTATGTGGGTGAGTGTGCTCACTCTCGAATGCTCCAGTGGACAACAGAGGTTGACTTCAAATATCTTCTTCCATCACTCTAACAGCTTATTCTTCCATACGAGGTCTCTCGTAGAAGCGGAAGGTTGATATTTTGGTTACACTAGCTGGTCAGTGAACTATGGAGATCTACCTTTCTCTGCCTACCTTAACCACTGGGGTAACAGATGCACACTCCACACACAGCTTTTACTGGTGTGCAAAATTGAACTGGGGTCCTAATGCTTGTGCAACAGGCACTTCTCACTTATTCATATCCCTATTACCCCCACCCCAACACACACAGAAACGTGGAAAATGTCTTCAAATCTCAGTGGACATTTTCTCCATTTTTAATAAAATAAGATGAATATTCTTGGTAATTTTCCTTCACTAATGCAGATCCAGAGAACACATGCTAGAAAATGCAAACTGATGGGTCTCTGTCCCAGAGACAATGGAGTCTCCAGAGCTGCAAACTCAAGACTATTCCAGATTCAAAATCTTTGGTTCCTGCCAGGGCAAAAGAACTCACACATTTTCTTCTTCTCTGATACAATGAAATCACTGGTATGGTATAGTGTTGTGTGGTATGGTATGCTATGGTATGGCATGCTATGGTATGGTATGGAATGGAATGGTATGAAGGTAGGAATTACAATATTTCAGGTCTTGATTTTCCTGTCAGACATTTCATCTGTTGTCCAGATATGTTCAGTCTGTTTGATTCTAGAAACTTGTTAACTGAGAACACTTTTATTCACCATACTTGGGTGCTAGCTAGAGTTCTGTGCTCACAGAAGGGATATAAAGCTCTGAAAGACTTAATTTTTTATCCTGGGTCTTTCAGTAATTGATAATCTGATCCTGCGAAGTTCTCAGCATTTTCTAACTTTCATCCCATGTCTATACAGTAAAGAAATGAGAAATATTCCTATGTATGTTTAGAGTTACAGATGCTCATGGGATTCCCTCTATTTTACAGGATACATTGGAAGGCAATTAGGTCTAAAATAAAGATAAAAAAGAGCATAAATGACAAGTGAGTAGAGTTGTTATGCAGTATTGATTCTGAAAGACTTACTGGCCTACATGAGGATTGTGTGTGAAGTGGTAAAGCCAAGGCCCGTCAAGGTGTCTAAAGTATGACTTTCTCATTTCAGCATTTTGGACACCTAGACACACAGCAATAATTTCAGACATGGAACACTCCCTGTACCCTGAAGATATGTGTTTGTGTTATTATTTACTGGCCACCTACATTAGGAATAATCATATTTGAGTAAATAGTATCCAAACTAACAAGATAAATGACAGAAACCAAAGGAGAGCTTTGGGTGTGGTACCCCCACGATGGCCTCTTTCATGTGTTTACTCTCTGTTTCTCAAGGGAACACTGTGACCTGGCAATTGTCTCACACTGCCAGCATTGTCTGTTCAGAACATGGACTGGAAACTGGTGAGGAAGAAGGCCTGCTAGAACTGGTGTGATGGTGGTCCTGGCACTCCATTGCTCAGACGAAAGAAATGACTAGATTTTCATTCTGTCTGGTTTCCATGGCAATACAGTTCAGCACTTTTCCAAATTTCTATCTTCAGTGAAATATGTCACATTAAAAGTGTTGTTTTGCCCAAACTCAGTGGGAGGTGGTAGCAACTGCTGTCACACTTCAGCATCAGTGGCCAGGCGACACCCAAGGAAGAGGTGGAGTCAGAAATGGGGGTGTGGGCAGTGTGCCAAATGCTTCCTACCCAGCTGTGGCATCTGACAGAGGTGTCGGACTGTGGGGAAACTAAACACAAGGAAGGACCAAGACACCTTGGATTCCATCCAAGGAACTCCAAATGTACTTGAGTGTGCAGAGTTGTGTGGGATTGAAGAAACATTGAAGGGCATCAATGCAGTCAATGCACTGTGACTTTCCTAACATTTTAAAAGTAATCTTAAATTTTATAATAGTGTTAGAACTTTGGGATGGTTGCAAAGACAATGAAACAGAGATGAGAGATTTGCAGTGGCACACAGTGAAGGTCCTGGTGAGGCTGCAGAGTCCGCTGCACACAGTGGAGGTGCTGGTGAGACTTTAGAGTCCACTGCACACGGTGGAGGTGCTGGTGGGACTTCAGAGTCCACTGCACACGGTGGAGGTGCTGGTGAGGCTGCAGAGTCCACTGCACACAGTGGAGGTGCTGGTGGGACTTCAGAGTCCACTGCACACGGTGGAGGTGCTGGTGGGACATCAGAGTCCGCTGCACACAGTGGAGGTGCTGGTGGGACTTTAGAGTCCACTGCACACGGTGGAGGTGCTGGTGAGGCTGCAGAGTCCACTGCACACGGTGGAGGTGCTGGTGAGACTGCAGAGTCCACTGCACACGGTGGAGGTGCTGGTGGGACATCAGAGTCCGCTGCACACAGTGGAGGTGCTGGTGGGACTTCACAGTCCACTGCACACGGTGGAGGTGCTGGTGGGACTTTAGAGTCCACTGCACACGATGGAGGTGCTGGTGGGACTTCAGAGTCCACTGCACACGGTGGAGGTGCTGGTGGGACTTTAGAGTCCACTGCACACAGTGGAGGTGCTGGTGGGACTTCAGAGTCCACTGCACACGGTGGAGGTGCTGGTGGGACTTTAGAGTCCACTGCACACGGTGGAGGTGCTGGTGAGGCTGCAGAGTCCACTGCACACGGTGGAGGTGCTGGTGGGACTTCAGAGTCCACTGCACACGGTGGAGGTGCTGGTGGGACTTTAGAGTCCACTGCACACGGTGGAGGTACTGGTGGGGCTTCAGAGTCCACTGCACACGGTGGAGGTGCTGGTGGGACTTTAGAGTCCACTGCACACAGTGGAGGTGCTGGTGGGACTTCAGAGTCCACTGCACATGGTGGAGGTGCTGGTGGGACTTTAGAGTCCACTGCACACGGTGGAGGTGCTGGTGAGACTGCAGAGTCCACTGCACACGGTGGAGGTGCTGGTGGGACTTCAGAGTCCACTGCACACGGTGGAGGTGCTGGTGAGGCTGCAGAGTCCACTGCACACGGTGGAGGTGCTGGTGGGACTTCACAGTCCACTGCACACGGTGGAGGTGCTGGTGAGGCTGCAGAGTCCACTGCACACGGTGGAGGTGCTGGTGGGACTTCAGAGTCCGCTGCACACAGTGGAGGTGCTGGTGGGACTTTAGAGTCCACTGCACACGGTGGAGGTGCTGGTGGGACTTTAGAGTCCACTGCACACGGTGGAGGTGCTGGTGGGACTTCAGAGTCCACTGCACACGGTGGAGGTGCTGGTGAGGCTGCAGAGTCCACTGCACACAGTGGAGGTGCTGGTGGGACTTCAGAGTCCACTGCACACAGTGAAGGTGCTGGTGAGACTTTAGAGTCCACTGCACACGGTGGAGGTGCTAACAAGGCTGTTGTGTCTTCTGGACGCTCTAGATAACAGCCAGTTCTTTTCCAGTTTTCAGAGGCTTTCTGCATTCTCTTTATACAGCCTCCTTTGAGTTTTCAAAATCAGATACTTTCCCCTACTGTATCATCCTGACCTGGATTCCTACAGCATCTTCTTTTTCATACAAGGATGCTATGACTAATGTGTTGACAGTTTTCAGCCAGCCTCCATGGACCATTATTTTACCTATCACATCCTCTACATAATTCCCTTATCATTTTTGCTCTGGTTTTGTTTCTGTTGTGATTAAAACTATCTCAGCAAAATCAATTTAGGGAAGAAGAGAGCTTATTTCAGCTTACAATTTCAGGTACAGTCTTTTATCAGGGATGTCGTGGTAGCAGAATCTTGAAGCAGTTAGACATATCACACCCACAGTCAAGAACAGAGGGGAATAAATACATGCCCATTTGATTGCTTGCTTCTCAGCTGAATTTTTTTTTACTCTTAAACACTACAGGACTCCCTTCCCAGGGAATGGTGCCACCCAAGGTGGGCTGGGATTTATTAATGTTTTAAATTTTTTAAATTTATTTTAATTTAAGAATTTTTTAATTCATTTTACATAGGGATTTATTAACTTAATTAAGGCAGTCTCCCATAGATATTCCCACATGCCAAACCATTGTAGGCAATCCTCCATTGCAACTCTCTTCCCATGAGACACTAGGTGTGTCAAGGTAAAAATTAAAACCAATCAACAGAGTTACCATCTTGCACTACAGAACATTCATTACTAAATATTACCAAACATTCATTTGTCAAAACTAACAAGCCAACATAGGCACATTATTATGAACTAAACTCCAAATTGAACTTTATATTCATAATCTCCTCTTTCTGCTCCAAGCTTCTCTGCAGGAAGCTTCTGCTGTGCATTTGGTCTTGTATCTCACCTACTGCCCTGGATCATGAGGCCTTCTCAGCCTGTATTTGCCTTTTATCACCTCCCCAGTCTGAGGCACTTGGGAAGACATGACTTTGAAGACATGGTGTCAGACATGGTATATGTCAGACATGGACAGTTGGCTCCACTCTACACACTTCGAGTTTCTTCTTTCAGCTCCACAGCAGGAGCAGAGGGATTTGGTGTCGGCTAAACTGGCCAGGTCATTGTATTTCAGCTTAGCAAAGGAAGCAGCGAAAACTGCTGTTCTTATAACAGAGCTTCAGAACAGGGACTGGCAGTTGGCTCAAGCAAAAAAGTAGAGCCTTTGTGCCAAAGCCCGGTCATGAACTATTTGCATTCATCACTGAAGTCCATAGTTACATCGATGAAGATGAATGTGTTAGAGAATGCTGTCCCCTAGGCATGGTGTGGCTGTTGCCTTCTTGAATTCAGAACAGCTGTGATTACCCACACAAGTTACAAGATTGGTTTTATTAATAATAGAAAGGAGGAAAAACTCCTAAGGTACAAGAAGAAGGGCAGGAGCGCTCATGGGTAGCTTCTGAGATAGTGCGTGAGGCCCCAATCTTCCTGAGGATATGTAAGTAGTTACCATCACTGAAGGAAGGGACTTTTCATCATAAGTGGCTCATGCTCCTGTAGGTAACCCTTTATCCATGTTCCTATAAATATCCCAATTAGATACATTAGCTCACCAAGCTGCATGTGGGTAAATATCTCCTAAGATACATTGTCAACTGGCCCTGGAGATGGATTTACAGTTTATATTTCCCCAGACTATGTGAAAGTGTTGAGCTCTATAAAGATTCGTGAAACTATGCATTGTTAGGTGCCCCCCCCCCTTTTTAATTTTTGAGATGAGGTCTCATGTAGCAAATACAGGCCTCAAACTCCTTATATAACTAAAAAATACCATGGAAGATTACAAGCCTTGCATCGCCACACCTAGTTTTATTAGGTGATGGGGATTGTACCCAGGTTTTCAAGCATGCTAGTTGGACATCCAGCCATCTGAACCACGTGGCCAACCATTGCTAGATTCTCACATACACCCATTGGAAAGTAGAAGATAATATCCATTTTAAAACACAGTTACTTCAGTCTTGATGAATAGGAGCCCAGATTAA
Organism: Peromyscus californicus insignis; assembly: GCF_007827085.1. Classification (NCBI taxonomy): domain Eukaryota; kingdom Metazoa; phylum Chordata; class Mammalia; order Rodentia; family Cricetidae; genus Peromyscus; species Peromyscus californicus. The sequence goes on along the minus strand of NW_026294562.1, from coordinate 150,494,983 downwards.
ACTTACATGTGCACTTAATGTATGTAAGTGCTTATAACTAGACTCACTAGGCTTAGTTCACATACCTGGGTGATGATGAAAAAAAGAGTGGTTTATATATTATTTATTATAATAAAGTCTAAATTCGATAGTAATAAGATAATGTTGTAGGATACAAATGTCTCTGAAATGGGGAGTCTGCATCATGGTCGTTTGCACACCATCAAGTGTTAACTATGATAGTAATGGGAACTACAGCTTTGCAGCATAAACTGGTATGGAGGAGTGCTACTCAGGAATCAAAGCCCTGACATTTCTGATGCCATGAGTAGTAGTCATAATCTCTCTGTTAAAGGATTACAACACCCATTCTTCAGAACTATGATGAGGACTCAGTTAAATAAACTATGTTGAATACTTAATAGATACTACAAAATATCACTAATGGAAACAAGGTCAGTAAATATTTATGAGTAAATGGTATCATCATTATCATTTGAAAGCCATCACTTAAATATGAAAAATCAACATTTCAAGATAAAAGGCTGGTAATCTTACCTTTGTTTTGTGGACTATTATTTTACTCAGTGGCTGGTAAGCAAGCTTTTATAACTGTATTTAAAGTAGCCTTTTTCAAGCCGTTGTATCCAGTGTGCCTTTGAAGGACATGAAAGTCATGTTAATGGAAAAGCTTGTATCCTTTAGATGTGTTCCTCGGTGTGAATAGACTTATTGAATCCTTTATACATAGTTCACTCTTGGTAACTTTCCATCAGCATCCGAGGGCACTGGACTCATTACAACTTCTGTGATTTCTCTTCACCTGACCATTTTAGTAACTGTTCATTCTAATCACAGATGTCAAGCACAGAGAAGATGGAAGCTGTTGGACTGTCTGTGTGGTTTACTCATTTCTTCACGCATACACCTCTGGACCTATGGTTCTGCCTCTCAGATTCTGCATTGTAAGGTATACATACACTGCTTACAGAGTACTCCTAGTAAGTCCATGCAGTGTGATCATTTTAACTTTTATATGACATGAAACAGAAATTTAGGAGCCTTAAGTAATTTATTTAAGACCACAGGTGGGAGAGAGTAGGCAGAGCTTTCAATGAGAATATGCTCTCTCTAATTCCCATCATCACGCTATGTCATCCAAAGAAAAAGCATTTGTGGGAAAAGAGCACACAGAAAATACTTGAGACAGTGGTGTGTGTAAGATGAGAAGGTGATCTTAAAGGGAAAAGATTCTGACCCTGCGTAGCTCCTGACAGCACTGAACTCAAAACACCCAGGATGAAGGCTTAACAATACATTTCTCAAGGGATGACCAAGATGGACAACATGTTTATACTGTGTGTTATATACTAGAAAGTTAAGTAAAAGAATTCCAAGTAATAAATAGCTGTTCTACTTACACACTGGAATTTAAAAATATTTCATAGGTTAGTATGAACAAGCACCCCCTGGGATTTTATTATGGAATCAGTTATATAAGATCACCATAATTTCAGGTTTACCTTAAGATCCAGGGTGTCATGATCCTGAAAGGGAGATTTCGAACAGCACAAAGCCCAGGAATGTGTTTCTTCCACATTATTCCTTGTAAGTTTGTACATTAATGACTTGCTCTTGCCACAAACATGGAGGCATCAGCACTGACAATGGGAAGACAAACATTTCTCTCTATGATGGGAATATGACTGTTCAGATGCATACTAAGAATAGACTACATTAGTCACTGGCTGTGTTTAGAGATACACCTCAATATTCTAAAACCAAAATCAGATTTGGTAAAAATCTGTTTGCATTTAATTCTATTTCCTTTAAGAATCTGATACACAGGTCAAATCTTCCAGCTACCATAGAAGGATATTTTGCAATTAACTTCCCTCAGAGATCACAGGAAGTCACTTTGTTGTGAGGTTTTTATTACCCAAGGTCTGGATGGATGATAGTAACACCCACTTCAAACCCTTCCAGATCATATTTAATAGCATAGGTCATGGAGCATTGCCTACCCACAAGGTGCTAAATATATTTCTAAGGAAAATGTGGATCCAAGTCACAGGCATATCTTTGCAACCTACTGGAACAATGGTGACGAAGTGTTGAGTCAAGTGTGCCCCACAGAATCTTGGCCATCCTTATGGCATGTGAACTTCACTCTGGTTTAGGGTGACTGGAGATATTTGGGATAGCTCCTAACTGAAAACCTATGCTATCTGAACTCCAGTTCTTGTCTGTTTGTTTGTTTGTTTGTTTGTTTGTTTGGATGAATTAAATTTCTTCTTTAACAAGTTCATACACATACATTTTTCTGCCAGTTTTACCCTTCACCGGCCCTTGTCTTCTTCCTGCCCGTGCCAACTCCCCACTTTCCTCCCCTACATGTCTGCCTTTTGTTTTGTTTTGTGATCTACTGGGTTCATCTAGAGTGGTCTGAATGTCCGTGACTTTGGAACTATCCACTGGAGCCTGTACACAATCATATTCCTCAGAAGACCCTTAGAAATAATTCTTCGGATATCTTTGATTTTTGTGAATATTTGTCCAAAGTATAGAAAAATAGATGAGGTGGGAGTGACATGGTGGGCTCATTTTATTCTCTTGCCAAGGCTCACTTATAAACGTCTAAGTTGGTTTTGTGACTGTTCCGTCATGAGTGCCTCTCCTGGTTTTCAGCCCATGTCACCTGAACAGAAACTTTGAAGGTACCACTTTCTGTTCAAAGGCCTTCCATACTTCCTCAGTACCCAAAAATTAAGGGATAAAATTCTTGAGGTTAGTGTTCAAGGCTTCTATGTAAATACAGCCTCATCTTCCACTCCTTTAATGTACAGTCAAGTGGAAGAATTTACCATCCCACAAATAGACCGGGAACTGGTACACAGTGTTCATTTTCTCTGACAAAATCATTACTTATCCCTTGAATAATGTCCTTATCCCTGTACATTCTATTATTCTCTGACAAGAGCCCTAGGCGTTCTCATGTTTACTTTCTCCTGAGGCCACTCTGTGGACTTGTAGGTGACTGACTATTTGTTATATCCTCACACGGGGTCCTTCTTTTCTGCATACAATCTCCTGGTTCTTATTATCTTCCTTTCTGTATGTACACGAGTCAGATTGTATTAGACCTCTTTTTTTTTTTTTTTTAGGTTTTTCGAGACAGGGTTTCTCTGTGCAGCTTTGCGCCTTTCCTGGATCTCGCTCATCTAGACCAGGCTGGCCTTGAACTCACAAAGATCCGCCTGCCTCTGCCTCCCAAGTGCTGGGATTAAAGGCGTGCGCCACCACCGCCCGGCTGTGTTAGACCTCTTAACAACAGACAGTATGATTTAATCACTCCTTTAAAAAGCCCCATTGCCAAACACAACCTCATTCTGAGTTATTGGGGGTTAGAGTTTCAACACACAAATTTGACAAGAAAGATGTGTCCTATTTAGATTTAATTGTCAACCTAACACAACTTTGAGTCATCTGAGAGAAAAGTGTCCCTTGAAGAGTTGCCTAGATTCGACTAGATTATGCGCATGACTGCTGGGGTGGGGCTGTCTTGATTTTTAACTGATGTACTCCACTGTGAGTGGTACCATTCCTAGGCAGGTGGTTCTGGGCAGTATAAGAAAACCAGTTAATTGCTAGCCAGATAACGGACCATCAAGAAGAATAATTCCATGCCTTCTTTGCTGTTCCTTGGCTGTGAGCAAGATCCCTGGTTAGAGGTAATGCTGGATGGAACAACAGTCTGGCCTGCCTTCAAGTTCCTGCCCTGACTCCCCTCAGTGACAGACTGTGTCCTGGAAAGGGAAAGCCAAGTAAACCCCCTGCTTTTGGTCAGAGCATCTTGTCACAGCAGCAGAAGGGAAACAGATGAGTAGATCTGATGAGCAGATGAGTAGACCCAGCTTGGCCCTCAACAATGTGATAGCTCCTGCCTTAGTTTTCTAGCATTGCCATGAGATATTGTCCTAAACTGAATGGCTTGAAAATGACAGAGATCCATTTCTTATAGTCCTGGAGTCTGGAAATGTGAATGACTTTGCTGTCCAGGCCATAGGCTCGCTAAAGACTCTAGGGAATAATCCATCCAGCTTATCGTCTTCCGTGGATCCACGGAAGGCTTTGCTCTCCAGGTGACACCAAATGCAGGCTCTCTGTCGCCCTCTCTGCCTTGGTCTCTGGCTTTAGCAATATCACCCTTCTTCCTCCTCCTCCTCCTCCTTCTCCTCCTCAGTGCCTGCTGAGTGTTTTCTCACAGTAGCTGCCTGGATCCTGCTTAAATAACTAAGGTGATCCTCAGCCTCAGCTCAATCATTTCCTCCTCCTCCTTCTTATTCATTTTACATCCCCACAGCAGTTTCCCCTCCCTCCTCTCCCCCCAGTCCCTCCCCTACCCCCCTCTGTTCCCATCCCCCAATCTGCTCCTCCTCTGTTTCTGTTCAGAAAAGGGCAGGTCTCCTGTGGATACAGACAAAGCATGGCATATCAAGTTGCAGTAAGACTAAGCCCCTCCCCATGTATTAAGGCTGGGCAAGGCAACCCAGTATGAGGAGTAGGTTCCAAAAGCCAGTAAAAGAGTCAGAGACAACCCCTGCTCCCACTGGTAGAAGTCCCACAAGAAGACCAAGCTACACAACCATAACATATAAGCAGAGGGCCTATGTCAGTCCCATGTAGGCACCCTGGTTGTAGGTTCAGTCTCTGTGAGCTCCTATGAGCCCAGGTTAGTTGACTCTGTGAGTTTTCTTATGATGTCCTTGGCCCCTCTGGCTCCTACACTCCTTCCTCCCTCTCTTCAGCAGGATTCCCTGAGTTCAGTCTAATGTTTCACTGTGGGTCTCTATATCTATTTCCACCATTTGCTGTGAAGCCTCTCTGATGACTATTGGGGTAGGAAGCAGTCTATGAGTATAGCAGAATATCATAAGACATCATTCCATTGACATTTTTTCCTCCAATTGTGTTTGTTTCTATCCTGGTGCTCCAGGCAGTGACAGGAGTAGGCCCACTCTTGTGGCATAGGTCTCAGGCTAGACCAGTCATTGTCAACCTTTCTTCTTCTGGAAAGCTATGCTTGACCACTTAACTCACAGGAAAGTGACAGATGCTCAACACCTAGTAGGGACTCACATGAAACATGTTAATATTGGTCAGGTTGGCTGAGGAAATACAATTATGAAGGCAAAAGGTTGTGTTCAGCTAACAATTTCGGGAGTCTCTATTCATGAAATGATCATGAATAGCAATGAGGTGAGGCCATGGGTCATGGTAGGGAGCAGGTGAAAAAAGCAAAAGCATTCAAAGAGAGAAAAACAGGCATTGAGGTGCTGCATCCTCTTTAAAACTGTACCCACATTGTTCCAACTGTTCCTACTAAGTTCTTAAAGCTTGTACTCCTCCCAATAGCACCTGGGCCTGGAAAACAAGCTTTTAACACACTGACCTCTATAGTGTACTACAGATCCAAACTAGAGCACCTATCAGACGAATGAACGTGACACATGGCTGCTACAGTCCATAATTAAATACACCTACTTAATATAGATCAAGTAAACTGAGTCAGAAAATAATGTATGTCAATGTGTTGTTATATGCAAAAATTTGTCACACCAAATGAACTTTGTTAAATATTTCATTGAGGATTGTGACATATTAACTATCCAGACTGTACAGAAATGATTATGCTTTTAAATTGATTCTAAGGAAATTTCCAAAGTAATTTCAGATCAACAACCTAGGTGAAGGGTTTGTGAAAGTCTTGGTAAATTTTAACACAAAAACAGTCTGCAGGTTTCAGAATATTCTCATTGTACTATGTCCCCTTACTCTGACAGTCTTGGTAAGTTTTATATTTGTGATAAGTATTAATATTTCAAATCTTGGTTATGTGTAGAGAAAAGAGAAGCAGGGAAATTAAATATGATGGTATTAGACTCTCATTTCATCCTGCAGACAATCTATCTTTAGGAAATATAATTATCCTTTATAGTAGTTCTTTGCTTAACAAAAATTGATGATCCTCTAATCAAGCCCTTTCCTTTTGACTTAGAGGAGAATAGCTTGAGGGCTCTAATGGCCTCCTGATTTACAGTCATTGTGTAAGAAAAGGAAAGGATGGCCTTTTAATAGGTCAAATTGCATTAGAATAAGTTCTAAGTAACTGTATATATTCTTTCCTCTGTATAGAAATGCAATTGAGCCAGACTTAACGACAGTCGTCCTGTACTGAAGAAGATGCAGCCAGGGGGTCATGAAGAAAGGGGGGAAGAAAGGATGGGAAGAAGGAAGGAAGGGAGAGAGGAATGAGGGAAGACATAGGAAATGAAAGAGAGAAGAAGAGAGGGAGGAAGGGAAGGAGGAAGGGAGGAAGGAATAGGAAATGAAAGAGAGAAGAAGGGAGGAAAGGAGAAAAGGAGGAAGGGAGGGATGAAAGGAGGGAGGAAACAGAGGTGGAGAGAGGATAGACAGGCAGTTGATCTCCACTCTGTTTTTTTGTTTGTTTGTTTTTGAGACAGGGTTTCTCTGTGCAGCTCTGGCTGTCCTGGAACTTGCTCTGTAGACCAGGCTGGCCTCGAACTCATAGCAATCCACCTGCCTCTGCCTCCCAAGTGCTAGGATTAAAGGTGTACGCCACCACCGCCTGGTGTTTATTAGAAGAGTCTAATAAACAGGCAGCTTCCTGATCCCTAGAAGTGAAGATTTTAATTATCAAACTATACTCTTTTGACATTTATGTTGATAAGAAATGACAATTGTTTTCTTTCCAAATTTTAATAATTTTGTCCTTTAAATATTATTACCACAGTGGCTAGGAAAATTATAGTAGGTGAATTAATTTGTAGGTCAATCTTAAAAGAAAGTTTTGAACATTGCACTACCTATAATGTTTGATGAAAATATTGACATCTGTCAACAGATTCACCACTGCTTCCCACCCCCCCCCAGTTTGCTGGCAGGTTTTTGCATTTTTGTCAGATGTCTTCTCTTCAGATGGTAATTAAACATTTTATTCTCTAAATAATATAGACTGTTTAGTTAGGGGGTTGTATAGAGTCTGATGGTTTCTGGTTTATCGTTGCCTAGCACATCTTTATCATTTAAATTGTAGCTTTTCTAGCTTCTTAACTTTTATCTGTGTCCCTTGTAGATTGAATACTTAGCATTTACTTGTGAAATCTCTCCTTGAGTCTAAATGCCTGGTTTTCTTCCTCACTCCTTCCTTCCTTCCCTTCCTTTTTTCTTTTCTCAGTACTTGCATGCTAGGCAAGTACTCTATGACAGACGGACACACAGAAAGAGACAGGGAGAGAAAGTAAAGATAGCAATTATGAAGACATTGTCATTGAGACACTTTATGATAGTTATGTGAAAAATGTGACACTAGCCTTTATGTGTGACTCAGCAAGGAAGGCTGTCATCAGTTCAAGGTCAGCCCAGGCTTCATAGTGAGTACCAGGGGTACACATAAGCATCATGTCTGCAAAAAGCCAACAAAAAACTAACCAAATAGCCAAAAATAGTCACATATCAAAGTGTAACTTAGAGAGGCTGCCTGCACTGGCAAATTCAGTCAGTTTGTGAGTCTCCATCACAGACATAGTGGAATATTTGTACACTGTGTGAAGATGTATTGCTGTGATAGGTGTAGTAAAAAGCTGAATGGCCAATAGCTAGGCAGGAGAGGATAGGCAGGACTTCCCAGCAGAGAGAGGAAGTCAGAGGGATGAATCTAGGCGAGTGGGAGATGCCAATGGAACACAGAACAAGTCTGACTGACACAGGATTTGCTGTGGGAGAAATACTTTTGGAAGCTGAATGCCTGCTCTCTCATGCCAGTTCACACGAAGTCCACCCTAGAGCTGGGAACACCTGGGACTCCATGTGTAGTAGAAACAGAGATGATGCTAATGAGATCAATGAAACTGGCATAGTGATGATAATTTTAGGTTTCCTAGAGTGTTCTGAGGATTTGCAGAACAGCTGTGGCTCACTGACACCTGGGTGTCTCTTCTGCCAAATTGTACACCAGGACTATGTGTATTCCAAGCTGTTCTGTTATGATTGCCAAACAGACTCCCTCCTCCGCTCCCAGCACAAACTTATAACACAGAATCTGCACAGCAAAAACTGTGAATTCATTACAAACTTGACTCCTAAATCGGGTCAGAATCTTCACCTGAGTCCAACAACTGGCCTTGTTTATTTTTCTGCAATGGAGATGTACTGAACTGTGCCTAGTCTCTCAAGGACCCGTAACCACTTAATGGCAGAGCTGTCCAACACGAGAAAAAGAGGAAAATGAACAGTTGAGGTACAGTCCCTGGCTCTCTGGGCTTGTAATAAATATTTTGGTGCACTCTAGTGGTGGATTGAGATAAAATGGAAGATGAGGCACAAGGGCACTGCTGCAGCGGCTCTGAGGAAAAACAGACCACAAACTGTAAATTTCAAAACAGAGAGAAAGTGCCAGGGCCTGTGTGGAGTGCACTCACAACTAGGTCCCCTTCGTTTTTGCAGGAGATTGACCTCAGTTTTAACAGGCAGAATAGAACATCTTCTGTGAATGTTGAAATACAATGTATGCGATTTCTGTGCGGCTGCTAATTTTAATTCTCAGCATTTTTATCTCAGCAGCTTAGACATTTCTTAAGACCCCTGCTGTACCCTGCCCATTACCTGGTGCATTGTGGACTTTGAGAATACCTGATGGGTGAGCAAAGTTGTAGACAACTTGGCCTACAATGGAGATGTCCTGTACTGTGCCTAGTCTCTCACAGACACATAAACATTTAATGACAGGGTTGTCAAATACAAGAAAAAGAGGAAATCTCCTGGATTTAGAGATTTCTTCATGAGGATGGATCATATTCAAAGGCTGAAGTCCAACTCAAAAGCAGATAGAAGGAAATTTAGACATCTTCAGAGTAGCTGTCTCCTTGGGATCCAAGTGCTCTGACCACAAGGACAAGTTCCTTCCTTCCTTCCTTCCAAGGTGGGGACTAGAATTTTCTCACATGAGCTATGCTAAGGAGGAAGAAAAATTCATATGGAAAATTTGATGTATAAATTGTTCTGTCAATTACTCTGTGTCATGCGTGTGTGTGTGGGGGGGGTGTGTGTGTGTAGCTAATCAAAAGGGAAAGGGAAACAAACTCCACCCCTGTATGTTCCCAGGTGTGGGAGTGTAGAGAATAGAAGAGTACTCTCTGGCACAAGTTCATTGTGTGAGCTAAGCTGGTTGTAAAACAAAACACTTATTGACCTCAGTTACATCATCTGCAGAACAGCGATCAGGTGCAATCAGGTAAAAGACAGAAGAGAGCTCCGGAGACTGACAGCATCATCCATGAAAATACCTGGATTATGGAAGGGCTGTGGTGCAAGGATTCAGTAACTCACTAACAGAGACTGCACTGAATACCCATGATGTGTCAGGCACTGAGCCAGAGCTGGGAGACACAGAAATGACGACCAGAGGGGCCCTTGCCTCTTCTATTCTAGTGAGTGGGAACGACAATGAGCCAACATGCAAATCGTGAATTAATTAATATGCCAAACCAAGGATTGTGAACAGGATAGCGCATGCTGGAGAATGACGAACCATGTGATTTTATGTAAGGCAGCCATGTAAACCCGTCTACAGAGGTGACATTTGAACCAAGGACCTGAGTGAATGAGAGGCGTGTGTGGCTGTGTTGTTGGGAAGGATAGTCCCTTGGAGAAGAAACACATCAGCAAAAGAAACAAGTTGGGTGGGCTGGAGAATGTCGAGACTGTGGCCCCAGTGAGATGGCTGGGCAAGAGGAAGATTCTAAAACACAAACAGAAAGGTACTGTGGCCCGAGGAAACGGGTCCGCAGTTAAGAACACACTGCTACCTTGTAGAGGACCCGAGTTCAACTCCCAGCACCTATGTCAGGTAGCTCACAACTACCCTAACTCCAGTTCCAGGATATCCAACATCTCTGGCCTCCATGGGCACTTACACTCACCACACCCACCACACACACACACACACACACACACACAATTTTTAAAAAGCACTGTAGAAGGATGATCTGCAAAAGAAAGGGTATAAGACACAAATACCAAGAAAGTCACTGCTCTGAGATGGGCAGTTGGCCTGTGGGCCACACCCCATTTCCCTAGCTGTCAGTGTCTCGCATTTTTCCAAATTCCTGCCCTAAAGGCCAAGCTTTCCTAGCATTTCTCAAATGTTCAAATGATGACTGCCTCTTCTGTCCTAGGATCTTCTCCAATAAGTGGCTTCTCCTTTAGCCTTCTTATCTCTGTGGGCTCCTCTTGACTGTGACAGTTCATTAGGCTTTCTCTGGTTTTGGTGACTTTTAAGTGTTTTGAGAAACATTAGCTATTTTGCAGACTGACCTTGGATTGGATTCTATTTAGATTGGAGTTACTGGCTCTTGTAAAGAAACATTAGCATGCCTTTCTTATGGTATCATGTTGTAGATGCATACTGTCAGCATGATTTATCCTTCATGCTGCTGCCCTGGGTCACTCCACTGGGACCAGCAGTCAATGTTCATCCACATGGGCATCTCCCATGTTGACGCTCTGCTTACAGTTGGATCCGACACTTCCAGGGGAGCATCTTCCTATTCTGGGGAGAAGAGTGCCTGCATGACCATTGCAGAATTCTACACATTGTCTTGTCTGTTCTCCCCCATTCAGTGACATGTTCTGGTAGACTAATGGACATAGATTTTATTCTTGTGGATAAACCAGGTAATGGAAAAATTATTACCTGGTCCTATGTCTGTAGTGTCTATCACCATCATCTAATTTCTTGAGTCATAGAGAAATGGCTTGCTTATTTATTAGCATATATTAGTTATAAATATATTGGGTTTTATAACATCATTTTCATGCACACATACGTGTGTCATGATCATATTCACGCCAGTAACCCCTTGCTTATTTGTCATTTTCTCCTCTTCTTGGTTCCTTTCTTTTTCCCGAACATTATCTCATCTACATTCATGTCTTTTAAAAAGTTCTGGGTTCTACATATGAGAGAGAGCATGGGTATTTGTCCTTCTGGGTCTGGCTTCTCTGGGTTAGCATGATGTGACAAGTCTACATGTTTTTTCTGAAAATAATGTAATTTTGTTCTGGTTGAACAAAATTCCTGTGTGTGTGTGTTGGGGGTGTATATATGTCTGTTTGGGGGGGAGTTCTTCATCCATATTTGCTGTAGTCAGGTTATAGAATCACAGAGACATTTTGACACTTGTTTCAAGCATATTGGAATCTACTAGAGAGCTTTATACACCATAAGGAGTCCTGTGGCTGCAATGGAAGACATAAAGCTTAGCATGGAGGAGTGGAGTTGGGAGCTTATGAGATGTCTTCCTCCAGTGAGAAGACGGTGTTTCAGCCAAAGACAGCACAGATGTAAGAGGGGTTGGAATTTAGTTCACCACATGGGCCCAGCCATTCACTGATCGAGCGGATGTGAGAGACAAAAAACAGGAAAGCCAAAGGTGACTTCAAGATCTGTCCCTCAACTGAATAATGTCTGTCAGGATTCTTTCCTTAGCTGAACACTGCAGAGGGAGCAGTTTGAGGACTTTAAATAACGCCTAAAATAAATATAGCACAGCCACTTCAGGGGAAAGTCTAGTTAAAAGAGCAATTGCCTGGTGAGGCTTGTTTTGACTGGTGTCTGAGGAGGAACCAGCAGCATAATTCAAATACAGTCTCTCCTGGCCAAGAGAGCAGATGGTCGCTCTTCCCAGGACTCAGAATTTCAGGGAAGGCTTTCATTGAGTTTTCAGAGATTGCCAGTCTCATAGTTTATAAATATTTCTCTTTGATGATGAATTTGTCTGTGTACATTCAATGCTCACCGTCCTGGGTGATACTAGGCATTTGGGGAGCAGAGAATCAACTCTGAGAATACCTCAGACTAGTTCTGGGGAAACTCCTTCACTTGACCAGAAATACTGAGCAAATAACACCTGTTTTTGACACATTGGATGAAGATGATCTATAAACTGCCGTTATCATTTCTTTTCTGTTACTGTGATAAAATACTCTGACGAAAAGCAAGTTAGGGGATATTTGCTTTTTTGGCTTGTAGTTCCAGAGGGATACAGTCCATTGGAGTAGTGAATGGCAGTTAGGATGTTGACTAATCACATTTCAACTACATACAGGAAGCAGAAAGAGAAAACAGGAAGTGGGATCAAGCTATACACTCTCAAAGCCTGTGCCAGTGACATACTTTTTCCAGCAATACTCTGTCTCCTAAAGGTTCCATGACCTCCCCAAAGAGCTCCACCAGCTGAGGACCGAGTGTTCACATGCCTGAGACTATGAAGGACATTTTCCATTCAAACCACAGCACAACATCTTGTGTTCATCCAACAGATGACTTACTAAAGATGTATTTTATCCTACATGCTGCACACGGGTGCAGGAAGAGTGAGGAGGCTCCGTAACCCCCAAAGTACAGTGGAGTTCAGAAGGGTTTCTCACTGCTTAGCCCTTGTGGGCCATAAGGAGAACTTTTTCAAATAAATTTTTAGCACACCTTCAGAATTACCAGCAACTCCAAGATGGCACAGAGAGTTTTCCTGTAGCCTACACCTAGTTTCCACTACTGGCCCACTGGTCATTACTCCACAGAACCGATACTACATCGTAAATACCAAGTTTCTACCCCTGAGCATATGAAGGTACTGTTTTTGTGTGTGAGAAACACTTTCTCTTTTCTGCCCTATCAGACACAGCTCTGTGTGTGTGTGTGTGTGTGTGTGTGTGTGTGTGTGTGTGTGTGTATGTGTGTGTATGTGTGTGTGTGTGTGTATGTGTGTGTGTGTCAGAGAGAGACAGAGACAGAGACAGAGAGTGTTTGGTGTGTGGGTGTTTGTTCAGCTTGTATTAGTTGTGCAGATCATGAGCTTCTTATGGCTTTTTCACACATTGTACAATGTACTTTGTGTCCTCCTCTTTGCCCTCTCTTGACCTCTTCTCTTTTCACTTCCCAAAGACTTGGAGATGCTTTTCTAATGCTCTCACTTCCCTAAAATCTCTTTCCATCTCGTCTCACATTAATGTCTGGTTCATACGCCAATGACTGATATTTTCTAACTTCATTCTCTTATCACCCTGTAATGATTTTAGGCAGCATAAATATTTCATTATTAACTGTATAATTTGAAATATGTTTACTCACTGTTTTCACCTAATTTCGACTTGGTCTTAAGGCACAATACTATTAATGTCAGCATCTCCTTGTGTTTTTATTATTCAATACAGGGAAATACACATTATTGACATAAAATGATAGGTACTGCTTAAAATGCAGTCCCAAGTCATTCCTCATAAGATGCTTCAGAACCTACTAGGTTGTGACTATCAGTGGTTACTGGTCTTGGATCCCTTCCCTCCCCACCTCCCTATTTCCTCTGCTCTACAACCTCTCCTGCTAGTAAACTCCACCTTTGATTGGGTCCCATTGTTAGCTGTGGCTCTTGGAATGTTGACAAAGCAAGGGTCAGGGTTGCAGAACAAGACCAAGGTGCACCCAGGGAGGTCCCTGAGACAATCCAAAGGGGACTCACTCCCAGAGTCTGGTCTCTGAGCCCAGATGCTTGAAAGGAGCCATTGAGTCTCTCTTTGCATTTCTTCCAAGACCATGAGACAACCATGCCAACTGCTCCCCAGGGAAATATGAAGCATGTGAGTACAGCTGCCCGCCAATCGTCTTTAGTTAATCCCACGAGCCTTGCAAGGCCAATAAGACCTGCCAGCCCCAGTCACTAAAATAGGCTCACCAATGCAGGAAATGTAAACAGTTATTCCTAGCCAAAGAAATTTTTGCTCCATTACATTTTATACATTTAAAATTTTGTTGTTGGAATGCACCAAGGGATATGTTATTTTAAATCAATGAGTGGCCAGTGCCTCCTAGTCAGGTGTTACTGGCAAAATTATCACAGCACGTCGATGGTAGTCACCAGAATGCCAATGAACTCCCACAAAGGACAATGGCCTTCAATTGCTCTCCCATGTCCACCAAGTCCTCCTCACCTACTTCATTTTTAAAAGCACTGTCTTCTCAGAGGTCTTTTCTGGGCGAGCACAGTCCTTGAGCCGTTCCCCCCAGGTCTACGGACCCTGCTGCTGTTTCAGAACTTGGAATTGCATGCACTTATTCAATTTATTTCACTGATCATTTGATGTCAGGGCTGCCAATAAGAGCATAATGGTTTTTATTTTCTGAGTCTCAGTTCAACACTGTACACATATTTGATCAGTTAACACAGACAACAAACTCATGAGGTGAATGTCACTTCATATCGCAAAGAACTGAGGCTCAGGGAAGCAATTAATTTTACATGCAAACTCAGACAACAAATGTCTCAGCCACCAGCCGCACCCTAACATCAGCTGTAATTCATTTAGCCCAGTGCAGCAGCAATTTCATATCTCTGTGTTTTATCTTATGTCTATTTTCTTACAGTGCACTAAAATATAATTTCAAGTTTTACCATCACCAATCTTATAAATATTTTTAATTGATACTGTTACTATTCTTATTAACTGAAGAGCAAAAACCACCCGGCAGATGGTTTTTGATGGTGATATCACTTATAGATGATTTCAAAGTCTGTGTAATTGTGGATATTTGTTTCTTTAAAAATATTCCTTTGAGATGAAACCATTAATTACAAAACAAATAATTGGCCAGATAAATACAAATAATTACAAAACAAATAATTAGCCAGATAAGTTATGAACAGTGTTTTGCAGTTTTGAAGAAACTGCCAAATTATTGTGATGATGACAACCACAGTTTTTATTACATGTTGGGGATCAAGCCTCAAGCCTTGTGCATCCTGAGCAAGTACTGCCCCTCTCAGCTCTGTTCCCAGCCCCCAGGTCATTTATAAAATGTGTTAATATCAATGTATGCTATGACCAGTTATGAATGTACAGATGTTTCCATAAGTTCAGAGCACTAAACATACATTTTAACTGCTAAATCAGTGTTTGTAAGAAGAACACTGCCCACTTTCCTGTTTTATTCCTATTCTTATTGAGTAATTCCCAAACCATTGTGAATATTGTATTTGTACCTTTAATCCATATATCTGTTGTATGTATCTTCATTTTTCCTTTATTGATGTTTTATTTTCCAAATAAGCACTTTTCCTGATTTCATCTCATATAAGTAGTTTTATAACCTATTACTGATTTTACTTTTGCTCAATTTAAATTTTACAATGTAAATGAGATTCGTCCTGCAGAGGGAGGACTGGCGATGTTTCTTTTCGGGAGACCCTCTTCTGCTCAGACATCAGATCCTTTGGATGTTAGCCCTGGGCTCTCCCTGCCTCACTTCTGTCACACTGGCCACTTCCTGTGATATTCTTCACCATTCAGAAGTACAGTGACACATACTAGCTCTCAACCACTTCATGTATATTCCTGCAAAACAGAATAAGGTTTTATAAATTACTTTAAGTGTCTTTAGCGAGAAGAAATTAAACATGCTTAAGCATATAGATGTGTTTCTCTTGGTCTAAATATTACACAATATGCACATGTGTGAAACATTATATTTCCCCATGAATATGTATGATTTAGAGATAAATTAAAAATTAAACTTTTTTCAAAGAAGTAGCTATGCATCGAGTTGGCTTAACGAATTATAAATTTCATGATTAAACATTCTTTTTGTAGGAGATGAATACTACTCATGAGCTAATAGTCACACAATTTAAAAATCTGTGATTTCTTTAAAAATGGGCTTAAATAATATAATTTAAAAAACTGTGATTTTAAAATTTTACTTCAAGCTCTGTTCATCTTCAATGAGTTTCTTTATAGCTGCTGCATGACAGCATCAAAGGTGTCATGACAGCAATTAGCTACCTGATAAAATAATTCCAACCCTTCTCTAAAACCTTGGATTTGAATGCTAATTAAGCAATTAGAAGCTCAGGGGACAGTCTCCAGTTGATGCCTTCTGGTTAAGTCAGCAGACCTAAATGATGAATCCTATTAATATGGTATTCAAGAAAGAAAGAAAGAAAGAAAGAAAGAAAGAAAGAAAGAAAGAAAGAAAGGAAGGAAGAAAGAAAGAAAGAAAACGCCCAAAACACAATAGCACACAACAAACAAACAACACCCCAAAACATCTAAGAAACAAGGCTTTGTTTTGGATGTGGGGGACATTTTCATTTTTATAAATGTATTGTCAAATGCTACTGATAAAACACCAACTAAAATTACTCATGCAAGCTACCCCCATGTTTGAGTCATACTTTTTTTTTTTTTTTTTTCTGCTGATTGGTCAAAATGAAACACTAATCTCCAACAAATCAGGAAGTGCAGATGTGGAAGTGGGTTCTTAGCATCCGCTTGGATAGTATGATGAATAGTTCCTCCTGGGGCCTCCTGATTAATGAATTACACATCTCCACAGAATGCAGACTAGGTTAAACCACCTGAAGTTCTTTTTGTGATGATTGATTACCCTCCTCTTTATTTACACCCTGCTCCAAAAGAAACCCTCACCCTGCAAACCCACGTTCAGGAGGGAATGTCTATCCAAATCTGTGGATGGCAGCACCTTTTGTGAAGTAGAAAAATCCCATGAGGCCTGGCGGTGGCGGCGCATGCCTTTAATTCCAGCACTCAGGCGGCAGAGGCAGGCAGATCTCTGTGAGTTCAAGGCCAGCCTGGTCTACAGATCAAGTTCCAGGACAGGGTTCAAAACCACGGAGAGAAACCCTGTGTAGAAAAATCATAAAAAGAAAAAAGAAGAAAGAAAAAATCCCATGGGGAATGGTTCCAAGGGTAGAAGCTAAGGTTGTTACTCTGTGTATAATCAGTCTGTGCCAGCCAATGTGGCAATTTCAAAGAAAAAGATCGGAAATAAGTTTGAACAAGTTTTCTTTCTTTCCTGTTGTTTTGAAAAGGACTCTGAGTCACACTCCACAATTACATAATTTCTTCTAATCCTTCATCCCCAAAGGGTATCACACACTCCATAGGAATTTCAGCTCCCTATCATGGTGTACGGAAACCTGGGTGACATTATATACTCAGTCTTGATATAGGTAGCAACATAGTTTGTAATTAAATTTGTGAGTTCAGAAAATGAATAATTCTGAAATCAGAAGATAAATTTTGAAATTCTTGCTGCTCTAGGACCACGAGTCTCATCTCCCAATCCTGCTTGGGCTGGTTCATTTTTTACCTGATTTCTGCTTGTACCATGGTTGAATATGTTTTTGGATTCTTATTTCCCGTAGGCCATGCATTTGGTTGAATTTTCCTTGCATTTCATTCCCTCCAGGAATCTAAAGGCATTGGTAAGCAACCAGTGTCAGCATGAGGCCTTAAAAGTCCCAGAAAACATGAAGGAGTGAGTGGCTGAAATGGAAAGAAGATGGCTCAGGAACGTGGCCAACGAAGTAATTGGATTTCACCATTGCCTTCTGCAAAGATTACCTAGCCAACTTTTGGCTCAGTGGCTAACTGGGGATCTACACATCCACTAAACAGAGATTCATCTGCTAAACAGAAATCTTGCTTAGTAACCTCATTTTATATCGCGATGCTTATATTAGTAAGGATGGTGTGTTACTGTCCTTCATAGCTCATTGGATGATAAGGGAAAGCTGAGAGAGATTGGAATATATCTGTTTTTACAAATCAGATGAAGCACACGGCATTCTGGGGAGGATTGTGAGATGGGTCGGGGAACGTCTGTGAATGTCTTTAGCCCAAATCTCTCAGAGCTACCTCAGATTTCAGCTCTTATACAATTGCCTGGCTGATTACAGGATCCATCAAATCCCATGAGAAACAATATTGGGCTCTTGATGCAGCTGAAGTAGGGAGAGTGGGGTGGGGGGAGCAGAAGAGTTTGGTAGCACTATCGAGTAATAGAAGACAGTCGTGGAGAACTCACTGTGCACCAGAAACCATTCCAAGAACTTGACAACCCATTCATTTATGCTAAAACTTAAAAGCAATCTTGTAAGTGACATGAACAAAAAATGAGGTGTAGAAAGGCTGAGTTACACTCTCAATATGGCAGGATGTGCAGAGTAGAGACTGGACTCGGCTCTCTGGCTCTGTCACAACTAACCACGACGGCTGTGCTATTCATTCCCCTTGAGGCAGAGCAGGAAGAGCAGAAAGCAGTTTTCCATGGCTCCTTCTCCTCTCCTGCCTCTCTCAGGCTCAGACAGAGACCTCTGCCTATTCCTCTAGAGAAACAGTGAAACTGAATTCAGTTTCCATCATTAGCAACACTCTGTCCTCAGGAAGCCTCCAGATCAGCTTCATCTTGTGAATAATGAGAGAGGAAGCTGAGAGTGAATTCTGAAAGCTCCCTCACCCCCTGGTATCCCCAGGGGAGCATGGGAACACGTCTCATTTTGCACAGCTACCTTTTGTTGTTGGTTGCCTCATTTTTCATCTGAGTTTTGCATCCTCAGTGTGTTGCTGGGCTTCTGGGTCAGCAATATCTAAAAGTTTTCCAAGAATGAAAGAAAAGTTTACATAGGCTTTGTTTTATGTTCTTATTCCCTTTCCTAGAAACTTGCCTTCAAAACCCAAAGGTCTGGGGAAAATATTCAGAGAACAAAAAACAATGAGTTTCCTAAATACTTAAACAAGAAGATGAAGTGTGAGTTTGGAGGAAATGAGTGTTAAAATCTGGGCACACCCAGCTGGGAATCAGCCTGGGCTTCCGTGTCTGACAGTCTATAATGCCTTCACCTTTCATTCTGTCCCATATGGATTTCCTGAATATGTGGCCCATAAATCAATCAGCTGCAACAACATCTACTCTTTGCCTCTGGTGTTACTGTCGAGATTCCTCCCCTGGTCGTTGAAGCACTCCAGCCCCCTCTAGGGAGATCTGAGTAGATTCTATGGCTTGATGGAAGTTGGAGAGCAAGCACCCCAGTCCACAACTAGATTAACACAAAATGTCCTTGATCTGGATGATCTAGTTTCTGTGTGCACAAATCTCCAGGGGACCTTCCAGGTTATGCATATGTATAGCATATATCTGCATAACCTAGATACATATGCATATGCATGTAACAGCAGATTGTGATATCTGCTGTTAGTAGCCTCCATTTTCACCTGGATAGTGAGTAGTGTGGTCACCTGGAAATTTCTGTTTGTGCTAGAGTTCTGTGCCTCTAGAGTTTGCCAGTTTTCCTGAACTTGTGATCCTGTTAACCTCATGGCCTTGTATTCCTTTTGACCTCCTACTTGCATCTTGCTTGCTTTCTAGTCAAAAGAAGATCCATCACAGACCGCTGTGGGCTCTAGGTGCCTAGTTTTTCCTTCCTCCTAGGCTGTGCTGAGCTTCAAGCAAGGTTGTGCCTATAGCCATGAGGGTTCTCGGTCCTTAGAACAACCTAGTAAGGGAATGTTAAGGACTGGACACTCATGTCTTCCCTGACATCCAGTGTGGACGCTGTGCTCCCTGCATGCTTTGATGACATGAGGAGGCCTGGGGAAAGTAGTTCTGATTAGAGTATCATATGAGGGTGGAGCCTCATCAGAGGGTCAGTGCCCATATCAGAACGCATCAGCCATCAGCTCCCTGTCTGCCATGTTAGCCATCTACAGGTTAGAAAAGCATGTCCTACCAGGAAGCAATTCTTGCAGAACTCCATCTTTACCTTCTCATATCCCAACACTGTGAGAAACCGAGGCTTGTGGTTCAAGCTATCTAACACAGCATTTTGATCAAATCGGGAATACAGATATTTTTCTGCCTGTCACACAATGTATTGTTACAGACCATGATTAACCACAATGAAAGAAGCATGTAGCATGTTTACTTGTTATTTACTTGTTTATGTGCATCCTCTCTCTCTCTCTCTCTCTCTCTCTCTCTCTCTCTCTCTCTCTGTGTGTGTGTGTGTGTGTGTGTGTGTGTTATGCATGCATATGTATGCACACACATCCACAAGTGTCAGCTAGAGCAGAATGCTGCATGCTTTCTTCTGTCTTTCTCTGCCTTTGTCTTGAGACAGGGTCTCTCACTGAACTGGAAGATTGCTATTTTGTTTAGGTTGGCTGGCCAAGGAGCTTCCTTCTGGGATCTACCTGTCTCTGACCTTCAACACTGGGATTACAGGCACACACACACACAGCTATGCCTGGTATTTTACATAGGTGTTAAGGGTATGAAATCAGGCTCACTGGCATTTGGAGCAAGATCTCTGACCCACTGAGTCACCTTCCCAAGGCTTCAGTGTGTCCTCAAAGTATATCTGAGGGTCCTACTAGAAGTACATTAGTGACCACAAAACTAACTTCTGAAAGATCATTACCAGATCACTAACTTGGTAAGGGATGAGAGAACATTCCAGGCTCTCAGAATTAGCTGCACTGAAGTCTTAAGTCAAGGAGAGGCCGACTGGGGATGGGCATACATACCTACAGTTGCAGGACTTGGGAGGCAGAGGCAGGAGGACCCTCAGTTCCAGATCAGCATTGTGGTTCCGCAGTAAGGACCAGTTAAAAACTACAGAAAGGAACAGCAGAGGAAGGAGGAGAAAGAAGAGGAGGAGAAAAGGGGGAGGAGGAGCAGGAGGAGAGGAAAAAAGAAGGAACAGAGAAAGAGGTGAAAGAGGAAGAAGGGAGGAGGAAGAGAGGGAAGAGGAGGAGCAGGAGGAAAAGAGGAGGAGGGAGATGGAAGACAAGAGCTGGAGGAAGAGGAAGACTTAGCTTCCAGAAGAGCGGGTAAGGACAAGAGCCTTGTGAAGCTGGGCAAGGTGAAGTGTTCCAGATGTGCAGGACAATAGCGAGGGCCCAGCCCGAAGTAGTTTTGCCATTTGGAGGCTCTAGAATGACCTTTTCATTCAAAAGAAGAGAAAACTTCTTTCAGCATTTTGAAAGCAATGAGCTTTGTCTCCATAACCTCTTGGCTACAGCCTGGATCACAACTTCATGACAGTTTTATGGAGACAATTCAAGGGTGCAAGAATGAATAACTCTTCAAGGCCATCTCAAGATGGAGGTTGTTTTTGAGTCATTTACTTCCCATTAAAAGAAAAAATAATAATAAAAACTAGTCCTTAGGGGTAATCATCTGATGAAGGGAAATAAAATTAAGAATTCCCTTCAAAGACAAAGAATGCTTTGAGATCTTTTCTGGTCACACAGCTGCCTTTACGGATCTGTCCTGGCTAGACTAATAGATCCCTGGGGATGCAGCACATGTACTTTCAGAAAATGATTCTCCTGTTTGCCCTGCTTGGCAGGAAAGTAGATTGGAGAGGAGGGGGATCTGACTGTCTCACAATTGCCTGTGATTAGCTCCCAGCTTCGTGAATGTGATGTGTGTCCAGAGAACAGAGTGTGAGCAGACAGACCTCCACCTTGAGGTGTCCATTCTTTTTGTCTAATTCATTCCCTTTGACTCTGTGGTTTTAACTAAGGCAGAAGGGCTGGAGTTTTCTTTGACTGTAAATGGCACAATGAAGAGTCATGCTGTTCTCCACATCTGTGTAACGTTACCTTGTTTTGTTTTAAAAACAAAAGCTTTATGGTAAGTGCCCACAAATACTACACATAGTCCTCCTCTTCCCCCACTCCACCACAGGAGCCTTAGAATGTCCTTATCCACTGAGGACCTGGAAGTGACTGGAGTTCTCCTGTCTTTCACTCTTACATCATAAGAGACACAAATTTAAATTCTGTTGAGAGAAAAGAAAAATGAATACCTTTCCATGCATGCCAATTTTTCACATTGTCTCCTCTACAGAATTTCTTTAAAGGCCTCACGTAACCTGAAATTCCTTTTCCCTTCTTAGCAAATAAGCCCTCAAACCAGAGACCCTTCTGATGAACCTCTTTGTCTTCCTGTGTGTGGACTGAAGCTTCTATACAAAACTGTGTTCACTTCTAGCTCCAAAAGGGGCAAACTTCCATTTAAACAGGAAACCTTTTAAAAATATTGTATTGTATTCAGTCTCTGGGTAGGTGTGGTTTGATTATTTAATGATAAAAGAAGTTTTGCTCTTTTCAGGTGACTCACCTGCCAAGCATGCTAGGATGATCTAGTCTTCATTGATAAAGGCTGACAGAGGATGAGCAGTACACATACCAAGGACTCATAGTCCTTTTAGCTCATGGATGCTGTCAAGAACATCCTGGTCTGTAATATTTGTCCACCACTATATAATAAATAATGGCCTGAAGGCTTAGGGTCTTAAAACAATGAACAGCCATCACTGAAGGTCATGATAGGGAATCTAAACACCACTTGGCTGAGTGGTTCCGATTCAAGGTCGTATGGAGTTCCAAGGAAGCTATCAGTTGGGACTGCTGTAGCTGAAAGCCTTGAGCTAGAAGAAACACATCCAAGATGGCTCACTGTACTGGTTTAGGGAAGAGATCTCATGAAATTCTCTGCAGACCAAACCAGAAAGCCTTGATTCTCAGCTGTGTGTGAGTCTTTTTATAGGAGTGACCATGATGACTTGGCATCGGGCTTTACTCAGAGTGAGTGATCCACAAAGAGACAGAGAAAGAGTGTGATAGCTTTGCTGACTGCTACCACACATGTAAAGTATTCTTAGTCATATGAGTCAACTCTGATACAACGTGGGAAAAGACAGCACAAGGGTAGATGATCCAAAGAGGCAGGGATCATGAGAGGTCACCTTCAGAGTCAAGGGACACATTCTACACTCACTTCTTCCCAGAATAATGCACTGTAGAGTAATTCACCCAGGTAAGAAATGTTTAAGTGTATATAAGGAAGCTAAAATGCTTTTGCAAGGGGTTAGATTAATTACAGCCTCAGAGACACAGGGGTCATTTAAGAAATGATGCTTCAGAAAAGTAAAAAAGGAAGATCACATATATACCAAAAAGTCATAGTGTTCAGGAAGCCACCAGCAGGCCATTGTTATTAAAGCTTAGGGACAGCAAGGGACAGAGGCATGAACCAGATCACAAATGGTCTTAAAAAGCCAATGGAGAAAGGGAATTTCATTGTTCCTTGTGGAGAACCTGTGAAGTTATATCAGAGACTGATTTACAAAACCCAGTTTGTGTTTTATTAAGTATTCTCTGTCCTAAATGTAGAGATGGACCACAGAGAGCCAGCTGGGAAGTCACCACATCATGAGGGCACAGACACATGGACAGATTAATGATGGCAGCTGGGTACACAAGGTGAGACCGGAAGCGGCCCCTTGCAAGGAACGGCTCGGAGGAAAAATGAAAAAAGAGATGGCAATTAGTCTGCTTTTGGAGAAGAAAGAAAGGGATACATGAATGAAGCATCTGACTTGGACAACTGGGAGAGCGAGACGGGCTCTCTCCCCAGGGAGACACAAGAGTGCAGAAATTGGAGAGGTCTCCAGAATGTGTAGATAGTATATTTGATGAGTTTTTCCCAAGACATAGTAGCAAAATAACTATGTGAAAACTGCAAAACCAATTCCCACTTTAAATAGCTGTAGAAAACACATAAACATTAGGTTTAGAGAGATATATGACGGATATTAAATATTTAAAAAATGACTTGTTTACTTTTTTTGATACTAAAAAGACCCATACATTTTTAAAGCAGTGTTTCTGAAAAATATTTGACAGTGAAACTTTTTGTTCAACGGCATTAACTTACTGAAAATATGACAATCATTATCTGGGTGATGATTTATATTCTGTAACAATTTTTAAAACTCCTCCAAATTGCCAGCAGTACAACAAGAAAGCATCATTTCATCCTTGCTCATCTTTGCATTAGCCACAGTGTATCCTTATGGAGTCTGTTTTTTTGGGTTTTTGTTTGCTTGTTTTTGAGATTTACAAAGAAAGTGCAACTGATTATTTAATATTATTTTTGTTATTTTGCTATTTCAGTGTAATTTTATCAGTCACAAAAACAAACAAAGAAAGGTTTTTAAATAAACATGCAATGGTCTAATACTTTCAACGACAAAATGTGTCCTCTTAGCTGAAATAATTACACAGCTTCTAGCCTGGTTCAGCACTGCCTGGTGAACGGCGTGATAGTATAAATCCATAGTCGCAGCTCTTGGGAAGCTGAGGCAGAAGAAAAACAAGGTCAAAGCTAGCCTGAGCTACAGGTGGAACTTGAAGCCAGCCTGGGCTTTAGAGCCAGGTACTGTCTGAAATTTTGTAAAAAGTTGCCCGTTGCTATATAATGAGCTGTTGCCAAAAGCATTGCTAGTTTTTTTTTTTTTTTGAGATTTTACAACAGAAAATATATACCCCAGTTGTAAATTGATACTTATGCCATTGTTTTTCAGCAGTGGCTGCTTGCAAGCGCCTGAACTGGAGAGTCCTCTCTGGGCTTGAAGTCTGCTTGTGTAGGCTGAGAACAATATTTAGCAGGTTGACAGTTCCTGAAGTTAAATAGAAACTATTTCTTCCCTTTTAAATACACGCCAGCATAGAAAATTTCCCAAGAGGAAATGATTTGCTCCTAGCAGATAGTGGCCTTGAGATTTTAAACCATAACCCAGTAGCTGAACAGGCTTTGTGAAGGGCTAATATGTGGTTGAGGGTCCAGCTCCAGAGGAAGATTTGGGTTAGGTTAACCCTTCTGCTTCTGTGGCATTTAACAAGTGAAATAACTTCATTGTGATTTTGGCTTATCTAGAAAGAAGAAGTAATAATACCTACTTTCTGTGACTTCCTGAGAATAAAATGTTGACTTATAGGTGCCGTCAACTAATATAAGCAATCATTATTATCGGCAAATGGCTATTCCCACATAAAATCCAGATCACCATCACACAAAACAAATGGTATGGATTTCACCGTGGTCACACAGTAATGACAATAGCTTAAATCTAAATTGTGTTTTAGGGTGTGTAAACACCACTCCATCTCTAAGCTCATTAATAATAAAACACACTTTTCTGCAGAGAATCTACTAGGGAGACTGTGTCCAGCCACTAGTGGGAAGCGGCTGAGCACTGAGCCAGGCAAGCTCGGAGCCGACAGCCATTAGTGAGAAGTAACAGATGGTGTCTCACTTTTTGCTATAGGCAAAGAGCCAAATGACATGACTAAATAGAAAGACAGCCCCAGAGGACAGCATTTGGTCTCCTACTGAGCATGGAGCCTGAAAGGCAGGGACATTTTTAATAACCTTTCTTTGACAAGCTTAAAGCTATTTAATGCCTAAACCTGTCATACCTATCCGGCCAGGAGAACAGGTCTCCAGAGAGAAACTCCACAGTATGCAATCTTACCTCCTCAGGAAAAGGTATAAATTGCACACACATAAAAACCGTTAGAGCACAAGGTCACCAAACAAGAGCTTTCCATTTAAATAAAAACAGCCATTGCCCCTCCTTGTAACCTTCTGGACCTGGTCCCCAGTCTACAATGGAAAGAAAGCTGGAGTTCTGTCCAGTTGTGATTAAAATAAAACAGTAAAGGTCTTCTGTCTGCGTTGGCTGAAATTTGAGTCCAGTTTAATTAGAAGGAAATGCATTGTAAATTATTATGTGCTGAAAGTCTACATAAAAAGAAAAAAAAGGGGAAAAAACGAACTCATAATTCTTTATATATTGGGTTTCACTTTTTCATTAAACCAAATGAAACAGCAAGCAAATACTTTCCTTCCAAGCTTCTGGAATAAATGGGGAAATCAGCAATCTTTGTGATTAAAGCTCTTTTTTATTCCGTGGCTGCAGTCGTCAGCAGGTGCGAACCAGTCTTCTATAGAACACTATGCACTACTGCAAATTTACCCAATGAATCCTATTTATTTCCCAACCAAGTAGTAGAGCCTTACTGTGGACGTGAGTTTACTCTCTCTGGAGTCCACAGCTCATCTTGCCCCAGCTGCTTAATTTTCCTGTCACCACCAAAACCATTGTGTTTTAATAACTCCTTTTCTCCAGCCTCGTATGAATGCAAGGACACTGGAGAGGCTTCCTTCCATACTGAGCGGCTGGTTGGAGGCTTTTTGGACAACCCCAGGATCATGCAACTGGTCACTCTGTCAACACATCTTCCTGCTATAAGCAGTCCTGATTGCCATGTTAATTCCATTATTTCTAGCATAGAGTAGATGGAAAATGCTCAGAAAAATGTTTAAAGGGCCTGGGGATGTGGCTCAGAGAGTAGACTGCTTGCCTAGCATGCACAAAGCTCTGAGTTCCATCCCTAGTGATGCTTGAAATGGTATGGTGGTGCATGCCTGTAATCCCAGCTCTAGAGGGTATGAGGCAGAGGGTTCAAGGTCATCCTTCTCTATGTAGTGAGTTAACTGCCAGCCTGAGGTACATGATACTCTGTCTGAAAAAAATATTGTTCAAAAAAAAAAAAACAGATGTAAGCAAATACATAGACTGATTTTTAGTTTAGTTTAGAAACATAAATGTTGTTAAAAAATCATTCACAGGCCTAGAGAGCTGTCTCAGTAGATAAAACACTTACTGCTTTTGCAGAGGACCTGGGTTTTGTTTCCAGCACTCACATAGTGTCTCATAATCCACTGTGACTCCAGTTCCAAGGTACCAGATACCCTCTTCTAGCCTCCATGGGCATTGTGTGCATGCAGTGCATGTATATACAGACAAAACATACACATTAAATAAATAAATAAATACTTAAAAATTATTCACATTTTGAATCTTGAGAAACAATTTTTAAGGAACTTGCAACAAGCCACATTACACATACATGCACAACTTAGTTTTACATAAACATAAATATTTCATTAGTAACCTAAAACTTACTATTTCAATTAGATGCAAGGACACACTTGAATATGTGGGCCTTGATCAACACACATGCTCTCAACATTATGAGACTGGAAAGTATCCATCTACACACCATGTATTCTGTATTGAGTACTGTATTGTGTATTGAGTATTCTGTATTCAGTACTGTAGATTATTTATTAAAAAACAGGATGACACACAATAAACAGAAAAACATATGCTTCTTGTGTTTTACCATTCAAAGTTCCACCATACAGGCCTCCATAAATATTTTTATATGAAAACATTTTCTCTTTTAGTCCCACAATATATAAAAGAACTGCTTGTGTATTCCAACCTGAATGAGAGTAATGCTTTCTCTCCCATGGAGGTGAAGTGTTCTGAGGGCAAGCCAGACCCATGGGTTTTCATCTTTTGTCTCTTGGCTTAGAACAAGGCCCTAACACAGTTCTAATAAAGGTGGCATGTAGAGTGTGTAAGTTATCGGGGTATATTTCCTTTCAGTTCTTTGGAGAAGTCACACTTGTATTAGTTACTTTTCTGTTGCTGTGATAAAACGCCATGACCAAGAGCAACTTCCAGAAGAAATGGTTTATTTGGGCTCATGGTTGGAGAGGGATACGCGTCCATCATGGTGAGGAGGCATGGCGGCAGGCAGCAGGCGGCAGGTGCAGGAAGCTGAGAGTTCACATCTTCAAAGGCAAACATGAGGCAGAAAGTGCAAACTGGATGTAGGATGAATCTATGAGCTTCAATACCCATCCCCAGTGACACACTTCCTCCCCAGATAGTGCCACCAACCAGGGAGCAAGTGTTCAGATACCTGAGCCTGGTGGGGGTGGGGTGCTGTCAGTCAAATCACCACACATTTAAGATGAGTTCAGTTTTAAATAGTTTTAGCATCGTTGACACTTCTTGAGGTCATATGCTAGAAAATGAAGACCCCAAACTTGGATTAATAATTAAGTAAAGAACTGTGTGTATTAACACTAAATGCAGGGTTGAGAACATAGTCATTCTTCTCAGTCTTCTATATGCCAA
Organism: Peromyscus californicus insignis; assembly: GCF_007827085.1. Classification (NCBI taxonomy): domain Eukaryota; kingdom Metazoa; phylum Chordata; class Mammalia; order Rodentia; family Cricetidae; genus Peromyscus; species Peromyscus californicus. The sequence continues at coordinate 150,467,219 of NW_026294562.1, read as the reverse complement.
GCAATATCCCTGGTAAATTAATTCTGATATGTTTAATCTTTGCAACTCCTCAATGAGGGGTATTTTTACTATATTTTCATCACTAACATTTCACCTGAATATTAAGCTCAAACGGTTCAGATATAGTCTGAGATCACCACATGGCAAGCAGTGGTGTGACTCAGACTGAAATCTGAATTCATGACTGCTTTCCTGTTGCTCTCTGCTGACCTCCTTATCTCCTCAGCATGTAATATAACCTATATTGTACCAGATGCTCACTTTTACTCTGTCCAAATGTCTAGCAGGAGTCTGGACTTTTCCTGATCATCACACAGTTCTTGATTTCCATCTTCCTACTCTACAATTTTGCTAGGTTTCCTCTAGCTCTGTTACTTTTCCTCCAAACTCCCTGGTACGTCTCACTCTGTTTTTACAGCTTATAAATGATAACTCTGTAGTCTGAAGATTTACTGTGTCCCACCCAGCCCATGGTCAGGGAAAATCTCTCTCACCCACAGACAGACCCACAGCCGCTTATAAAATAATCACTCAGAAGCTTGATATTAATTACAAACTGTATGACCTATGGCAGGCTTCTTGCTAGCTAGCTCTTTCATCTTAAATTAACCCATTTCTATTCATCTATGTTTTGCCACATGGCTATGGCGTTACCAATCTGTTGGCATCTTGCTGCTCCTTGGGCGGCAGCTGGTACCTCTCTCTGCCTCTGCCTTTCTTCTTCCTGCCTCTCTGCTTGGATTTCCTGCCTGCCTCTAAGTGGTCTTGCCATAGGCCAATACAGCTTTATTTATTAGCCATTGGGAACAACACATATTCACAGCATACAGAAAGACATCCTACAGCATAACCGTCTTATTTTTTATATTAATTCTTTAATCATTTTCCTAGGGTGATCTTAGTACATAAAGTTTGGTGACTTAAGTACTATAGGGACCTAGAAATAAAACATTTAATTCAGCAGGACAATTTTTGTTTGGACTCATTATAAGCTCAAATCTTATTTCCATCACCTCATGTATCTTTAGTATAGTCTTTTCCCTCAGATTCTTAACTTATAAAGCAAATATAATACAGCGACTATGCAAATTAAATTATAAATGCTTTCATTTCTTGGCATAGGGCTGGTATATTGTCAAGAGTTTAATAAACAGTATTCCTGGTAATATAGTTCAGATCCTTTTCGGAAATAAAATGATAAGGTTCTTAACAAAAAGTGTCAAGTACCTCTAAATAACATCTCATTGTGGATGTGGATGATATACTATTAGGATTGCATACGCAGACATGTAGAAACAATTATACATATCCTATACTTCATAAATATGAGCTTGGCTTAGAGCCCAGGACTCCTTACAATGGCACCTACTTGTAGTTGGGGTTATCTCCTGGTCCTGCCTGGTCCACAGTCAGGACAAATCTATCTCACCTGCCAACCCCGCAGCTGCTCGAACCCAAATAAACACACAGATGCTTATATTATTTATAAACTGTATGGCCGTGTGGCTCAGGCTTCTTGATATCTAGTTCTTATATCTTAAATTAACCCATTTCTATAAATCTATACCTTGCCACATGGCTTGTGGCTTACAGGTACTTTACATCCTGCTCCTCATGGTGGCTGGCAGCATCTCCTAATTCAGCCTTCCTGTTCCCAGAATTCTCCTCTCTCTTTGTCCTGCCTATACTTCCTGCCTGGCTACTGGCCAATCAGCACTTTATTTATTAGCCAATCAGAGCAACACATTCACAGCATAGAGAACATCCCATAGCACCTACTCACAGTTCACAGGCTGTATTCCAAGGTGATGGAGAAGAAATTGGGAATCACGGTGATGAGCCTCCTAAGTGGTCCCCAGGAGAAGCAAGGCTGATTTATGAGATCAATAGAACACCAAAGGTGTCACTGAGTGGTCTTCCAGAATAGATTAGAGAAAGTAGTTCTCAAGCTGCTGTTTTAGCTGTGAGGATCAGTCCTGTGGAGATGCCCATAGAGACGACAAGTGAGCCTTCCTACCAGCTAGAAGCCCAGGCTCCCCAGGCATTGCATATTTTATAGTCCCCCCCCAACACACACACACACACACACACACACACACACACACACACACACACCTTAAGTAAAAAGTTTCCACTTGTCTATAATTCTCTTCAAGCTTACTGCTAGAACTTATAAGTCAACATAATTCTAAATTATGCTTTTGTTTTCCTTCAGTTTTTTTTCATGTTGATTGATGTAAATTAATGAGCAAATCACACATTTTTTACCCTCAACTTTGCATGACTCAGCTTTTCTTGGGCTGTTCTGAAGGGAACACATCTCCAATAGGCCACCCCTTTGATCACAAGAGCTTTGCTCAGGTCTGAAGGGACTAGGCTGGGTTTCTCAGCCAGATGACTATTCTGAGGCTCCTTAGGGTCATCAGCTCCCAAGAACTGTAGTTATTTATTTGCCTCACTCTTTGTTGCTCTTTGTTATTTTTGTTAATGATCTTCAAAGTATATATTATATAATCCATTTTTGTTGTTCAGTTTTGGGTTTTTTCATGGAATTTGGAATTAAACCTAGGTGGTGATCATGTTAGGAATGTGCTCTATAGATAAATACATCTGTCTATCTATCTATCTATCTATCTATCTATCTATCTATCTATCTATCTATCTATTTATTTCTGACGTAGGCTTTTGCTAAGTTGCCCAGACCATGCTAGGCAAGTGCCCTATAGATAAATACATCCCCAGACCATTTAGTCAAGTATTTATTTAATTATTAATTAACTAATTAATTAATTTTTGACTCAGGCTCCAGCTAAGTTGCCCAGGCTCCAGGCTGGCCTTGAAGTCACTCTGTAGCCCAATCTGACCTTGAACTTTCAATGCCCTTGCCTCAGCCTCCTAAGTTGCCTGAAGAGAGACCTGAGTCATCAGGCCAGGATATATAGCAATTTTTCATATATTTCCTGCATAGCCAGGATGCTGGAGGATCTTGGACAGTTCAAGGGACATGCCCAAGGGGTTCTTTAGACATTAATTTTTACTTTGTGCATTATAAATAATCTGGGTGATTTAGGCCAAATCCCAAAATGGAAAACTCACCAGTTCTGTGTGGCTTCGTGCTTCAATTCCTCTCTAGAAAAATAATATACACCATGCAAGGTTGTAATGGAGACAAGATTTAAAGTCAGTCTCAGATATTACAGAATGACAGTGACTAATAAAAAAAAACCTTCCCATAATTCAAAGTTCTACATATTTCTCCTGTAATTGCCTGTGTATGTGCAAGTGATTTAGTTTTATCTTATTTTAGAGTGATCACAATTTATTATTATTATTATTTTGCAAGATATTAAGATATAATTCAGTTAAAACCTTGGAATCTGAGATGGGGTCTCTACAGCGGTCCTGATTTAAATTCAATATAAATCACTACAAGTTAATTGAAAGTTCTGTGAAGGTTACTCAGATATCACACACCTCAGAAGGATGGAAACACTATGACCTAGCACCCAGCCAAAGTACATGCATCTGCTGTCTGCATTACTGCCTTCTGTTGTGAGAATGCCATGCAATCTGAGTTCCTAATTTCAAACTCCAGCTGGAAATGCATGGCGCATTGCTTAACCACTTCAGGCTTTAGCTAATTTACTAGCGTGTGTGTGTGTGTGTGTGTGTGTGTGTGTGTGTGTGTGTGTGTACGCACATGCTTCTGTATGTATGTTTTCCATGTATTTTATGTGTGCATAATGTGTGAAAGGGTGTGTATATGTATGTATAAATGAGTGTGTGTGTGTATGTGTGTATCACTTATGACCTTTCCACAAAAGTAATACTGTGAACATCTTTTGCACATATTTCCAAAGTGAAAAAGGTATGTCAGCCTATGTATGATTTCTTAACTATAGAGAATCTCTTTATGGAGTGTGACATTGTGCTATTTCCCCTATTAGTCACGATGGCTCCTTCCCCACCAGCTTATTCTGTTGAATTTGTTTCCTATTCTGTTTTATCCTATTTTCTAGCTATCATGACACGGTTAGCCAGTCCCATGCAGTGTCTTTGTTTTAATTTTAAAACATGTCCCTAGTGATTTCTTTTCCTGTTTCTTAAGACAGCTTTTTAATGCTTGTTTCTCTACAAAAACCCAGCATTTTCAGCCTCGCTTTTGGATGCAAATGCCATTTTGAAATTTACCTGAAGAACGGAAGCCAGCACACTGGCAAGATTGCTCTTCCCAGCAGAATCCAGGCCCTCCCATTAACATCTGTGTTAACATGTTCCTTTGTCCCCTTACGCTGGGGAGAAGACAGCTCTTTCTACAGGACTTTTCCGTGAGTTCTGGATCTTATTCCCATTTGCTTATCCTCAGATGGTGTGTGTGTGTGTGTGTATGTGTGTGTGTGTGTGTGTGTGTGTGTGTGTGTGTGTATGTGTGTGTGTGTGTGTGTGTATGTGTGTGTGTGTGTGTGTGTGTGTATGTGTGTGTGTGTGTGTGTGTATGTGTGTGTGTGTGTGTGTGTGTGTGTGTGTGTGTGATACAATAATACAAAGTTAAAATGGCTCTATCTTGAGACAGCTTAGTGTTTTATAATCCATTATCCTCCTCTTTTGCATCAGCATTTTCTCATTCTCTTCCAGAACATTCTATAAGCACATTTAAGTCATCCTTCACCAGAAAGCCAAAGAAAAAGAAACTACACCTCAATGCTGTGTGTTGAAACATGTCCTCAAATTTTTAGGTGGATGTTATAGTCCCCAAAATATGTCCAAAATATGAACTTGTTTGGAATAGAGTCTTTGGATAAGTTATTAGTAAAGATGAAGTTATAGTTATTATGTAAGTTATTAGTGAGCCACTAATCAAATGTTTGGCATTCATATGAAAAGAAAACACTGGACTACACACAGACATATACACAGAGAGAGAGAGAGACTACACAGCAGAGACATGTACACACAGACACATAGAGACACACAGACACACACAGTGGGGAGGGTCTAGGGAAGACGCAGGTAGTCACTAGAATGTTGTCTTCATTCACGAAATCCAAAGGAGCAGGCCATAAATCACCGCAACCTGCAGAGGTAAGAACTGCCTTTGCTCCAACTCTCAGAAAAAAGTAAATTTTGCCCCCCATCTACCGCATACTGTGTCCTCTGGTACTGCAGACTCAAAAGGCCACCGTGGGGCACGAACACACCCGGAAGCCCTCCTCCCTCACTGTCAGCTTCTCGCTGTTCTTAGCTGTAGCTCTCAACTCTCTTCAACTCAAGGTGCCACCTGAGTCACTAGTTTTGTTAACTTATTTCTATTTTTTCAAGCTATGTGTCCACATAGGTTCCTTAAAAACTCTACGTATGTATAAGGCTTCATATTGCAGAAGAGCCAAGCCCAGATTGACACGGCTCATCCCAGATCCTTCTCTCAGAGACAGAGGCCTCCTGATGCAAGCAATTTCACTTTTTTCTCACTTCAATAGACTGTTAACACAATCAACCACATGAAGCTTACCTATCTGCAAGCCCAGAGTCCCATGATGCAGCTGCCATGCTTTGAGCATGACCATGGCCAGGGAAGTGACCCAGGTACTTCATTTATGTCCCTCTGAAACTGTGGAGTTAGATATTTATCCTCACTAATGTTGAATAGTCAATATGCACAGAATCCTGGTGCTACAAGGTTGGATTCCCATAATAAGAAGTTCATTGTTCCACAGGATGACTTTAACAGGGTAATGGTGCAGTGGAGCGCAGGAAGTCTCGTTTGTAACTGCATTTGTCAATAGTATGCTTATGCAGTTATATTTCCATTAACCAGAGTTTTCACTCTATTTCTCTTTTTTTTCTTGCATGTATGTGTATGTGTGCATGCACGTGAGGAGCACAGGTCAGCAACAGGTGCTGTCTTCCACAATAACTCTCTACATTATTTTCTGAGACAGGGTCTCGCTGAACTTGCCCCTCGCCCATTGGGCTCAGATTGCTGGGCACCAAATAAGCCCCAAGGATCTACCCTTCATCTCAGTGCTGAGATTACACGCACATCCCATCCCTTTTCTACATGGTTGCAGGTGACATAACTTAGGTCCCCAGGCTTGTACAGTAAGTCCTTTACCAATTGAGCCATCTCCCTAGACCCCTATGACTATCAATCTCTCAGCCATATGATCCTTTAGCATTTCATGAGTGTCACTGGACTGGACAAATGGGGTTGCTCTCCATAGTGGCTTTCACGCTTGTCCAACAGTCTATTCTCGCAGTGGAGTCCCAGAGTTCTCAAGTCTTTTTTTTTTTTTCCTTGCAAAATAGTAGCTAACTTGGGGCTAGAGAGATGGTTCGGTGGTTAAGAATGCTTGGTGCTCTTCCAGAGGACCTGGGTTCAGTTCCTAATACCCACATGGTAGCATAACCATAGTAACTCCAGTTCCAGAGGTTCCAACGCCTCTCTTAGCTTATGTGCATGTATCATATATGCATGTGCACACACACGCACTCACAGACATAAATAAATAAATGTGAAAAATGAAAGAAAAGTTATACTCTATGGTAAAAGAGGCATTGTTTAAAATTCACTACTTCCAACTAAACTCTGTTCCTGATCTTTCTATGGGTGAAAACAGATTAAATTCTAAAACTGATACATTGTTTAAATTATTCTAGTGTTAAAAATGGAAATACTTCTTCACATTAAACCATTTTTTTTAAATTTGAGATCACTGTTTTAGCTTCCTAGTATTCCTACTCTGAATCTTCAACGCAGTTCCCACAGTCGTGGAGGCAATCACACGGGAGTACCTACGGCTGACATGCAAAAACACTGTTAAGAAACCGCCACAGCCCTTCAATGGAGAAAGGGTTCTCGACTCTTGCCATTTCCAGTGGGGAAAGAGTCCTGTATCCTTCCCAAAGAGAAATTCACACACACACACACACACACACACACACACACACACACACACACACGCACGCACACATACACGCATGTACACATGCAGGGGGGCTATGGGAAGGAAAGGGGAGAGGGAGGAATACAAACATTGATGGGCCATACTTACTATTTGCGCTACTATCAGAACTGAACATACCATGTTGACTAATGTGTGAATGGAGTCTTATTTCTTCAACACTGCCTCTCTGCTTTTTTCTTTCTACCTTGTGTATTATATACCACTGCCATTTCTTATGACCCAGATGCCAGCTAAGAGTGAGTTACTAACTTGGGCTAAGATAAAAGATGGAGACTATACTTAGATTCAAATCTAAGTTTCCTTCCAAAACAGCTTTATCAGGGCTTGGTGTGGCTACAGAGGAACACTTGTACTCCTAGCACTCGAAGAGTTGAGGCAAGGGGATCTGGGCAACATGGCAAGACTCTGACTCAGAAAAATAAATAAGCAAATGAATGAATGAATGAAGCAAGCTTGCTTAACTGGAATATCAGAAGGCTACATAAAGTGATGCCAGCCTTTGACAAACTACGAACATTTGTTTCTAAAAGCTTTCAGCTGTGTGTGAAGCTGCATGAGGGGCTTCTGTGGCAGCGGCAAGGCAGTGGTTATCTGGAGTTCTAGAACCTTATTCCTGGTACTAAGGTGCAGAGTTCTGTAACTCTCCCACTGTTAATGTGGTGGCTTTCATGGACACAAGTCAGTCCAAGATTTTAGCTATAAAATGCAAAGAAACAGTCTTAGTCTGTCCAAGATAACACTTGAATGGATCCTTGACCTCCTTTTAGGCAAAGAGTTTTAGAACTGCCTTGTATTCTACTAAAGCCACAGAGGAGTTCAAAACAAGGCCAGTAATAGCTGGGGACTGTTACCTTCTGAAACATCAGTGCTCTGCTGAATCATTACTTCTCATCTTCCTCTCTCTTAAAACAGGTATTTGTAAGTTTCCATTTTAACCTTTGGCATTAAGTAGGAAATGAGATCTGTTTCTCTCTCCTTTATAAACTACGGTGCATACTTGATCATCCAAACATCATACATGGTGTTATGGTGCTGAATCAGGTATAATTTGGGGCTTATATCTTCAAAATCACATACTGCATTTGTTAGCAGTCTCATGTTAAGCACACAGAAATATGCAGGCACACAACAGGTGTGGACTTTTCTACAAAAAAAAATAGAGACCTCTTTTCACTCTACAAGCAACTCCATAGTTTATAGTTTTTTCAGACTGACAATTTGGTTGAGAGTCTCATCTGTTTCGTTGGCTGACTCCTTTGGATCCAGTTGTAAATACCCTAAGAGCAAGTATCTGTTTTTCTACTTCTATTTAATACAAAGTTTGCCCAAAATTTTCAGTGAAAGTTTGTGAAGTGTTACCAATCACCTGAATTTCTACCAAGAATAAAGATATACAAAAGCCTGTTTTCAAAACAATGTAAACAAGTATATTGAAACCTCAGACTCTGAGTCAGGAGCTCTAGGGTAAAACCCACAATTAATGCGCATTTGCAATAGCCAACTGAGATGGTCTTGTCCTTCTGACCGCATTCCCACAAACACAGGTCTAGCTTTCTCCTCATTGTCTGACATCTATGAGATGATGCCCCTGAGTAGTTAAGTGATGCCATGAACTGGAGTCACAGACACAAGTTCAAACTTCAGCACTTGCATTTGCTAGTTAGACAGAAACACTACTGAATCTATCTTAAATTTCTACACACACACACACACACACACACACACACACACACACACACACACGTTTCTATGAGTGTGTGTATGGGTACGTATGTGCAGGTGCTCACACCCAAGTCCTTGCTTACATCGGAAGAGTATTTTGGAAGTCCTGCTCTCTCACCCCCTACCTCACTCCCTTGACCCTGGAGGTAGGCCTGCAGCATGGAGGCTCCAGCAATTCTCCTATCTCTGAGTCTTCCTAGTGCTGGGTACGGGCGTGCATACAACCACACCCGGCTTTGTATGTGAGTTCTGGGGATTAAACTCCCAACCTCCTGAAAAAAAAAAAACTTGCAAGTGGAGGAGGCCCAGAGGTGTGTTGGGACTTCGTGAGGAAACAAATGTAATGAAAAAAATGTGGGGTTGGGTAGAGAGCTGTGCACGGCCGCGCCTCAAAGATGGCGCCGGCATCTGGCTTCCACCTTCCCTATGGCAGGTGTTCTCTGGGATAAACAACTCCTTATTTGGCTTGGGCGTGGAATCTGGCTTGCTTGCATATGTCTGACCCTATTGGCATTGTCCATGTGGCACTACGGGGTTGGTTGCCCAGTGGCTATAAAGGGCATGGGTTGGCTTTCCCCGGAGTCAGAAGATGGCTTTCCCCTGGGTCAGAAGATTGTTCAAGGTTCCTGAATAAACTGCTTGGAGAAGAGCCTGGTGTTGCATCTTCCTTGCTGGTTGAGGCGGACGCGACAGGGTTGGTTTCTAGAAAAATCTACTTCCAAGCAAGGAAAAGAAGAAAATATGCAGTGCCCCAAACTGTTTCCTGGGGAAGACCAAAGGTGCGTGGGGACCGTGACGACAGAACTTACATGGCCTCTACCTTCTGTGTCTTCTGTCTTCTTGCTAAGAATAAAGACCTTGAGATAAGATTCAGAAGAGGCAGAATAAGGATGTTTTCCAAGGGACTGATCAAGCAACAGAGTCGGGGACTGACCTGGGAAGGAGACCAGCAGGGGTCAGCTCTTGGTGAGGTCTGGCAGAAAAGTAGCCAGGGACTCTCTAGCAGTGGTTCTCAACCTGTGGGTTTGACCCCTGAGGGGTCGATTGACCCTTTCACAAGGGTCCCCCAAGACCACCAGAAAACACAGATATTTACATTACTACTTATTAAAAGTAGCAAAATAACAGTTATGAAGTACCAAAAAAATCATTTTATGATTGGGGGATCACCACAACATGAGGAACTGTATTAAAGGGTTGCAGCATTAGGGAGGTTGAGAACTACCGATCTAAAAAATAAATTACCTCACAGGTAAGGAAACAGAGCTAGAGATTTACTGCTTTGTCACAAACCACCCAGAGAAGTGAGAGAAGTATAAACATATGACCCCACACCTCTAATTCTTACATGTGCTGGGGAAATAGCTCCCAGTGATTGATGGCTGTCTTGTGAAAAGAGGCACAGGCCTGAGAGGTCAAAGACAAACTGAGAGAGAGAGAAAGAGAGAGAGAGAGAGAGAGAAGGGGGAGGGGGAGGGAGGGAGAGGGTGGGAGGAAGGGAAACACAAAATGGTGGATGCTGGATTACTAAACATCAACCAATGAGTTGAAGTTTCTTGTTTACGTCCAGTTCCCAGCAACAGCCGAAGGAGCCTGTCACGAGTGACTGAGGACCTACAGCTTCTTACTGTAAGACAATGGACAGACCCAGTGTTTTCTGAGAAGCACAGGTATTTTTCAAAACATGAGCTCTTTAGTTTTATTATTATTTTGCATTTTTAAAACATTCATTTTCAACTTGCAGAACCAGTAAATTATACAGCCGGAGGTGTTAGCAACACCAGGATATCTTTAACATTGAAATAAAGACCATTTATGACCAAATTAGGTAAAATCTAGAATTGTGTAACAGAGAAAGGAATGAGAAAAAAAGGTACCTCATCATGAAAAACACTTATTAAAGTATTTATGATATAATGATTATTCCCCCTTTTCACTTGCCTTCTCACTTTCTGAAATAAGCCACTGTGAATGACTGCAGAACTGAGTCAATGAAATGATAAGTTATGTCCAAAGCAGCTATGCGAATTCATTTCTGATAACCTGACTGCAAAAAAGGAAAGGCTAAACACAGAGTCACTTGGGGTAAAAAGTGTCCCCATAAGTCAAGCACTTGATTATAGTTCAGTATTGTCCACAACTGAATACGAAGTAACGAAACTGAAAGTACCCAGATCCTACCTTCAGTGTTTGTTACTAAAATACTCATATTTGAAGAAAAGGATATTGTGTTCCCCTTAAATTTTGAGAGTTCATTTATACAAGGCAGATTTTATAAGAATGTCCAAACAGCAGAAGCTTCATAAACCAACAAACGTATGTATGTGAATACTCTCAAAGATTTTACATACAGCAAGAAAAAACTTAGTATAAAAATGATTGACAGGAGTGGCTGCCTTTCATTTAGGTTTGCTTAATATATTCTAGAATCAAGGGTTAGAAACATGTCAAAATTCAAAATGCATAAGAACAATTTACCAAGTAATGTTAAAAACCTAATTATTTAAGATAAATAATAAATAAATTAAATAATATAATAGGAAATCATTAAAAAAAACCCTTTGAAGTAAAAAGAGAAACAATTTTCCCAGATAAGAATGGTTATAAATCACCAAGATGTAAATCCCAAAACCAAATGAGTAAGACTTAAATCATAAACCATGGAAGATTACTTTAAAACATCTTGACAAAAATATTATACAAGACATTTTCTCTTACCAGAGATCAATTTACATTATAAAGACAAAGAAAGTTTAAAAAACAACAGATCAAACAGAATGAAAAGCCTACACATTTTCCAGTACGTTATGATGAAGAATGAACAGCACAGGCAGGTATGGTGGTGAATATGTGGCCTGTAATCCTAGAAGCAGGAAGACCAGTGAGTTCGAGGCCAGCCTGTGCTCCATAAGACCCTGCCTCAAAGTCAACAACACAGACCAGTAGAAGGCTTCAGTATTTTGCAAGTGATGTTGATAAGATTGGATCTCCTTTGCCCCTCTAAACACAAAAGCTTAGATTAATTAAAAAAGAAAACTTTAAATTAATTAAACACAAAGCTCATACATACATATGAATAGACCAAAAATGGAAGGGATATGTTCATGTGTGCATATGCAATTAATATTAATTGACCCTTAAAAAGACTGAAATGCTTTCTCAAGAGACCAGCATGGTACTAGGTGGTGTTAAAGGAACTTACGCATGACCTGCTTTATGTGGAGTATGAAAGGTTGGTTTCCTGCAAACAGTAGAGTGCTGGTTAATAGATACTGAAGTTTAGGAGGCCGGAGACAGTATCAAAAGGCACAACACTGCAGAGAGAGAGAACAGAGCTCAAACTCTCCATGCTGACCACAGCTAGCAGAACGCACTATGGGTTTGACTACTGCTCAGCCAAGTTAAGTATTTTCATCACCAAAGTCAGAATTTGAAGTAGTGTATGTGCTCAGCTTCTTGACTTAGTCTTTCACAACGTATACACATATCCAGTCATAATCCAGCTGTACACATGTATCCAATCGCATTTTGATTGACAATGAAAGAATAAACAAATTTTAAAAAAAGTTTGAAAAGAGATTTGTCACTTTATAGCAATAAAGCGGAAATCTAGTTATCTTCAGTGTCATGGAGATGATACAGGATATGTACACAGAGATCATAGAGGTTATGTGTATTTATGCATCTTAATCTGAATCATAATATATAATTATGTCTCCTATTATAGAGCATTATGTAAGCATTAGAGGTAATGCATTAGGTGGTGGTGGTGGTGATGAGCAGAGCTGGTAATTTATATATAATTTAAAAGTTCAAACTAGCAAAAAAGAAGGATATTAGGATATATATATATATATATATATATATATATATATATATATATATAATTGAAAATTTCTCTTGTACTTGGAACTATATCTATCAGTTTGCTAGAACTGAGTACTTCTGGGTAATGACGAGTAGTCACAAAGAGGTGACTTGGCAGTATGAGACCAAGTTCAGTATTTTGGTTCTTTGTATGGATTTAAATTCTTTTTAAACTTTGAAAATCTAGATATTGTTATGAGTCGTGACAGACAGAGATATCCCTGAAGCCCTCAGAAAGACATCAGTATCTGAGGGTCCTCGCCTGGTTCCACTGTGAGACAGACACTGAGGAGGGGGGCTCTGCAGGCTGCAGCAATGCTGGGCAGGTCTTTCAAGTCCGAGAGGCCAGGGCTAACAGGAATAGAAACCATCTGTGCTCACACATATGGAATTCCCACTATAAAAATGCTTCTTCAGCTTTATTTTAGACTGAAAATAAAAAGGAAGAAAGCATACCCAGAACCTCTGCAATTTTAAATGATAAATGTGATAACTTAGGCAGAATATATACAATGCATTTTATATAATGTGGAACTAATATAAGGAAACCATTTTTAAAAGTTATTTGCGATTGACTGCTCTGTATGGCTCTACCATCTGAGCCTACTCCTATATGCCGAAAACATGAGAACTAACCAAACCAGCAGGAGGGATTTCTTTTCCTCCTCAAGGAACCATTTGCCAGGTAAAAATGTGGATAGTCACCCCCACCGTCTCTCTCCAAGCCCTGTTCAGCCAGAACTCCAGCTGAACTAATAGGGTAGCTGTGCAGACCTTCTGTGACTGTTTTGTTCTCCTGGTGATCCACACAGCAATATTCCAGTAGAAAGTGCAGCGCAGTTCGGGCACATGCTCTCCTTCCACATAGGCGGAGCTGGCGGAAATCAATCAGCAAACACTGAGCCCAGCATGCGCCCCTGCACACAGGTGCTATCAATCAAGTCGGATGTCACCAGTGTGGCTGGAAGTCAAAGCATCCAGTCTGATTTGAATCTCTCTCCCCAGGGCAATGTTTCTTGTAGCTGAAGATATGCGGCTTTTCTGTTGGTTTTGGTCGTTTCATAGTTTTGATAATTTTTATAGCTTAATTTTGATAGCTTATGAAACTAGTAAGAGAATCAGATTCCATAAAAAAGTATTTTCTCTGCAATCCTGTGATTTTTGTCATTACACATGCTATATACACTCTGAATTAAATGGGGTGCTGAGAAGTTAATGATCCATCCAGTATTTTAAGGACTCTAGACTGAAAACATACCTTCAAAGTTTGCCAATTCTCTTTTGAAAACAATTTTAATTTTAATTGTGTTTTCAAAGTTAGAAAGACCAGCTTTCTTTATAGAAACTGTCGACAAATATTGTATGTTACCATAGCTCATCTGCTTTTCAACACACTGGGAAAGAAACATCGTGATATCCGAACAAACAGCAAAATTTAACCCTTGGACCTCTTCTGGCTTTTATCACGTTAGGGCCTAAGCTCAAGTCATATGTGCTTACCTTTGCTTTAGTTTAAGAGTTGAAGAAACAATGACTTGATTAAGGCCTTAGTATATCATATTTATTATCTACACATTAACATACAAATTCCTAAACAGGATTGTATGAAAAGTAATAAATCAAAAAAGTAATAAGTTCATTTGGCATATATTAAACACTTAGAAAACATGTAACTTTGGGTCCTGATTACAGATTCAGTGAGAAAATGAATAATAGTGGTTCATGGCTTTCTAAGCCTCATGAGTGAATGAAATTGCTTTTGATAACTTTATGGAATAAGCAACTTGGAATCATGTAGTTTATTGTATGTTACATTGTTAGAGTAATTCAAAAGTTAACATGGCTTTTATGAAGGAATAAATCTTTATGTGATAAAATATTTGTCTTAGGTGCTTGTTAATTTCTTATCATGCTCAGAGTACTATACCACAGAAGCTATAGATTGGCTGAAATAGGACTAAATTCAGGAATGATTGAAGAAAACTCAGTTCTTTTTGATAAATAGATCTGTCTTGATGTAGACATCTGCCATTGAACTTGGAGGATAAGTGATGGCATGTTTGTGTGGGTCATACTTCCTCTGATTTGTAGAACATGAGGATATAGCCAAAATTATGTGTAGACAACATTCACACTCAACACTGTGTTGACCACACATAGTGGTCAATCATAGTGATGGATGGTCTACATGACTTCACACAAAAAGTTGTAGCTAAAGCTAAATGTGAGAGGATCTGACTGGTGGCATACATTTCTGGAAATCTGGGACCAAAAGAGCTCTCTCAGATTCTACACTTGGTCTTAGTCACCTATACTCAGTAGAAATATGTCTTACATAATAATTTTCCCCCTAGAATAAGACATAAGGACTAGAAATGACTCAAAGTAAAACATGTTTACAAGAAACTGCGTTTTATTAATTATAACTATAGATTAGTGCACAAAGTCAAAATGGTCTGTTGTATTAAATATATTTAAATGTTTCCTTAGGTATTTTACTTATAAACCTACCAATAGTAATAGGAGCATTTATTTATACATTAAGGTATGAATTCTATGAGCAAAATTCTCAGTAAGCACATTATTTCACTATGGCTTCACTCCGTAGCCCAGGCTGGCCTAGAACTCACCATGTACTTCAGGCTGGCTTCTAATTTGTGGTAATCCTCCACCTCAACTTCCTGCATGCTGAGGTCACCAGCTGAGGACTGATTTCCATACAAAGTATACACATCCAAGTACCAGACAGAGCGGGCTACATCCACACATTCTCATACATTTACTCGTCAGAGAATCTGACTTCAGTGGAGACCCCTCTCTATAAGAGTGACTGTGTGAGAAACAGAGGGGCCACACTTTTGAGGACTTCAGTGATAACTAAGGCCCAGGCTTGGAGAGCCGGGTCAATACCCTCTGCTGAAACTCTCTCATCTTCTTTAATGTCTCAAACATCTTCTACTAAGCAACCTCTGAAGGTTAGATGGGTGTTTTCCTTACTCCAGGTGGAACAATAAATAAATGCGTCCCATGGAAACGAATGAGGAAAGACAGGCCAGAGAGACTAGCACAGAGACAACAGACAGAGACTTCAGAGCAAGAACTCCAAAACGATCCGAGGAATTTCAGACACTCTTGAAACAAGTAGGGGGAAAGCTTCAATGCAGAAAGAAAAGAAAAATAATTATTGTATGTATTAGTACAAAGTGCTATTCATTATTACTCCTTCATGCATATATATAATGCCCTTTAATCATATTAATTTCTATGACTCCCCATCATTTCTCAAATAGCTCACCTTCTTTTTCAATGTCTTTTTAAAGTCTAGATTTAAAATGAAAGCCACATTACTGAACTCAAGTTCAGAGGACAAGGTCAAGGGCAGAATGAAGAGGCCAGAAAGAATCAATGCCCTCAAAGGTAAAACAGTAGAGACTACCCAAATGGAACAAGGGAGAGTAGATGAGGGGTGGGGATATGTGCTATGACAGATACATAAGGACCCGTTGATCCCAAACAAACAAAACTCTAGCATCACCACATTAGAGTCCAGGAAGGAGAAAGTAAGTGAGGTTTAAAAAATTCTAAAACAAAATGGTAACATTTTCCTTCAAATTTGGCAAAAGATACCCCCCATATATAGATTCAAAATATGATATGTAACTAAACAGGACAAAATTCTATAGAACTACATCCCAAAATAACATCAGCATAGAAGTTCCACAAAGGATAGTCAAAGAAAAAGTGGAAACAGTAGGAATTAACATTTTACCTGTGGAAGAAAAAGCCAGTGTAGATGACAGTTTTCATGAAGAAACCTGGAAAAGATGACAGTATCACAGAGCTCTTAAAGGCAAGAAGAAAGCCTGTCTCAAGTTGTGTCTCTGGCTAAGTAATAATGCACTGTCAGATGGAGGCCCACTAATGTAACATGTCACTAAAAGCCCCGTTCTAGAAAGCGTGAAAAGGAGGTTTTGAATAGCCATGTTCCTGGTGCTCTGTCAAAGAACGGCATGGCTCCCAACTCTATGCAGGTAAGATGGGAGCATTAAGAATGGTCCACGCTTTTCCAGAAACGGTGCTATACAAACTGGTTTTCAGGCCATTTCACAAGTTTTTAAACCATCTACCCCTGTTTCCTTCTGCCCTTTAGTTCCTGTAACATCAAAACAGATTCTCAAAAAAAAACGTTTTTGAATTATAATGTCGTGACAACCATGGTAATAATCCCTTTGTAGAATGAGCCAGTAAATCCAGCTATAATATAAATTTTTCAAATATTCTTCCTTAGCTAACGTCTGTAACAACAATGAAATCATTTTAAATCTACAGGGGCCAATTTAAACCGCACGGGGTTCAGGGCTTCCTGGCTATAATTAGAACATGGTGTCTGGGCTAGATGAGTTTTGGTTACTATAGCAACCCCATATGCACCCTTCATCTGCTGACCAGTGGACTATGCCATGTCTGCTGTAAATTGCTTATTAGTCACTTGTCATTTATTGTGTTGTTTCAACAATAATTCCAACTGGCCCTGTCAGAGACCCATGCTTTTGCATTGATTGGGGAACAGACCAGAAAGAAATGAATACACATTTGCCTGCACCTTTATCCCACTCACTGTTGCTTCTGCGCAGGCAAAATGCCGAGTATTTGTCTAAACTACTGTTCAAATTATTTTGCATTTTGTTTTTTACAATAGTATTCCAAATTATTTATGAAGTATTCCAAACTAGGAGATCTCTTTACTTTCAGAAGAGATGATAAAACAACTAATATGCATGATTTTACTTTAAAAATTTTTAATTGTTAATATATTAAAGACTGTCTAAAGCTCAGTTGTAGATACAAATTCAGTTACCATGTTTGGGTAGACTTTGTTCTTTTACAACTTCATACATGTGCACTGTGGATTCTATACCCTCCTCCCGACTCCCCTTCCATCCCTCCAGCCCCCCCTGCTCCCTACAAACAAACCTCTTTCCCCCACTTGTCTTGGTTTTTGTTCAGTGTCCTACAGAGTCTGACTGGGGACATTGGTGAGGCCAATTTAAAAACTAACATCAGAGATTTTTAGGGTACTGAATGTGTCTGGGACTTACAAAGAAATCTGGCCATTTTCTCCCATGGTTACATCTACATCCACTGAAAGCTAACAGCACACAAGCTGATATCCCTGAGGGCACTGTGTCAATATTCTAAGTATATGCATAGCCTCGCATGGAATATCTTACCAAAGTTATTGATATTATGTCAAAAGCTCAGTACAACAATGAATATTTCAGCAGCCGTCCAAGTCTGAGAGAGCTTTGAGCAGGCTCAGGAATGAACAAACCTAGTATTTACCTAAAATAAACCTGTTCTTTACATTCTACTTTCTCTATAGTCTTTAAAAATATGAGACAACCTGTTCTTTACATTCTACTTTCTCTATAGTCTTTAAAAATATGAGACAATTATCTCATAATATAAATATAGATAAATCATAAGCAAGGCATGGCAGCACACATCTGTAATCTCCACTGCTGTGGAGACAGAGCCAAGAAACCCTGAGATCAAGGTCAGCCTGGGCAACCCAGCAAGATCACTTTAAAACACAAAAATAGTTTATTATGGAAACTTGATTTTTAATAATTAATAATAATTTTTAGCACATTAAATCTCAACAACAGAGTGACAGAGTGCTTACCAGATGAATAAAATATTGCCACTTGAATGTAGAAGTGAAGGGTCATAAAGGGTATTGTGATAAACACAGACAAGAATTTGCCTTTGGAACAAGTTGTCTTTTAATATTGTGTAGAAGCCAATTCAAATTAAAACCCTAGGATCTACAGGTTACCACAGATGATATTCAGAGTTCAACAGAGTCTTCGTATCATAAGTAAACATAAAATGTAAACTCGGTTTTCATGCTATAACCCTGCGATTAGTCAGATCCAAAGGACACCCCAATTCCCTAAACTCCAAAGTTCCATATATCCAGAAATGAACTCAACCTACACTATAGGAGCATTCTCAGTGGGTAGAGAAAAGCCAGGATTCCTCAGGAACTTACGAAATCAGCTCCCATTTCTGAGAAGTCGTTTGTGGATATTTGGACTGCCTTTTGGAGTGTCCTTTGGACGTGAAAGTCACAGCATGTGGAACTTGTCTCAGGGTGGGGCTCAGATCACTCACTGTGTGAAAAGGCAGTGACACAACCACAGTGGGACTTCAGACACGGTAAGCCCCTTTTAACTCGAAACCTAACGGCAGTATGAAGAGCAATGAAGCTCCCGGAGCCAGCTGGAGCCAGCCATCACTGTAATGATTTAAGCTCCTTCCCTTAGGGCCGGACATGACGAAGTCAAAAGGGCACCCTTAGCCCACTAGGGCAATGAGCATCTGATAAATGAGGTGGTGCCACACTTTGGATAGAGTAATTGATCATTTCCAATTAAATCTGCAGAAAAATCAATGGTTGCTTCTTAGAGTGTTTACATCAATTAACTGTGTCAATAATGACTATCTTATATGCACAATGTTTGGAGAGGGATCACTCTGTTTATAACCTGTTTCTACTTTTGAACTTCAGCACACAGCATGAAGCAAAAGCATGAGAGTGAGAAAAAAAAAAAAGCCTTTTTGAGGGGAGGTCATGGATCTTATACTATGGCCCAGGCTAGCCTGAATTTCATAAGCAGCTCAGACTGGCCTGGGACTCATCCCTGACTGGCCTGAACGCACTATGTAGCCCAGGCTACCCTCAGACATAATCATGGCATGGATGAACATAGATTCAACTCTGAAGCAGTAAAATAACTCTGGGAAGCGTTTAAGGCTGCTGGGTTGAAATCTGAGAAAGTCACTATGTATTGGAATTGATTCTTGTTCAGATTCATTCTACCTGAATCACTTCTAAAATGGTTTACACTTCTTAGACAGATGACCCTGGTGATAATGCTGTCACCAAATCTTTGCCCTATTTCCATTCAGGCAAGCATAGTGATTAGCTACTTGTGAGTGTCCGCTGCAGCCTGGGGGGGGGGGGGGGGGGGGGGGGGGGGGGCGTGGTTCTGGCTGCTCAAGGAGAAACAAGTCAGAAGTGGTCTTGTTTTCACTGAGTATGTTGTCCAGAGAGACACATACAGAGTGTATGTACTCACAAGCAAGGGTCAAGGCAGCCAGCAAAAAGCAATTGCTTTCTCTTCTCTTCTGATCTCCACATACCTGGGCAGTTGGAAGGATACTGGGTGTATATGGGGGTCTTCTCCTTGAGTTAATCTTCCCAGGGAATACCTTTCAGACCTCTCCAGAGGCCAATCTCTTAGCTGATTACAGATCCAATCAAGGAGACAACCAAGATGCACAACCCAAGAATATCAGTTCAAAAAAATCCAAAACAAAACAAAGTCAAAACAAAAACACTACAAAACACACAAACAAAAAGTCCCATCAACACAGCAAGGTTTGATCTCCTCTTAAGGGACTTCAGGCTCTGAAATGCAATGCAAACTATAAAAAATGATGAGTGGCTAATGGCTCAGTGGTTAAGAGCATCTGCTGCTCTTGCAGAGGACCCACACTGGACTGTTCACAACTACCTGTACATCCAGCTCTAGGTGATATGATGCTCCTTTCTGACCTCTAAGGGTATCTAAACTAACATGCAAATATCCACATGCAGACACACATATACACACATTTAAAGATAAAGTAAATCTCAAATAAAAAACAATGCTAGAAACTAATCCTGGAATCATAAAAAAGTATGTGAGATATGTCACATATATAAGAGTACATGCCAGGCAATTTTAGAGGAAGGAAGCCAAATGAAATTTTGGACAAGGGATATTTAAATGTAAATATCAAGGCTTTGAATTGCCAAGGCCTTGCCAATACTATTTAGTAACATAGGCATTGCTGATATAACATAGATAGGTACCCACATCCCAAAACAATCATTTGAATAAAAAGAGAGGCATATAGAAAGAGAAACATATTTCTTCCCTCATAGTAGCTAGGCAGGTGATCCCTTCAACCTCTCCAGCCCTGGTCCCAGGTAACTCACTGCAGCACACTGATGTCAGCCCATTAAAAGGGAAAATGTGATGTAGGTTCTAGTTCTGCTTACTCACACGGTGCCCCAAACCAGTGTAACTGCAATGGAGTTGGGAAAATTTGCCCCCAAGGCTGGGTAGTCATTTGCAGGTAAAAACTGGGGCAGAATATCAGTAGGGAGAAATGGGTCATAGGAGACCAGCAGTTTCCACAGCAGCACAAACTGACATGGAGACAGCCAGGAAACAGCTTAGGGTATGGATAGTATAAACCTTCTAGTATAGGCCCAACCAGTCACAGGCAAGATTAGGGACATTAGGAACAGAGAGAAAGTGGCGGGGATGCAGATATTGAACCAAGGATCACTTTAAAATAGAAAAAACTCCACTAACAAAGGAACTGCAGCCTGAGGACTCCCTTCTCTGCCAATAAGGAAAGAGAGACGAGTGAACTGACGTACTGATTGTTAACTGAAAATCACATGCACGGCAAAACCACCTTCAAACATGAGCCAGGCAAGCATTTGTAGATACACATTAAAATGTTTATCACCATGAGGTGTTTCCCAAAAGAATCCTAAAATCAAGACAAATAAACAAAAACCAGTAAGTAAATGAATGGAAACACAATCTTGGAACTCACACAATCATCTGAAATGGAACTGATAAAAGTGTAAGTGAATCAAGATGCACTTTACGATATGAAACTAAGTTTTCATCTGTAACAAAAGTAAAGCAGCAGAAAATATGCTACGAGTGAGAGGCAACAGAATTAAAATTTCAAAGCCATGGAAACAGACACACAGATTTAGCTATATGTGCTGGTTCACACCTACAATCTCAGCATTTAGAGGCTGAGGCAGGAGAATCCTGCAGGAGCCTGAGCCTAGCATACGCAGACAGTGAGTTCCAGGCTAACTGGGCTACAGAGACCCTAAAACATCGAAATAGAATTCAGATACTGACTAACTTCATTAAAAAAAATAATAATAAATGCTGCCAGGGATCCAGGAGAAAAAGGAAAATGTATACCTTGATGAGTGATTGGAATAGAAATGAGTAAGAAAATGTCTAAAAACGCTGAAAACATGGCTGTCGCTCCTGTGTAAGTGCACAAAGGAATCCTGTCAGAATACAGATGTAAAAGAAGGTTTACAGAGATCAGTGTTAGAAAAAGGAATCTGAGCACAGGGAAATAAAAATCTGATATTGCGTTATATCTTAGAAAGTACTTAGGTCATAATGTATACTCAGGTTCTAACGCAGAATTAAAAATCTACATTATATGTCCTTTTGCTCTATTTCCATTTCTAGAATTAAGAATTTTGTGTTATGCCTATTTACCAAAAACTCTTACTCTCAGTTATCTTGGACATGGAGAGTTATGTTGACCCCTGGAAAGTTATTTACTAAAAAAAAAAATACTTATTTTTAAGTTTAGAACATTCAAGCAGACAAATGAAGTTGGGTTTTTAGTCACAAAACACTCCAAATAGTCTCCATCCAGCAAACACGAGGAAAACCTGAGTCAAATATTTAAACACCTTAGTGATGGCACCACGTTGGTGCTATTAACCTGATAAATGGCTTAAGTGGCCTCTGTTGGAATTCCTGGCCACTCCCCCAGCTACATGACCGCACATGCGCAGTTTAGTAGCCAAGTAAGGGGCCTTATGTCCTGCATAATCCGTGCGTTGCGTGATCGTGATCGTGTAATTTGGCACAGCACGATTACGCAATCTATGCACATCTTACAACTCGGTAAGCCCATATGCGCATGTGCAGAGGAATCCATAAGAAGCAGATCACAGATTCCTCCCCCCCACTCTATGCATGTCTTCCACAGGCCTGGTCCCGTTCTCTTCTGTCTCTCCCTTCTCCTAATAAAACTCTTAGAGTGGGTTTTGTCGAACCTTGTTGCTTTTCTCCCCCGGTAACAGCGCCACTTAATGAATAACATTGTGCTGCCGCATTAAAACCAACAGCCTCGATTCCCAAACTCACTAGTCTGATTCCTTTATTAACCAATCCAAATACCCAAAAGGATATATTTACATTTACTGTGCTCTAAACACTTCGGTGTGTACTCAAGAAATGCTTTAAGCCAATATCCTGTCATTCTGACCTTGAGAGCAGTGACTTGTACAAGAGGGACAAAACTTTCTGAACAACACAGCTTTAATGCACGTGAAGGTCGGTAAACAGGTTAAGGAAGGCACATCTAACTATAGCCCAGTCAGCCTTGAAACTAACATTTGATGCTACCACGTGTTTCTGGTTAAACAAAACTTTTCACTAGTAAAGTGAAGAGAATGTCAGGAAACAAGTAAATCAATCAGACAAAAACGTGGCCGTGGAAAATTTAAAGCTGCCTTTTCTTTTAAAAAGTGTATCTATTTTTACTATTCTTACAAATTAGCCTTATACAAAACAAGCTGAAAATTCCATGGCTTGAAGAATTCTTCCAAGGGTAGCTCAGTGGTAGAGCACTTGCCTAACAAGGGCAAGATCTTGGATCCACCACCAGAATGGAAATAACACTATTTCCAGTATCTAGAAAACTCAAGGCATCATACATCACTTTAAAAAAATATTTGTATTTGTATTACGAACCACTTAAAGTTGGCATCTAAATAATTAGGTTTTGGGACCATGTAGTACAGGGCATTGGTGAGAATGCTGACATTTTGTAAAGTGTATCGTTAAGCAGCAGCAGGACACTGGGCATAGAGTAGAGGCTAGGGTAAGAAGTATGTTGTGCCCTCTATGCCTCCCTGAGGTAGGTGTGTCCAGATGCTCGGCCTGGGACTTAAGAACCTCTTCCCACATGTTCCCACACTCAGTATCAAGCACCACCAGGCAGGGCCCGCAGTAGGTCCGTCCAGATGCTCATCCCGGGAACCTCGAAATCTCCATCCAGCGCCTTGCTGGAGCGCAGAGTCTCCAGTACGTCTTCCTGCAGGGGTGGTGGGGCCTGGCACAGGCTCTGCAGCCGGAGGCACAACTCGTCCCAGGGCATGTCCTCAGGCTGCGTGGGGACCCAGGAGCCCTTGGGCAGGTCATAGTGCAGCTGCGTGGCCCAGGTTGTGAGCAGGCCCAGGTAGGCGCGAGACAGCGCTGGGTGGCGGCCCGCCAAGGAGGCCAGGCGCATGGCGGGCAGCTGGCGGCAGAAAGCGATCAAGACCTCGGGGCTTTCTAGAAGCCACTGCAGCAGTTCCTGTGTCTCATCCGCACCCGCAGAGTCTGCGGCGTGCGCAGGCTGCAGGTCTGCGTCGCGCAGCAGCGCTTCGCCCGCCACGCTTAGCACGTGCTCCCGAGGCCCACGCGCCCACAGCGCATCGAGGAGCTTCCGCCGGGCCGTGGGGTCAGCACCGCCCAGTTCGTGCAGGAGCGTGCACAGCAGCTCCGCGTGCGTGCGCAGCAGCGCGGCCCTGGGCGCGTCCCCGCCGAGGCGGAGCAGCAGGTGCAGCGCGCTTCCGCGGCGCGCCAGGAGCGCCAAGCGCGACTGGGGCGCGTCGTCCTCTCTGTCGGCGGCGGGGCCGGGGAACAGCAGGCTCGGCAGCGCGTGGGCGGCGGCGGGCGCGAGCGCGCGGTTCCTCAGCAGGCGTAGGGCAAGGCGCGCGTCCCCAAACTCCAGCGCCGCGAAGCTGCGCAGCCCGGGCGGCCCGCCCCGCGACCGGAGCCGCCTCTCTAGCGCCTCCCGCGCGCGTCCGCGGTCCGCGAAGCGTCGGTACACGTGGAGCAGGTAGCGCGCCCACTGCAGCGCCCTACGCACGGTCGTCGCATCCCAGGAGCGCACCACCGCCCCACACGACACGGCCAGCACCTCGGAGAAGCACTCCATCTGTTGCACTAGCGGCTCCATGGTGGCAGCTTCCGCCCCGCCGCTCCAAGGAGCTCACCGATTGGGCGTGCGCGCGAGGGCCCGCCTTAGCGTGCCCTGCCATTGGACGACGCCCGTGTCAGTCTCGCAACAGGGTTTCCGGGTCCCTTGGCGCTAGAAACAAACTGGAAGTTGCGAGCTTCTAGCTAGCAGGGAAAGCATTTGTGGGCTTTTGCGCGCCCGGCTTTTACGTGCCCATTTTGTTATGAAAATGGCCTTGGTGGACATTTTGAGCGCTTCCCCGACAGGGAGGTGACGTTCATCGCAGTGCGAATGTGTTCTGCGTGCGAGCTCAAAGCTCTCAAACAGCCCATTTTCCAGGTATTGTGGAACCAGGGCCCTTACAGGCTGGGCACGCATGCTACCACATAGCTGCATCCCCGGCCTTCTTTTTTTCTTATTTATTTATTCTGAGTAATTATTCTCCCACTCAATTGAGCAGGCAGCCTTTCAACTTGCAATTCATCTGCCTCAACTAACCTCGTAAATGGCATTACTGCCCTTGAGGCCTTTGGGCCAAGCACATGATGAAAAGTTTATGCTCAAGTTAATCTGCTTATTTCTGCCAGAGTCTGTGCTAAATTCTGGACGTTATTATCAAAGCATATAGTTAAGCAAGTTTCGTTTATCCATTAGCCCAGACTGTGTTGTTTGGCCTTGCAATTTTATTTTAATCTAACTGTATGATGGGTCTTAAATTCCTGGCTTGGCTGGTAGAAGTTACACCCAATGGAGCAGCCCACCTTTTAGCAGGTGTGCAGATGTTACTGGTTCATTCACTTACTGAATGCTTAAGTCACGTTGTGTAATAGTGTGTGGAGTATAGAACTAGAACAGTAAAGTTAAGTGTGGTTAAATGCTATCCTGTTCCACAGGAAACGCTAACATTCCATTTAAGAGAGACATTTAACTAATAACCTCTTATGTGGTAGATAAAAAGAAGAGTCACTAGATCCTGGGTGTTAGGGAAAGCCTCGTTAAACCCTCTTTTCAACTGAATGCCCAAAAGACACAGCTCTGTAAAAGCCCCAAGACCATCAGAACCATTAATATGTCCTAAAATGCTAGAGTGAAAACCAGATCTAATCCAAGATGAGAAGTCCAAACCAGCATCAGTTCCAGGTGGTTGGGACAGTGCAGGGAAATTTCCAAGCCTTTCTGCTCACCTTCTCAAACCCAATTCTGTATTAAATCTCAGCATCACAGTGAGTAATTATTTATTTCACAGTAGCCATTTTTATTAAGCAGATATGCATGCCTATGACGATTTCCCATTATAAGAAAGCACTATTTGGATTTTGGAACCAGTGTTCCATTAAATTCAGACAACTTCAACTAGAGGTTGAAAGGTGATAAATACCTTAATTTCAAGAAACCTATGCACTTGAGGCAGAAATTATGAGGACCCCAAACCCACTTAAGCATAATGCAAATCAGATTTTGTGTATTTTTAAAATTACAAGTATGGTGTTTTAAAAAAACAGTTGGAAATGGATAAAATTCTGAAAGGTATTATAGACTGGCCTTTATTTATCCCACAAAAATGTTTGCACTATCAGGGAATAATGTAAAATCAAGTAGAGAAATCACAGAAGTTAAAATGTAAGTGTAAGATGTGTATGTTGTGTGCTGGGAATGCCAGAAACAATCTTCCACCTGCTGGTATGAGTAAATTATAACAGAAAATGGAAGTCCAGTATTAGGAAATTTTTATTAAAATAGCATTTCATTCAAACCACAGGAGTTGGGCAACATAAACAACTAAGGAATAGACATTTTCACAAAGCACATACCTCAGAGGGCTCTGGAGAGAATGGAAATCATATATGTAACATACCATGTGGATTTTTGTTGCTCACTTTCAGTATTGTACTCTGTGGTGTTTTCAGTCAGAGATGTCCCTCACAGGCTGTGGTATGTGAGCACTTGGTCCCTGGTTGTTAGCACCGTTTGAGAAGGTGTAAGAGGTGAGGCTTTGCTGGAGGAAGTGTGTCCTTAGGGTGGCTTTGAGAGCTTAAAGCCTCACCTGCTTCCAGTTTCCTCTCTTTCTGCTTCATGTTCGCAGGGGAGCATGCCTCTCTCAGCTTCCTGCTTCGCTGCCATGCTTGCCTCCTGCTGCCATGCCTCCTCTCCATGGTGGACTCTTGCCCCTCTGGAACGCTGGAACCGTAAGCTTCAATAAACCCTTCTATAAGTTGCCGTGGTCATGATGTTTTATCATAGCAACTGAAAGTAACTAATGCAAATTTCCCATTACTGCCATTGTGCTGTGGGGTGTGGATGCTAGCTCAGCTCCACAGGCAGGGCCAGAAAATGTTAACTGATCACACTAATGAACCCCTGTCTTAATTTACTGATTAGCCTAGGAATCCATCCTTAAGCCTCTCTCGCTATAACATTCTCTACTATCTAAAATAAGTTCAGAAGTGGTCAGAGGTACTTAGTACCTAGCTAAGTCACTAGGCTTACAGGATTCAGAAAGAATTTTCATATCCTAAAGTGAGCAATGAGTCTAAGCTGAGTGAACACCAGGCATGCTTGTGAGACAGTTTCTTTCCCATGAAGAAAAATTGAATGAACACAGTCCTTACTCTAAATCTGCTTAGAAGTGTGGGACCCTGTGTATTTCCAATTGCATTTGACAATCTGGGGTTTATTTTATTTTATTTAAATGTACCTAGCTAATACAAGCCCTGTCTTACAGTGTGTGGCTCATAAACTTTGGCTGGTTTGGGTTTTGTTAATATGTACTTCTGCAGTACATAGGCCTTGTCACGGTCTGCTGCCAGTTCTACTCTTCCCAATACAGAACAGTAACCCTCTGCATTGTCCTGAGCAGTAGCAGAGGAGAGTTCATCAAAGAAAGATGCACCTGGCTCCTGTAGTGTTTGCCCTTGGTCTTAGGAGGTTGCTCACAGAATACTGTTCAACAGCATATTTTGATTTGAAAATTTGAGGTGATATTATTCCTTATTGGGTATAATTTGGGAGGTTGTTTTAAGATATGCAATAGGCAAGACATCCACAAACGCACAGCTGAGAAACAGTGAAAGCAATCTTTCCGGTGTCTACTTCTGTCACTTTACACAGTGGAAGGGCCCACTCAGCCTGCCTTACCCACAGCTTTGTTCTGCACAGTTCCAGCAACCCAAAGTCAGCCACAGTCTGAAAATAGTAAGTGGGAAATTCCATAAATAGTTTCTTTTCAATGAGAGCCACTTTAAAGGTGTGATGAAACCCTCACACCATTCTGCTTTATCCTGCTGAGGACAGGAGTCATCCTTCTGATCAGTGTGCTCACCCTCCGTCACTCTCAGTCAGTTAGTGCTACCTTGCTTGGGATGCGAAATGTCCCCGACACACTCATGTGTTTGAGTACTTTGTCACCAGTGGGGGTGTTTTGGCAGAAGGTTAGGGGTCCTTTAGGTGGCCCAACCTTACTGGAGGAAGTCACTGGGCGGGCCTTGAGGTTTTATAGCCTGCGCCATGTTCTTGTCTGCTCTGTAGTTCCTGACTGCTGGTAGTGACCAGTGTAACCAGCTGCCTCAGGCTTCGGCCTCCATGCCTTCCCCATCATGACAATTAGAGCACCACCAACACTGAAGTGTGTGCTAAGAACCGTTTGCTTGGAATTTGCAATTTATTCACATGTGACAGTAACATTTAACCTCACAGTGCTTTTAAAGGGACCAGAAAGAACTTTGATCTAAGTAGAATCACATTCTACAAGTTCTGAATGCCATTAGAAAAACAAAACTGCAGTGCTATCATTTCTGGTTAATCATGACTCTCAAAAATAGGAAGTGAATCCTTTTTTGGGTGGTAGAGGGGAGTAAGAGATATATATTCTGGAGCCATTTTGAGTAACCATGGCCCAGGAACACAGATTTAGGTTGCTCCGAATTCCATGTTCCAATGCAGAAGCAGTTTCCTGAAGTTTTTTACAACAGTTTTACAAAACCAAAGGAAGCCATAAATAAAGGCAAGTTTGAAATACGCTGGTGGGTGCATCAGAGAGGCAGATACAGCGAGGAGGGAAACTTTCCTAAAGGCCCAAGATGCTATCTGAGCTTTTGGATTGGTGGAGGCTAGTGTTCTGCTAAGTTAATAGATTCCAGAAAGCATGCACAAAACTGGTAGAACTGTTAATAGAATCTCCTGAAATGAAGATGTGTCTACGGAGATCGACCGACTAGAATTTAAGTACTGTGGAGAGATTCGAATGTTGTAGGTTGGTCCAGAAGCTAATTATCTTACCTTGGTCTCGATCTAGCCCTCTGGAACAGCTATTCCTTGCCCACCTCTGTCAAGTCTTTTTAAAAGCCATCATCAGGAAATGTGACTGATCCTCTCAGGGCCCAGGGAGATAGCTCTAGTGAATAAGAACACTCGCTGTGTGGGCGGGAGGACATGAGTTTGACCCCTTCGCACCTGTATAAACAACTGGGCGTGGCTACGCATGCCTCCTCCAAAGTAAACATTGGGATGGAGGAACAGGTGACCCTCAGGAGCTTATTGACCAACCAGCCTAGCAAAAACTGTGATCTTTTAATTCAGTAAAAAATCCCGTCTCAAGAGAGTTTGAGGAAGATGCCCAACTCTTCCTCTGATCTCCACATGTGTATACATGGATCTATGCATCTGTACACTTAACATTCATGCACCAAACAAATGTACATAGATACACATAATATGCATATCTGAAACAAGCTTACTTCTCTCTTAAAAATACAGTTTTAAGTGTTGGGATTTGTATATAAAATTAATATTTAAAACCTTTATTCTACCTTCTTATCCATGTTTGATATGGAATCAGCCAAGATGTCTGTCATGTGGATTATGTCATTTGAGGCTAGTGGATGGAACTGGAGACCATCATGTTAAGCTAAATAGGCCAAACTCAGAAAGGTGTATATTGCCTGTTTTCTCTACTATACAGAATCCAGATTAAAGAAATACATAAATACATGTTACATATAACATGAAGGTAGATGGGCAGTCATTTAGGAGAGCAGTGTTAGGGTTTGGTGAGAATGGCCTTCCATTGTCTCATTGATTTGAACACTTGGTCCCAGTAGGTGGTGCTGTTTGGAGAGGTTATGGAACCTTTAGGAGGTGGAACCTTGCTGGAAGAAGAATTTTATCAGAGTCTGGAGAGCTCTGAGGGTTTGTAACCTTGCTCAACTTCCTGTTCCACCTTTCTGCTTTCTGTGTGCTGTTGAAAATGTGGTCAGCCAGCTTCCTGCTCCTGGTGCCATGCCTTGCCTTTCCTGCTATGATGGACTCTATCCCTCTGAAACCATAAGCCAGGATAAACTCTTTCTTCCTTTAAGTTGCATTGGTCATGGTATTTTATTACAACAGCAGAAAGTAATTAATATAGGTAGTAAGGAGACCAGTGGGAGGGTGAATATAACGGAAATGAAAATGTGAAAAATGATAATAGACACATGATAATGTCTTAATGAACCTATTGTTTTATAACCTATTGAAATGATTTTTATTTAAACTATTATATTCCAAAGAGTTTTATTTTTAGCCCAGTGTTTTATACATGCCTCTCAAATGTTCTTTACTTGAGTGTCTCCTGCCTAGATATGAAAAGGCTGGAAGCATTGCTCTAACATAAGCCAAAGCCACACTGCATTGCAATGGAAAGTGCATTGTGTTTCAAATGATCTGACTTAGAATTTTGTAAGTAGAAAGGGAAAAAGTTAGCCACTTTATTTCCTTTTCCCCCATTCATGTTTTTCTTCTTTCTCTTCTGAGCAGAGGCTAGACCATCATCATAGACACTGTCAACCCCTTCCCTTGACCTCTGACTTACTGAAGTAACTGGGAGGAGGCCTTAGCAGACAAGCAGGAGGATCAAGGGTGGGCTCTGTCTGCTAGGCTCCAGGCATCTTATGCCTGCACATGTTCTCCAGGGTATTCCCTCTTGCAGTCCTCTGGACTTCCTGCTTATGCTGACATACCTTGTTGACTGTTTTTATCTCACCCAGAATCTTATTAATATTCTTCTGTTTATTTATGGTCAAAATGTCTCATGAATCTGCCCTTATTGCCTGACAGGACCTGAAGAGATACATTTGCCCACATTCTCAACCTTTTTATTAAGTCATGTGAGTCATAACATTTTCCATCAGCACTAATATAGATAGTGACGAGTACTTTAATGAATATATTTTCAAATACCTGTCTTTGACATATGTGCTGCCAATCTGACAAAAATCATCATTACAGACATTATATGACAGGCAATATGAAGTCATTCCATGATGTAATTAACTAGATGTGAACAAAGCATTCCTTAATAGTGGGCATGGTGGAGATGTTGGAACATGGATGCAGATGGCAAAGACTGTAGAATAACTTATACAGGGTCTTTTGTTTGTTTGTTTGTTTTGTTTTAATATTCAATTGGATTTCAAATCTTATTGTTAATTGTGGAACACAGCACTAGAACACAGATTGAATCTGGAATAAAACAGTGTAGAGAATTGATTGTCATTTGCTGGGACAGTTAATAGCACTGAGATAGCCTTGGTAAGCAAAGAGGTGATCTCCTTGAAGAAGTGGAATAAGAAACTTGGAGGGCCTTGAGAGGCTCCGATTTCAAAAATAATTTTCTTTAAGATTAATGTGTGTGTGTGTGTGTGTGTGTGTGTGTGTGTGTGTGTGTGTGTGTGTATGGCTCTGTGTGTGGGAAAAGTCCAGAAGAGAGGCCTCAGTTTATATGGTTGCTCGGATCTGAATTTTGTTTCCCAAGATTGAGCAGTAATTGCTCTTACCCACTGAATCATCCCTCTAGCTCCTGGAGAATCTTGAATTAGTAGATATCTGCAGAGAGATGTGCTGTGCTCTTTCACTGAAATGAAAGGGTAAAATACACATAGTGTTGACTTGGATGATACTAATGACTGAGCAAGAAAAGCTCACAATAGAACACTGGCCTACTGAAACTCCCCGCACACTTGCCTTCAATTCCTCACACTATTTGGAATGCCCTGGATTTACACATTAGATGATAGCATGGAAAATTGGTGACTACATGCATTTACAAGAAGTTCAGAAGACAGTTTAGACTAGCAATCAGATCAACTCAGTGCATATTTTGTCTTGTCAGTATCTTAGGACAATATTCCTAATGGCACATCTGAGTCTTGGTTTGGTTTCTGTTGCTGTGATAAAACCTGTTGCTTACCAAAAATAACTTGAAGAGGATAGAGGTTTGTCCATCACCAAGGGAAGCTAGGCAGGAGGCTCAAGGCAGGAAACTGGAGGCAGAAACTGAGGCAGAAAGAACCATAGAAGAACATGCCATACTGGCTTGTTCCCCATGGCTACTTATCTAACTTTTCTAAACAGCCCAAGACCACCTGCCCAGGGGATGGCACTGCCCACAGTGGGCTGGGTCCTCTTGCATCAATTAGCAATCAAGAAAATGTCCCACTGACACACGACAGGCTAATGCCCTTTGGGTGGTTCTT
The DNA here is from genome assembly GCF_007827085.1 of Peromyscus californicus insignis. NCBI lineage: Eukaryota > Metazoa > Chordata > Mammalia > Rodentia > Cricetidae > Peromyscus > Peromyscus californicus. The sequence continues at coordinate 150,435,253 of NW_026294562.1, read as the reverse complement.
CAGTTAGGTTCCTTCTCAGGTTACTCTAGGTTTGTGTCAAGTTCAGAGCCAAAGGGAACTATGGGAATCTGAGAATCTAAATAGAACACAGGATAATTCTATCTCCTTCAAAGATGTTTTTGTAGTTTGACACCAACTTGCCAATGCGTTCTGCAGGCATTTGATAGTGTAGAAACTTCTCTATGCCGAAGACAGGCTCTGGAGTGGGTTCAAATAGGAAGGAAAAGGACTGAAATGCTGAAGACAGCTTCTATGCAAACGCTTCATCTCCCCACTTCCAGGAGCTTCTGTGGAGCCCACTGCTCAGTGCAGGCCAAGGTCCCCGATGGGCTTTTCTGTTGCCTTCATGTTACCTCCCTTTTTTTTCCTAACATTTTTTCCCTAAATAATTTAACATAATAAAATTTAAATAAAAGAATAATGAATCATGAAAAGTTTCTGTGTTTCTTAAGATTTATTAAAAGCAGAAAAATAGTTCAAATTCAACCAAACTACATCCTGAAGGAATGAGATAATTTTCTAGAAACATTCATTAAATTACACAGAAAAGAACAACTTAAACAATAATTTCTCCCTCTCCTTAAGTAACTGCAACCCATACCTGAACATTTAACTTGATACTTCTTATTTTGCTAATATTAAAAAACTAAATTCTTGAGATAATCCCACTGGAAGAAGTACTTCTTAAGTTTTATCATTTTTATATATCTCCTACTGCTTGGATAACTGCTCACTTTAAAAATCCCATCTAAGAGTGACAGCAATGAAATTCATATTTTTCATATTGACACAAATCACCTCAAAAGTCGTTACCAATACACATTGTACACGCCCATCCTCTCTGTATATTGCATGTATTTTGTGCAATGGACTTCCCTAGAGTATATATGAGTTAAACTAATTTTATTTTTTTGTAGTTAAATATTTAATTTTTCTTTTATAATTAATGACTTTCCCCTAATGGTCAATAAGAAAGAAAAAGAAGCAGTCGGAGAATGAGCTGTTTTTATTTTGAATTAGAAGTTGGATTTTATGTAGATCTGTGACACTGTCTGTATGCCTTCATTTTGTCCAGTGATTACTGCATTTTGCTGTATGAGCACCTGCCAGGAAGGAGTTCTTGTTTCTGGTTCAATAAATTTTAAGTGTCTGTGGTTCTCATTTTCAAGTCTCCAAAATTTTTATATGGATTCTTTAGGCACATTTTTTTCATTATTTCTCAGCCTTCTTTTTTTCTGCATGGCTGAAATTTCCAGACATATAGCCCAAAACGTCCTAGGAGATTTAACATATATATAAAATAAAGCTAAGCAAATGGAAATTGAAAAATGCATGCACATACATGCACACACACGCATACACAAACTCACTTTAATTTCCAGGATGATAGATGAATCTAATTTTCCTAATTAGTCTCTCATAAAGTAGCAAATATAAGAGAAATTGTCAAGAAAGCTGCTGTATTTAATTGCTTCCAGACCTAATCTGGGTTCTGAGATTGGGCTGGTCTGCTAATAACATTAATGTCAAGGAATGTTCTCACCAGAGATTCCTGGTATTTCAAAATAAACTGGCTGAAACTAGCCAACAAGTGATTAAACTAACATTTGCAATATTACAGATGCATTTTATTGAAGGCTAACATTTATATAGCGTTGCTTCTTAGTTAATTGTCAATATTTAAGTCTAAAGAATGCTCTCAAAAACTTAAAATAAATGTTTCATTAAAAAAGGGAAAACAGGCCAGGTGGTGGTAGTCCATGCCCAACACTCAGGAGACAGAGGCAGGTGGATCTCTGTGAGTTCGAGGCCAGCCTGGTCTGAAGAGTTAGTTCTGGGACAGCCAGGGCTGTTACACAGAGAAACCCTGTCTCAAAAAAAAATAAAAATAAAAAATAAGGAAAATCAAGGGATAGTACAAAAAATATTCCTGTCACATTTAAAGGAGATGGGCCACCTGAAAGGAGAGAAAAGTTTTAGAGGCAAAATGATTTTATAGCTAGGTTTTTTTTCTTTCATTTTATTCTTTTAAAGAACATAATGAGTGTGTTCATTTTCTAAGTCCCCATGTCATTATTTAACAGATCTGTACATGTTCCTGCTGCCTTTTATGGTATAATATGGGACATCTTCATCTCTTGCTTAGTTGATATTATTTTGGTATTTATGTTTTTTTTTTTTTTTTTTTGGTTTTTCGAGACAGGGTTTCTCTGTGTAGCTTTGCGCCTTTTCTGGAACTCACTTGGTAGCCCAGGCTGGCCTCGAACTCACAGAGATCCGCCTGGCTCTGCCTCCCGAGTGCTGGGATTAAAGGCGTGCGCCACCACCGCCCGGCGGTATTTATGTTTTTTAAAATAAATCTAATTGTATGTGTGTGGATATTTTGCCTGCATGTATGTCTGTGCACCGTGTTCATAACTTGTACACATGGAGGCCAGAAGAGGATGCTTGATCCCCTAGAACTAGGATTACAGACAGCTGTGAAGTGCCATGTGGGTGCTGGGAGCTGAACCTGGGTCCTCTGCAAGAGCAGCCAGTGCTCTTAACCACTGAGACACCTCTCCAGTCCCGGTGTTTATGTTTTGATGTTGCTGTCCTGAGAACCGAAGACCCTCACTAGTGAGCAACATGTATATCAGGATGCTGGCTGTACCTCCATCCTCCTGTAGATTTTTCCTCCTTCATGTTTAGTTCTGAGTAGCAGAAAATGCTCTGAGATCAGAACAAGACAGACTATTGAGGGAAATGTAGGGTAGAAAACAAGAAGAAGAATAAAGGCAATTTTACTATATAATGGCAAATAACTACAACTATTAGAGATTTTTAACTTTAGTAATAGTAAACAGTTGGACCTACCTGGACTGAGTCTACCAGGTTGATCTCAGTCTGTGGGGAAGGCTTTGCCCTGGAGGAGATGGGAATGGGGGGAGGGCTGGGGGGAAGGTGAGGGGGGTGGGAGGAGGGAGAACAAGGGAATCCGTAGCTGATATGTAGAACTGAATTGTATTGCAAAATAAAAATAAAAAAGAAAAAAAATATGATTGGTAGAAAATGTTAAGAATCTGTAAGTTACTAGGTTAATGGGAGAAAATAAAACTGTCTTCTTTTAAAAAAAATAGTAAACAGTAATAGTAATCAATGATATAATTCTAAGCAAAAATCACATTTTATGATAAAGTGATTTATTAGCAAAACATTAATTTAGAAGAAAACTATTAATTTTACCAAATCAAATAATGTTTTTATTTTGGTCTTAGTTACAGAAAGCATCATTCATTTAATTATATGTATTTAATGATAAAAATTATTTATTCATTTAGTAGTGTTCCTGGCCTCTGCTTAGTCAGTCTCAGACAATATCTGTAATTGTGCATGGAGGCATCATTAAAATGAACCTCGAAGTTTGGTCATTCTCTGGCATGCTGATTTTAATTAATTTGTTTGCATGTTTAGTTAAAAAGAAAAGTAATTTAATTTTAACAGAATGGCTTACTGTTTCTATCATGAACTTTTGGATCAGCTCTCCTTATTCATTAAATATGCTAGTGCCAAATTCTGCCTCTGTGCTGTGTGCTGCAGCCCTGGGCACACCAACTCTGCCATTGCAGCAGTCCAGGTATTTTCAACTTTAAATCTATATGTATATTCTCGAAATTTATAATCTCACTGTGTCCCTGGGCAAGGAACATAAACACTGAATATTAGTCTTACACTAAGATAATAGAAAACTAGAAGGTAAAGGACAATACAATAGAAACTTCCAGAAGAAACTAATTTAAGAAAGTAGGGTGTTTGGGAAGTGGAAGACATAAGGCAAAGGACAGTGGCATGTTTCGTCCACGGGGAGCAGCTTGGCTGAGGAGTATGCGCACACTGCTGACTTGCTTTCTGATTCCCAGTCTTTTCTCTCTTTCCCTTCTTCCCTCTCTTCCACCTTTACCCCGGCCCCTGCCATGGCCATTTCTGCTTTCCCTCATACATGCACACACATTTGCTTCTGTATACAGTCAGGACAAGAAATGATGAGGTTTGTAATATAGAAAAAACTTGTATATATCTATATGAACTTTTAAAAAGAGGAGCTAATGCTGTTTACCATGCATTTAATTTGACTGAGGGTCACAGAATCTTGTTAGCCACACTGACTCCAAAAGAAAAACCTACCTTGCTTCTCTTTGTTCTCACATGGGATGCTGTCTGAATCTGTATTTGGTACTTATGGATTCTTCACTAGGCTAGCAATTCAGATGTCTGTTTCCTTCTCTACTGGAAAAATTTCTCAAGGGAAATACTGTCTAATTCATCTTTGGATTACCACACTGAGAAATGATGATTTCTACATATTAAAACAATACAACAGTTTGTGAGGGTTCTGAGGTGTGTTTGCAATTTGTAAGAAACATTTAAAGCATTATCACAGTTTTTGTGTGTTCTTACAGATTAAAAAATTGGGTCTAAGTCATTGAAAAAGAAGAACAAAGCCAAAAATACTGCACATTTTTGAAATTACAAACTCAAAAATATGGAAATTGTCAGTTTTAGGAAAAAAAACTTAATGTCTGTATTCATAAAGGCATCTGTATTATTCCCATACATAATTTCATCCTGTTTACAAACTCTGCTTTAATGAAAACAATGATGTTTATTTTGACACAGCTCCTAAATGACCTGTCTGTCCTCACATCAAAACAATTAAATAAAGTCATAGGATTCAAATCATGTTCTATCTCAGCATGGAGCCTAGCTGTGTTTCCTTACCTTTTGGGTGACTACAAGGACTGGCAAATCAGATCAACATTCAGGACAGAGTATGGGGTTCCTCAGTGCCTGTAGCTGTAAGGAGAAGGACAAGTAAAAGTTTTTGTCCCCAGCTTCTGTACTTGAGCCTCTCTTGGATTATGTTTCTTTCCTGTTATCTCACTGAAATATTCTTATTTACTAAGAAGTGAAAATATCCTCATAGGTGGCATTAAGTTATCCATATAAAAGGATGGATGAATATTACGTTAGCAAGCAAACAGAAGTATGTAGTTACTGACATGTCTTTTGTTTACTGGCCTGGAAATTCTTGGTCTTTTCATCGTCTCCTTATGCTGTAGCCACTGAAGTCATTGCTGAGTAGACCTGAGTAGCTTCCCTCTCATGATGGAGCTATATCAGGCCCCAGTATCATGTAACAAGCTCTCCCCAAGGTCTGAAATTCTAAGGAAGATATTTGTTGAGTTGAAGAAGCTTGTTAGAAAAGTCACGAACGTCAGAGTACTGTGGGAAGAAGAAGTTGAAGGAATGGACAAGAATGTTCACATAAGGAAAATAAAGAGCAGCACAGTATCAAACATAGCAAATGGCAAGTGTTTTTCACACATCACAAAGCACAACAGCCCTGAGCCACTGCCATGCTGTGCTTTGTTTATAAGCCAAGGTGTGTATAACTAGGGACTTGCTGTGGCTGGGATGGTGGCAGGTGGCTTGTGTTTCAGTGCATTCCATGGACCTCCTGCCTGAACTCTTCCTTAGCAGGGTCTGTCCTGATGTATCTTCCTGTGTCATGGGCAGGCACATACTTGCTATCCTTTATGGAGATACATCTTCCTGAAACTATCTCTCAACTCCAGAAACTGACATTTTGCTGGACCTGGAAGCCTAGTTAATAATATTTCTTAAGATCATCTACTCTTTTTTTTTTTTTTTTTTTTTTTTTGGTTTTTCGAGACAGGGTTTCTCTGTGTAGCTTTGCGCCTTTCCTGGAACTCACTTGGTAGCCCAGGCTGGCCTCGAACTCACAGAGATCTGCCTGGCTCTGCCTCCCGAGCTGTGTACTCAGCCTGCCTAAGCTTAACTTGCCTTTAGGAGAGCAATGTAACCAACCTTACTATGCATTGGATTTGCCATACAATCAGCAATTAGAACCTAAGACAAATTCATAGCTTTAATCTTAAATTATCCACTTTTCCATTCTTCTGACCTCAAAAGATGTTTGTGTATGCTGTAGTAATCATTTCCTAAAAAACAGCCAAAAGGTTAAAGGCAACCTTGAGTAAAACAAATGTCCCATAAACGTTGGAAGCAACATGTGCTATATGTTGATAACATCTCAGTGGTTTTGCCTGCTATTCTAGGTCAATTGGTGTCAGTAACATAACTTCTTCCCCTTTGAGACTGTTAAAGAGCTCTGCAAAGAATCACTCACTTCTTTCCTATACTGTGTCTTGTCTTCTGTGCTGTTCAGTAAATACAGAACAAAGCCCTTTGTTAGGGACAGGCACTCTCTCAGGTATAACTGGCAGGCAACAGGGACAGATCAGACACATATGACAGACAGATTTGAGACAGGCCATAATGACAGACTGCAGAATGATACAACATGCAGGGAGAGAAGTGGAGGATTTAAATTTGTGCTCCTCTTTGTCAAGCTACTCCAAGAGGAAGTGGCTTTATTTTCATTCCTTCGTGTGTTATTGACACAACACTTACAGGATTTTCTATTTTATGTTAACTATTTTCTCTCTTATAGGGTATTTTGTGATAACTACTAAACAATTGAACTATGATCACAGTATTTTATATAATTATATCTGTTTCTGTTCTGTTGCTGTGATCAAACACCATGACCCAGAGTGACTTAGAGAGCAAAGAGTTTATTTGGCTTAGGATTGGGAAGGAGAGTCCATCATGGCAGAGAAGGTAGCCAGAGCAGGAAGTTAATGACTGTGTTTTTATATGAGATTAGTAGAGGGGCTGGAGAATGGCTTAGAGTTTAAGACTGCTTCCTGCTCTTGAAGAGGACCTGGGTTTCGTTTCCAGCACTCACATCAGATGGCTCACAACCACCTGTAATTGTAGTTCTAGGGGAGATGGGTTGGTCTCTTTTGGCCTCCTTAGGTACCTGCACTCTGGTGATGCACGTACAGAGAAGCAGTAACATACACATACACAAACACATAAAAAGATCTACTGAAAATTTAAGCACATCATGTATTCACAGGCTAGGCATTGTTTGGTTTGAAGCACCACTCTGGCTCTACAAGTCTGGACAACCTCCATACTTTAAGGAACAGTCAATAGACATTTCTTCCCTTTCCTGCTCTTGGGTTTTTTTTTTTTTTTTGTTTTGTTTTGTTTTAGCTCATGCTTGTTTATCATCATTTTGGCATCTTGGCTTCAAAACGGGAAGTGTAGATTACCTAAAGACATGGAGAACAGAGGTGTCTAGACCAACATCAGTGTTGTTTTTTTGCCTGCTCCTGTGATTGGTCCAATCCCTGGGCTATGATGTATCCAGATAGCTAGTTAGATGTCACTATGTTGTCTCAATGAGAGTGTTTTTGAATGAGAGTTGAAGTGGGTATACTGGTAGAGGAGATTGCCATCTTTGATCTTGGGTGTCTCATTCTACTGCTTGAAGGTTTTAAAAAAATGAAAATATTGTTCCCAAGTAACAGAGAATGTCCTAGACTTGGTGGCCTTTGAATGAAGGTATTAGCACCTGCCTGCCTTTCAACTCAGACGGAAACACTGGCTATAGCTCAGTAGCAGGCTCTGCAGATCTTATAATTCATGCAACTTGTCAGTTTTTATAATTGCATGTGTTGATTCCTCATAATAAATCAGATGTATTCATACTCACTGAAACACAAGCACATACACAGACACACTCAGGACAAACAGAACTTTATAATAACTCGGCTATATGTACATACACAGAAACACATATATACCGACATATATATGAACATACACATGCACACAGATATAAAGAAATACATACACACACTGCTAGTTCAATTTCCCTGGAGAACTGTGATCAGCATATTTCCTGTCATTGTGAAGATGTGCTAAATCTCCATTATCCAAGGACCATTTGATGAGTTATGGAAGTGCAGGTCATGAACAGATTGTATCTGTTCTTGGAAGGTGGCTTTAGAGAGGCAGGAAGCAGTGGCCATAATGACCAGGCATAATGACCTTCAGTCACTGCTGTCCCACCCCAGCACATATGAATCATCTTGCAAATTAGTATTATTTATATTTTGTAACATTGGGTAGGCTTGTTCAACTCCACCAATCACTTCCATTTGAACACATTCATAGTTACAAATACAAGCCATGGGTGCCTGCTCTATTACACCCCAGTTTATAGATTTGTAGGCAATATTCTAGCACATTTGCAGTATACTCCTTCTGCTGTACCCCTAGCAAACAGTGTTAACCGACAGTCTAATTCTCTCCACCTCTAACTCAGATTCCCTTTCAGGAATCCAGACACCTTGTTCAGAGGAAACAAGTCACCATCCTTGTACCTGTCATATATGAAGTGCACAGTAGATGACCATGACATCCCCCAAAGCTTTATTTCAAGATGCAGTCAAAGTTTTAACTGAGGTTACAACATTCTTTAAGTATTAAAGGGTCAACCCTCAGAACACTTAAACAGGCAAAAGTGAGTCCCCTTTTCATTATCCTTGGGATTAGCTCTGAAAATCTAATCCGTCTCTGGTCTTTCACAGGATCAAGAGGTTCTTAATGTAAGTCATGTTTTCAAATTAAAATTTTTTGAGAGTTAATCATTCAGTTTTTATTTATCTTATTAAAAACACAAACAGATAGGGTGAAAAACCTTCCTCAGGGTTATCACTCAGTATTCTGGCATTTAAGCCTCTTCAGGCTTGGAGTTAATTAAAAGATGCTCTTTAGACCCCCATCTCTCTTTCCCATGAGCAAAGCCAAAGGAAAGATTATTCCTGTGTACAGTTTGACCCTTTCTCTCAACACTTCCTATTCAGAAGTTTTCTCTGAATGTCTTTTGCTGTGTGCTTTTCGTTACTACCCACTGACACTTCTTGAAGGGGTTTGGTTGAATTCTGGAGGCAGATGCACTGCCACTGTGCCCGTGCTGTCATGAGTACTGGAGTGACTTCTGTGGGACCCTGAGCTCTCAGCAACAGGTACAGTTCAGACTGACTCATGAGAAACTGTCTGCTTTTCAGTGTATTTCCTCATTTTCCTTAGGGAATTTTTTATCATAGTTAAACATTGGGATAAAAATTCATTGTAGTATTACCTCAGACAATAGAAGAGTTCTTGTCCTCCACTCCTCTTAAAAACAAAGAAAGAAAGAGAGCCAAGGTGAAATGAAGGAAGAGAGAAGGGGGGGAGGAAGGGAAGGAAGAGGAAGGAAGGAGAGAAAATGGGAGGAGGGAAGTAGACAGGCACTGTTTCTTCAAACAAGTCGCTTTGAGTCACTTTATATTTATGTGGTGGGAAAACAATAAATGCCTTTTAACCAATCAAACTCAGCCATGAGTTGAATCCTGCTATGCACTTTTTTTTAAAGGCAAGATTAACCCAGGCTACCTCCCAAGTATTAGGACTATAGATATGTGCCACTCTGCTCTGCCCGACTTAACCTGCTTAGTCGACGTGTGATAGCACAGAAACTCTTTAAAGTCATTTTCCCCTGTGACACCGTGAGCTCCTGGTCAGCAGGGATCTCGTCCTTGCCCTTATATACAAACACCCGGCCAACAGAGCTGGGAGAATGAGGGAAGGAACAGACCCTGTCCAAGAGCAAGTCGACAGGAGAGAATCAGAGAAAGAAGGCTACTGCTGTGGGCCTTTGCTGTGAAGGATGGCAGTATCTTCACTGCTGTGGGCCTTTGCTGTGAAGGATGGCAGTATCTTCACTGCTGTGGGCCTTTGCTGTGAAGGATGGCAGTATCTTCACTGCTGTGGGCAGTATCTGCGGCTTTTGAAACTGATTTAACCATTCAACAAGAGCATTGCTTTTCAATGGGATAACACAAGGAGAAAAATACCACAGTGCAATAACAAAGGTAACTACCAGCAGCTATGTGTGTCTGAGTGTGTGCTGTTGGATCTGTTCCATAAAGCATTTCTTCTGATTTTGAGTCATATTTGGAAATATTGAAAGCCATCATGGTGAAAATATTTCCATGCTGTTCATTGCAGTCATGAGTTATGATTAAACATGAGTTATTTTTCAACATTGGGTCCAGTTCAACTTTGTTTTCAGATGAAGTGGCAGGTGTTGCAAGCTGACCTCATTTGTAAGTCTGGTACACCAGCCAGCATCTGTTTCAGTGAACACTATTTGTATTTTACCAGATGAAATGGTTTTCATCATGAAATGAAACCATCACGTGTAACATTATTTTAAAACGAGTTTTCTACTCTGAGTTTCAATTTACAAAATTAGAGAAAATCCATAACACTCTAACCAAAGAATGTTAAGATTCCTATGTTACTGATATCTGTGACATTCGTTTACTCAGTGATTATACATGCAGTGTCCACTGCATGCCTCGTGGTATTCAGTGGGCTGGGAATTCAGTGGCACAAAAGAGACACGGTTATGACCATAAAAATATTTAGTATAAAATTTTTATTAAGTTGAGCTTCTCGGAATTAGGATTACAGATTTTTTCAAAATAGATTTAGAAACAAACTATAAATATTTAACAAAGGAAAATGCTTACTTACTTAATTCCAGCTCAAGTAGGAAAGCCACACCTCAGACTACCCGGCACAGAGTACGTGAACTACCCAGGACAAACAGCTTGTTCTGAAGGAGATTTTAGTCTCTTCCCATAGGTTTCAGATGTTTTGCAGGATCACACAGTAGGAAACAGGTGTGCTCACACTGCAAAGTCAAAGTCTGAAGTCGTCCCGAATGTAAATAAGATGCATTTTAAACAGAGCAAACTTTGAATTTTCACATGGATTTTCTCTGATTTATTCTTTGTAGGTTTTTTTCTTTTTTCATGAATGTGGTAAAATGTAGCAGGATTTATTTTAGGGTTTCAGAATCCAGTTCCTCCTATTCCTGACATGATTTGTAATTATTGTTTGTAAAATTCAGTTCCTTTGTCTCACAACATTAAAAAGACACACATATCTACATGAGAAATGTAATTGAGAGACTAGCAAGAGCTGCCAGGCAGGGAGATGAACGTATTTTATAAAAATGCTTTAATAAATGCAGGTAGGTGGTTTACTTCAGAAATGTCTCCACTTATTTCATGGCTTCATGGGTTTTTTTGTCCATCACTTGACTTCATATTGCCTCTTGTACCCCTTGCCCACATGCTCCCGTGCCTGCCATTGCTGTTTTTAACAGCTGTATCAGAGTTATTTACAAACATAAAGATTTATTTTTCTTTTCATTTTTAGTTTGGTTCCTCTCCCCTATTTTGTGTGTGTGTGTGTGTGTGTGTGTGTGTGTGTGTGTGTGTGTGTGTGTCTCCACATGTGCACAAACACTGAGAACAACAATTAATAAATGGGACTTCCAGAAACTGACAAGCTTCTGTAAGGCAAAGGGACACGGTCAATAAGACAAAACGACAGCCTACAGAATGGGAAAAGATCTTCACCAACCCCACATCTGGCAGAGGGCTGATCTCCAAAATATATAAAGAACTCAAGAAACTAGACATCAACATACCAAACAATCCATTTAAAAAATGGGCTACAGATCTAAACAGAGAATTCTCAACAGAAGAATCTCAAATGGCTAAAAGACATTTAAGGAAATGCTCAACATCCTTAGCCATCAGGGAAATACAAATCAAAATGAGCTACCATCTGACACTTGAGCTACCATCTTATACTTGTCAGAATGGCTTAGATCAAAAACACTGAGGACAACTTATGCTGGAGATGATGTGGAGCAAAGGAAACACTCCTCCACTGCTGTTGGGAGTGCAAACTTGTACAGCCACTTTGGAAATAGGTATGGCAGTTTCTCAGAAAATGGGAATCAATCTACCTCAAGGCCCAACAATACCACTCTTGGGCATATACCCAAAGGATACACAATCATACCACAAGGAAATTTGTTCATCTGTGTTTATAGCAGCATTATTTGTAGTAGCCAAAACCTAGAAACAACCTAGATGCCTCTGAACCAAAGAATGGATAAAGAAACTGTGGTACATTTACACAATGTAGTATTGCTCAGTAGTAAAAAACAATGACCAACAAGGCAAATGGATGGAAGTAGAAAAAAGAAAAAAAACATTCTGAGTGAAGTAACCCATACCCAGAAAGACAAACGCAGTATATACTCACTCATAAGTGGATGTTAGACATAAAGTAAAGAATAACCAGGCTACAATCCACAACCACAACCACAGAGAAGCTAGGTAACAAGGAGGACCCTAAGAGAAACATGCATGGATCCCCCTAAGAAGAGTAAATAGATAAGATCTGAGTAAACTAGGGTTGGGGGAGGAGTGAGAACATGAGGGAATGGGATGATTGACTTGGAGGAGGGACAGAGAGAGCGCAAGGAAAGAGATAATTTGATAGAGGGGGCCATTATGGGTTAGGGAGAAACCTGCTGCTAGGGAAATTCCCAGGAATCCACTAGGATGACCCCAGCAATAGTGGAGACGGTGCCTGAACTGCCTTCCCCTGTAATCAGCTTGATGACTACCCTGTCATCATAGAACCTTCATCCAGTAACTTTTGGAAGCAGCTGCAGAGATCCAGAGCTAAGCACTGGGCTGAGCTCCTGAAGTCCAGTTGAAGAGAGGGTGGAGGGATCGTATGAGCAAGGGGGTCAAGTGAAGGTCATGATGGGGGAATCCACAGAGACAGCTGACTGGAGCTAGTTGGAGCTCATGGACTCTGGACTGACAGCTGGGGAACCTGCATGGGACCTGACTAGGCCCTCGGAATGTGGGTGACAGTTGTGTGACTTGGGCAGTTTGTGGCGCCCCTGGCAGTGGGACCAGGATTTATCCCTAGTGCATGAACCGGCTTTTTCCACCCCATTCCCAATGGAGGGTTACCTTGCTCAGCCTAGATGCAATGGGGAGGGGCTTGGTCCTGCCTCATCTTGATATGCCAGACTTGGTTGACTCCCCATGGGAGGCCTTACTCTCTCTGAGGAGTGGATTGGGGTGGGATAAGGGAGAGGTAGGAGGAAGAGGACGGAGGGCAGGAGGGGGAACTAATTGGTATGTAAAATGAAAAAAAAAATTTTAAATTAAAAAAAAGAATTTAAATTGAACAGAAAGTTATCTTTGGAAAATTTTCCAGTGTGTGATTTGAATACATAAAGAAAAAATACTGATTTTGGGAAACAAAAATCCAATGGAAATTTTTACATGTGCCAAGTTTGACATTTGTTCTAGTTTCATTGTATTGCTGTGATCAAAAACCTGACCGAAAGCAGCTTAGGGGAGGAAAGGGTTTGTTTATCTGGCTTACAGTTCTACGTTACAGTCCGTCATTGAAGGGACAGCAAGGCAATAATTCTAGTAGCTGTCCACATGGCATCCACAGACAAGAACAGAGAGAGACAAATGTATAGGTTCTTGCTGCTTGTACTCAGCTCAATTTCTCAATTTTTACACTGTTCAGGACTGTGTGTTTAGGGAATGGTGATGCCCACATGGGCCTTGTCTTCCCACATTAACAGTCAGTACACTAACCCACAGACATGTCCCCAGGTCAGTCTGATCTAGACAATTCCTCATTGAAGCTCTCTTCTCATGTGGTTCTTGGTTGTTGCAAGCTGACAGAAGTATTGGTTCTTAACAACCAGGGAGCCTGCATGGGACCAACCTAAGCAGATGTGTAACTTGGTCCATTTGTGGGACTCCTAACAATGGGAATAGGAACTGTCCCTAATGCTTTGGCTGGCTCTTGGAAACTTATTCATCATACTGGATTGCCTTGCCCAGCCCAGGTGCTTAGTCTTACTGCAACTTGATATGCCATGCTTTGCTGATACCCAGGGGAGGCCTGCCCCTTTCTGAACAGAAACAGAGGAGGAGTGGATTGAGGGAGGGGAGGGGAGGGGAGGGGAGGAGAGGGGCAGAGAGGGGATGGAAAGAGAGGAGAGAGGGGAAACTACAGTCCTTATGTAAAATAAATAAATAAATAGTGTTATTTCTTTGAGAAAATCAATAAGATTGAAAACCCTTATCCAAATTAATTAACAGGTGGAGAGAGAATATCCAAATTAACAAAATCAGAAATGAAAAGGGTGGCATAATTACAGACCCTGAGGAAATCAAAAGAATCATAAGGGCATATAAAATGTTGTACTCCACCAAATTAGAAAAATCTAAAAGAAATAGACAAGTATTTTCCATGATAATTACCACTTACCAAAGTTAAATCAACATAAGATAAGCAATTTAAATAGACCTACAATACCTAGTGAAATGGGAGCAGCAATTAGAAGTCCCCCAACAACATCAACAATATGGTTTTAGTGCAGAATTCTACCATACTTTTAAAAAAGAGTTAATGTCAATACTTCTCAAATTATTCCACAAAATAGAAGCAGGAGAAACTTTGCCCAGTTAATTTTATGAGACCACAGTTACCCTGATATCCAAACCACATAAAGGCCCAACAAAGAATTACATACCAATTTCCCTTAAACACATAGATGCAAAATACTAAATAAAACACAGGTAAACCAAACCCAAGAACACATCAAAAAGATCATCCACCATGATCAAGTAGGCTTCATCCCAGAAATATAGGGATGGTTCAATATACATAAATCAACATGTAATCCACCATATAAACAAAATGAAAGAAACCACATGATCATCTCATTAAATGCAGAAAAGGCCTTTGACAAAATCCAAAACCCCTTCATGATAAAAACCCTGGAGAGATTAGTGATACAAGGGTCGTACCTCACCATAAAATAGACAGTTTACAACAAGCTCAGAGCCAACATAATTTAAATGGAGAGAAACGCAAAGCAATTTCATTAAAATCGGGAACAAGACAAGGTTGTTCACTCTTTCCATATCTATTCAATATAGTACTTGAAGTCTTCAGGAGAGCAACTAAGATGACTGATCTTTATAAAGTGGATACAAATGAGAAAGAAAGATGTCAAAGAACCTTTATTTGTAGATGACATGATAGTATACCTAAGTGACCCTAAAAATTCCACCAGGAAACTCCTGCAGCTGAAAAACACTTAGAGTGAAGTAGCTGTATACAAAGTTAACCCACGGAAATCAGCAGCCCTCCCACATACAAATGACAGATAGACTGAGAAAGAAATCAGTCGGGGAAACAACACCTTTCACAAAGCCCCAAATAGTATAAAATACCTTGGGGTAACTCTAACCAAGCAAGTAGAAAATTTGTATGATAAAAACTTTAAGATATTGAAGAAAGAAATTGGAGAAGATATTAAAAGATGGAAAGATCTCCCATGCTCATGGTTTGATAGGATTATCAGAGTAAAAATGGTCATTCTACCAAAGCAATCTACAGATTCAGTAAAATCCCCATCAAAATCATAACACAATTCTTCACAGATCTTGAAAGGACAATGGTCAGCTTCATATGTAAACCCAAAATACCCAGGATAGCTAAAACAATCCTGAATAATGAAAGAACTGCTTGAGGTATCACCATCCACAAGTTGTGCTACAGAGCTATAGGAATAAAAACATGGCATTAGCATTAAAACAGACTCATTGATAAATGGAATTGAATTGAAGAGCCAAACGTAAGTCCGTACACCTATGGACACCTGATTTTTTTTTTTAATGAAGAAGCCAGAAATAATCATGAGAAAAAAAGATAGCATCTTCAACAAATGGTGCTGGTCAAAATGGATAGGTACAGTAGAAAAATCCAAATAGAGCCATTCTTATCACCCTGAACAAAATTCAATTCCAAATGGATCAAAGACCTCAACATAAATCTAGGTAGAAGAGAAAATGGGGAATAACCTTGAACTCATTGACTCAGGAAAAGACTTTCTGTACAGAACACTGTTAGTTAGCACAGCCACTAAGATCGAGAATTAATAAATGGGACCTTATGAAACTGAAAAACTTTTATAAGGCAAAGGACACTCATTCAAACAAAGCAGCAGCTTACAGAATGGGAAAAGATTTTGACCAACTACACACCTGATAGAGGGCTAATATTCAAAATATATGAAGAACTAAAAAACCTAGATATCAGGATGACAAAATAACCAATTTTTAAAAATGGGCTACAGATTTAAATAGAGAATTCTCAAAAGAGGAGAAACACTTAAAGAAATGTTCAATATCTTTATTCATCAGGGAAATGCAAATCAAAACTACTTTGAGATTTCATCTTACACCAGTCAGAATGGCCAAGATCAGTAAAACAAGTGACAGCCCATCCAGGCGAGGGTGTGGAGCAAGGGGACACTCCTCCATTGCTGATGGCCCTGTCAGCTTCTACAGCCACTATGGAAATCAGCGTGGCAGTTCCTCAGGAAGACAGGAATCAATCTGCCTCAAGATCCAGGTATGCCACTGTAGCATGAATCTTAAAAGTTCTTATTAATAAAATCAAACCTGAGGCCAGTTATTGGGGTGAACACTGGAAGATCAGAGAGACAGAACAAGCCACAGCTAACCTCACCTGGCCAACTTCTTAGCTGATCCTGTTTCCTCAGACTAGAAGCTTCTGAGTCCTCATCCAAATGGACCTCAGCTGAACTGTGCTGCTCGAAAGCCTGAAAGCTTAACCAGCCAAATGCTTAACCAGCCAAATGTTTAACCAGGCCAAATGCTTAACCAGCCAAATGCTTCTAGTTTCTGGCCCTCAGGCCTTATATACCTTTCTGCTTTCTACCATCACTCCCTGGGATTAAAGGCTCGCTTTCTGGGATTAAAGGCGTGAGTCACCATGCTTGGCTGTATCCTTGAACAGATGGATTTCTGCCTCTGGAATGCTAGGATTAAAGGCGTGTGCTACTACTGCCTATCCTAAGTATCTAGTGGCTTTTCTGTTCTCTGACCCCAGATAAGTTTATTAGGGTACACAATATTTTGGGGAACACAATACCACCACAGCCACTCTTGGGCATATACCCAAAGCATGCTTCATCCTACCACAGAGACACTTGCTCAACCATGTCCACTGCTGCTCTATTCATAATAGCCAGGAATTGGAAACAATCTAGATTTCTCTCAACAGAAGAATAGGTAAAGAAAATGTGGTATATTTGCAAAATGGAGTATTACTCAGCCGTTAAAAAATGAGATCATGAAATTTTCATATAAATGGATGGAACTAGAAAAAATCATCTTGAGGGAGGTGATCCAGACCAAGAAAGACAAATATGGTACATATTCACTTATATGTGGATATTAACTGTTAAGTCAATGATAACCAAGGTATAGTCTGTGGAACCACAGAGGTTAGGTACACAGTAAGGGACTTGGGTCAAGGGGCTGATATATTCCTAGGAAAGGGACATGAAATAGATAGTTATGGATGCTTGGGGGCGGGAGACTGCGATGGGAGGATTAAGTGGAGAGGTGGAGGGAAGAGGGGGACAAGGGAAGGAACATGGGAAGAGACAGCTAAAATTAAGGGCCATTTGAGGGGTAATGTGGAAACCTAATGCAGTAGAGCTTCCTAAAGTATATACATATATGAAGGTTATCTAAATGAAATCCCAAATAATGGGAGAGACGGAGCCCCACTAGCCATCTCTTTTCACCAAATGAAGCTTCCAGTCCTGGGACTGGGTTACATCTAATTGAGCTGTTGGTCAAAAGGGTCTGTTGCCAAGACTGTAGTTTGCTCTCCACAAGTTGATGGTAAGGCTCGATCGCTTAAGACATACCTATACAACTCTTTGAACATGGTAAAGTTGAACTGGTGTCATATCAGCTTTTTTAAAATACTTTTTTAAAAACATTTATTCTCTTTTTAACATCCAAGTGCTTTGCGTATATATTGTGGCTTCCAGTTTAGTATTTTTATAGGATTCCTGAGTATGCAAATGAGTGGGTCTCTAATTCCTATGCCTTCTTCTTGGGTTCTTTTCCTTCTATTGGTTTGTTTTTTCCTATTCTGATGTGTTAGGTTTTGTTTTATTATATTTTATTCTTATCCCTTTGAAGCCTGTTTGTTTTTTAATGAGAGACAGAAAGAGGGTGGATCTGGATGGGAGGGGAGATAGGGAAGAACTGGGAGGAGTAGAGAGAGGGAAAACCGTAATGATATGTGAGAAAAAATATCTATTTTCAATAAAAGGAAAAACAACAGCAACTAACCACCACAGTGCCTCTTCAGAAAACCTGTGCTGTGTTACTTTCATCACCAAAAGAGTATTTGGCATAGCTGTGAGGTGTCGAGGAAGTCAATGCAAATTCTCTGTTCCTCCTGGTTCTTCCTTGAAGGACAGAGACTGACATGATGCATAATTAAAAACTTAAAGTATCTGGAAGGATGGACCATGGTGAGGCATGGAGTGTGTGTGATTAAGGCTTTCGGTGCCCTTGAAAGTCTTATTTTCTCAGCCATGTTTAGCGTTATTCTCTGATCAGCAAAAATATCTCAGAACTTGCTATTTTTAAACAAAGTAATGAACAATGAGACAAGATTATTTTATCTAAAATAAAAGACTTTGAAAGTCTAGGGTGGTAAACTTTTGAACTCTTATAACTACTGAAAACATATACATTAACATTTATTGGATGATGATGTTTTAGTCATAAAAAATTATCATCAAAGATATAAACTTTTTATGTAAAGGATCAGAAATTCAAAGTATCTTGGGGGGGTCAATGAAAACTCAAACTAGGTCAAACTGAGAAATGATGTTACTCATGTTTATGCACTCCAATTCACCAAGTTCTATCTGTTTTCATTTTTTGTTTTGTTTTTTTATTTATTTATTTATTTTCAATTTTTTTTTTTTTTTTTTTTTTTTTGGTTTTTCGAGACAGGGTTTCTCTGTGTAGCTTTGCGCCTTTCCTGGAACTCACTTGGTAGCCCAGGCTGGCCTCAAACTCACAGAGATCCGCCTGGCTCTGCCTCCCGAGTGCTGGGATTAAAGGCGTGCGCCACCACCGCCCGGCTTGTTTTGTTTTTTTATGTATGTCATTTTTAGATGCTTTCCATTCTCAATGCGAGGAATGATCCTTTTTTTCTTTTTTTTCTTTTGGGGTGCTAAGGAGGGCTGTGGACCCAACAGTTGCAATAGCAAATCTAACCGAAATGAAAACCTTCAGTCTCCTAAGTCTTTCCATTGTTGCCTGTACTGTCACTGCATGCAAATACTTGTGCCATTTCTGGATCTTTTAGAACAAATAACCCTTCCAGATGGCAGCGATAATAAATGTGGAATGCTCTTTTGATGGCAGCTAAAACTGTCTGCATTATTTTGCTGTTGTGGATTTACCGGTGGTTGATGTGGTTGATTTTGTTTTCTGTTAAGGGGTGTGAGCATGCCTCACTCCGTTGTATACCTGGTCTCTGGTGATCAGAGAGTACTTGTGTGCTGCAGTCATGCACGCTGGAAGAAGTACATGACTGATTTTGTGAAGAACACAGTGTGATCCCTTGCAGCAGACACTGTGGGAAGTGGAAACCTGACACTCGGCTAGAGGCCACTACCCTTCAGAGGTGAATGAGACAGCCCAACATCTGTCCACTTTGTGCAAAGCTTTTCATCTTAAAGTTCATGTCCTAATACATAGCAGTTGGGTTAAATTGTCTGTGATGCTCAACACAACACTGAACTATGTGTAGCTGAGAAAAGGAAGGACAGAATCACATTTCCTTTCTAAAGTAGAAACAGCCCTGCATGCATGCCCTTCTAAAATCTGATATTTAAACAGAATTGTAAGACATCACATTCTTCTATTTGGAATGAACACTGGCCCAAATTACTAGAAAGCTCATGCCACTGAGTGTGCAAACTCACAGGCCAGGAAAGAAAACCTTCTCCAACACCCAATTTTTAGCATTGTGCTAAAGTCATTTACTGTTAAAACCCTGAAGTTAAATATGATCCTTTCCCTGCTCCCCACCCCTTCTCTCTTAGGTTAGTGTTTGGGGGAAAGACAGGGGGCTGGGGCTTGGCCCCAACTTGGAATTGCTGCCAACGGCTTGTAATACAATCTCTCCCATTTGAAGGGTAAATCAGTGTCAACCGCGTTTGCTGTCCAGCAGAAAAAAAAGTAAGCATTTTACTTCCGCTCGGTCCGTGTGGACTGATGAAATGTAGGAAATCTGTTTCTGGTGAGAGGGATTAAAATCATTTTCCCAAACAGCACCAAGAGGAGCCATCACAGGAGTATGAAGAGGGGCGGCGCGGCCACAGCTGCCGCCACTGTGCTGCCGGGCTGCGGGGAGCCAGGGCCACAAGACCTGTGTCTGGAGGAGCCGCAGAGGCGCAGCCTGCAGCGCCGGCGCCGCTGAGCAGCTACAGTGAGCAGTGGGGAGCGGCGGGCTCGGTGAGCACGCAGCCAGAAGCACCCCACCACCACCCCCCACCCTCCACCCCTGCCCTGAAACCGGGAGGGGTCCCAGCGCTGAGCTACTGCAGGAGGGCGTGGGGGAGGGGCCTGGAAGCAGCGCGGCACAGAGGGTGAGCGGTGCTCACTGCGGTGGGGGACCTCCTGATGCCCTGGAAACAGCTTCCATCCCTCCATTCCTATTGTTGAGCAGCGCCAGAAGCCCGCTGGGACCGCTCAGCCAACCAGGGGCGGAAGTGAGGAAGTCTCATTAGCGCGTGGACATAAATGTACACATGCGTGATGCTCAAGCTAGCCTGTAATGCCGTGCGTGCTCTGCGGTTGTGTGGATGGGTGGGGTGGTAGCGGAGGGGGGAGGGACGTGGGCTGTTTGGCGGTCTTAGTCACACTTCCTGAAGGTTTGGTTAAGTGGGAGCGAGGAAGGAGAGGTTGTAATGCACTTTGGGGTGACTTTATAAATGAGTTGGGTAGAGTTGAACCTTCTTACGTGTGTGAACAAATGCTAATTTATCTATCCGTAATTTTGTATTTCAACGTGGTATTTCGTATTAGCCCAGCCCGAGATGACTGGAGTCTGAAACCGTTTAGGGAGCAAAGGAGCCAACTTTTCTTTGGAGGTGTTAATTATCCTGGCAAAATTAAATTACATCAGCTCTGTAAAGGATTGACTTGGTCCAGACATCTCGGAGTTTCTAATGTGGGATCAGAATGGGAGCAAACTCAGTTCTCAGCATTCTGTTTTCTGTATTCCAATACACATTGAGGTGGGGTGGGTTTTCTCCCAATTACTGTTTCTTAATCACAGTCTTTGTGTTTTCTATCTCTATCTTCAACTTTGTTTTTGTTTTGTTTCTTTTTTAATCGACTCCCCACCCACTATCCCACACCTCTCCAACAAAGCTTGAGGAATTGTGCACATGAGATTTTATGCAGAGGAAATAGGATCTGCGTGTTCAGAGGGACACCCATCTGGCCCCTCGTGTTAAATAAAGGCTCAGACAGGTTGGGAGTATCCGCCAGGCACAGGAAGTCCTCCTTCCCTTCCCACCTGTCCCTGGAGACTCTGAGAGGCAGGGCTGAGAACAAACCCTGTGCTCTTTGCTGCTTTTCCCCAACCTCTTAGTCTTGTGCTCATAACTACAGCTCGCATCTGATTTGCCTAGCTTGTCTCTGGCATCCATCAATGAGCCCTTCTTCAAGGGATGCCCTGGTCTAGCTGTGGAGAGTGTGGTGGTGGTCCTTTCCAACATGGGTGTTCAGGTTCTGACTGCTTAAGAGAAGGTAAGAACCAGAGGGGCCAAGACTGGGGTGCTGCGCCTTGACCATACCCAGCGGAGCCTGTGCTGAGCACTGTCTGGGAAGTTTCTGAGGGAGTTTGCATTTCACCCACTGAGCTTTGAGTTGTGTCTCTTCGTTGATTTTATCGATAAGCACCCAACTTTGTGCTGTGGACTGTGCTTTGCTGGGAAATAAATTCATATGGCAGAATTCACTTCACCAGAGTCAAAGGACTTGGGATTGCCCACCGAGTTTGCTAGCATCTTGGGACCAAGGTTAGTTAAACTTTGAGCTTGAAGGTGTGGGAAAGCTTCAGGACTTAATGTAACCTGCAGCAACTTGCCTTTTAGAACTTCCAGACTGGAGGTCGGCTGTGCAGGTTCTGGAGCCCTCTGAAGACTTGAGTTGGTTAAAACAACTGGTATGCTTCTAACAACATGTTTCCAGGAAAATTTGTTTAAACTTTTTGCAGAAATTACAGCATTATTTTTGTGGCTTTGATATTGTGTCCCAAACAAGAGCCAATTTCTTGCGGTTTTCTTGAACGGCTACTGAAGTTTTCCACTCAGTGTTATTAGACTAGAGGAAAGGACAGGAGAGAAAGAGTAGAAATAGCTCTTGCCAAGGTGGGTTAAGGTGCTTGGAAACTCCCTGTGTTAAATGTTTTCAGGGGCAATTCAATTGAGATTTTCTATTGTTTTCTCTTTACATGATGAATCTATCATCTATCTATCTATATCTATCTATCATGCACATATGTAATATATATAGCACATACATTGTACGTATATTTGTTGCATGTATGTCTGAAGAGAATGCTGAATTCTGATAGTTCATTCCTGCCTTTGAGTTAAAATAAAATTTTTATGTTATGAACAAAATGCAAATCTTCTCATGAATTAAGGCTTGCCAAATCAACTTTCATAAACTTTTGATGTGAGCCATTACAATTTCCACTTAATGACTTTAGATGGTTTTCTACTCAAATTGTGTTTCAGTTTAATCTGGCAGAGTTCTAAAAGTCTGCACTTCACTGTTTGGGAGAATGGTTTAGTAGGATTTGGGGAACAATGACTTAAAAGAAAATCCCAACTGCCAGAAATATTTTGTCTTGAGGAAGAGATGTGTGTGTGTGTGTGTGTGTGTGTGTGTGTGTGTGTGTGTGTGTGTGTAATCATTTTATCCAAGATAAGTCACTATGGGGCTGTCACTAAGAAAGAGATGCCTTCCTTGTACAGTCTATGTACAAGGAGGGTACAGAGATTTAATGACTGTGTGAATATCCCATTACTTTGGGCAAAATATCTTCCTAGGCTACCAGCCTCTTATGAATATATGAGAATTCTCCCATGCAGATTTCCTAAGGGCCTTTTGAGTCTGCTCTCTAGTCGCTTAACTAAAGTTTCATGTAATTTTGCTTGATGTTTGCTCAATTTATGTTTGATTTAGTCACTTGGCAGAGGCTACAGCCCCATCACAAGAGCTGAAACTGCTTTTGTGATGCCATCAATTGTGGACTTTATTTTCTGATTTGGCATTTTTAATGAGATTTCACATTCGTAACTTGGAATGGGAGTGCAGACATGTGATCCCAGCACTTGGGAGGTTGATGCAGGAGTACTTAAATTTTAGGCCAAGCTAGTGCACTACATAGTGAGTTGGTGTAGACTGGGCTCATAGTCAAACCAAATTAAATCACAACTAATCAAATAGCAACAATATTCTAATGAGAGACAGGAAAAGAGTGGATCCGAACAGAAGGGGAGGTGGGGAGGAACTGGGAGGAGTAGAAGGAAGGGAATTCATAATCAGATTTATTAATGAGGAATATAATCTGTTTTTAATAGAAGGAAAAATAGCAACAGCAAACATTTTACATTTTGAACATTGGTTGATGAGCTACATTTTGTAGAGATGTTACTGGTTGGTCAAAATAAGTCACATGACAATAAAATTTTCAGGAAGTGGAACAAATCAACCTTGGACTTCTATTCTTTGAGTCTAGTTCAAAACTGACATCTTCTCCTGCTTAATTTTGGAAGAGTTTTTGGATTGATGCATTCATTTTGTTTTTTATTTTAAAAGGCAGTCTTATTGATCTAAAATCTTTGTTTCTGCCTTGTTTGGAACCTTTAGCATATAAACTTTAATGGTTAAAAGTGAGCAACATTGTAGAAGAGAGCCAAGGTCGCCTTTAAAGGCGGGTCTCTTGGCTGCAATTCACTGGGCCTCACTACTTTCAGTAGCTTTTTGTAAAGGAGATGAGGGGAGAAGGGGAGACAGAAAGGAGGTTTGGGTAGTGTCTGTCGACACCTATTTGTTTCAATATGCACAGAATCTTGTCATATTAATAGCTTATGATCCTTAACTCATATCAAAGTGCAGTACTTTGTTACCATTTTTAACCCCATATAAACTCATTTTGCTGCTTAAACTTCTGCACATAAGCTTGGGTACAACATCCTCAGCATGAAGAGAGTTTGGGAGCTCAAATGACATGCGGTTATTTATTCATACTTTACCTGCTGACATTCCCATCCTTTCTATCTGTTCACATTAGTGATTGAGTTATGTAGAAAGTCCTAGTTTGTTACAGAATTTCTTCCCAAAAGAAGTCATTGGATGTTTTATTTTGTCATGTTTTCTAATGGTGATGATTTAGATTGCATATAGAATACACTGAATTTGAAATATTTGCCAAGTAATGTCGTAAATGTTGAATCTTCATAATTATCTTTGAAATGCTCATGTCCACGGTACACAGTGAACAACTCAGATACAAAGAGAAAAATTCTATGGTATGTGCAGTTTCTTAATGGCGAGGTCATGGTGCCATTATTTCACCTTAGGATGTTGGATTTCATCTCCTTTACTCTATCCATTCATTAGCCTTCCTTAGTTGAATCTCACAGAAGACAAGTAGTATAATGGCTTTTTTTTGCTTCTGTTTTTTCTTTCTATATAATAATGCAGTATGTTTTTTTTAATTTTTTTTTTTTTTGTCATGCTAGCCTTCTAGAGATAGGAAAAAACATGAAACATTTTGGCCATAATCACAGCACACCTCTAGGTGGCATGGAAGAATTCTTTTTTTTTTTTTTCTTTTCAGAGTAAAATCTATGTCTTCAGCTGCACTCTGGAGTAATGGGCTAGACAGTCTTTAAAAGTGATGTTTTACTTTCAGGCTCATTAACTTTTTCTCCTTCTCTTGGGGTTGCCCAAGTCTCATCACATCCATAATTGTTATTCCAGAGTCACCTTTCCTATGGAAAGAAAGGGGAAATACACAATCTTTGAAGGATTTTGTATACATGTCTGTGTGTTTTCCCCTTTGAGATTCATTTTATTCATTCCAAGTCCTTACAGTTCAGTTACCAACGTTTAGTCACAGAAAGCTTGCAGGAATTTCCATTTAGTGAATTCGTATACATATTTGAGGTCTTACTCTTTCCAGTTGGTTGAGTTTAATACTTAACAAAGTTGTCATTTGATCTTTTAAAAGATTTGGATTATGTAAATTTTATTGAAAATATCTTTAATTGTTAAGCTGTGAAAACTTGTTCTCCTTCTCCTGACTTTTCTGTTCAGTGTCTCATTGATCATTTTCTTTCTTGTCTTTAAATCTACTCTTGACATGTTTTATAGTTTTGGAAACTTTAAATGCCTTCCAAAGAACAGGCATGATCTTTTCCTTAGTTTCTCTTTAGGATCTAACGCAGTTCATCTAGACACACTCAATATTTATTACAGATTATAAAAGGATCAAATTTCATAGCTATCTTTTTATTTAACTATTATGAACTTTAAAACTTTTAAGAATTAAACTAGATTTTATTTGCTAAGCAATTCATATCTTTATTTTTATCATGTATTAATTCTATAACTAATATGTTTAATATTCTTTGATCATCTCAATTTCCTATTATTGTAGCCTGTTTCCCTCCACTTGCCCTCTTCCCCCTCAAACCCCCTTCTGCTGTCATTATCTCGTCTTTTTTTCCATCCCTCCCTTCCCTCCCTCTCTGTGTGCTTTCTTGCTTGCTCCCTTCCTTCCTTCCATCCATCCATTCATTCATTCCAGTTCAGTCATTTAAATGAGAGTCTACCTCACCATGCGGTGAAGTCCTCAGACTCCATATTTTTTTCCTTCTAGCTGGGTCTATTTCTGTTTCCTATCTGATTTCAGCCAATTCTTTCTTTGTTTTGTTTTGTTTTTTTTCAAGACGGTTTCTCTGTACCCCTGGCTGTCCTGGAACTCTCTTTGTAGACCAGGTTGGCCTCGAATTCACAGAGATCCACCTGCCTCTGCCTCCCTAGTGCTGGGATTAAAGTAGTGCACCACCACCTTCTGGCTTGATTTCAGCCAAATTCTAAGGCCTGAATGTAGAGACTTTAAGGAAACCCACTGAGTCATGCTCAGGATAGTGATGATTTTAAATATGAATAATGGAGCAGGAGAAATTAGGTTGCTCATCTTTCTTCTTTTTAGAGAGGACTTGGACAAGTCCTGTCTCTTAAAATACCCTTGTGTCCCTCTGTATTTGCCATAGTTTAGTTCTCTAATCTTTATAGTATTTGAATTATCAATTAAGCTTTCTTTCTCTCACGTTGGCCTCTGGGAAAATGTGACCCCCTTTGTACTGACCATCTCTACTAAAATTGTGGTTATGTACAAAATACCAAAATAAAACTAGCTTAATTATCGTTATTTGTTTTTAGTGATTCATCTGTTCATATTAGGAGATCGTTTGGATTACATTTCTGTTGAAACACAAGAGAGATTGCATGGGAAATAAAGGTGCTACTGTCAGGGAAATAACAACTTCACTGTTCAGAAATGTTGAGGGGAAGGATTGTGTGCCTCTGACTCACTGCAACTGTTACATGCCATTAGGCTCCCTGTAAGCGATCCCCTGATGGATTCTGTGCTAGACAATGAGCTTCAGAACCCGAGGCGTCTTCTTGCCTTTGTAGCGTGACACTGGGCTCTGAAGCTTCAATGGGAGTCACAGGGCACACAATAGGGTGTAGGTAGAGTTACTGTGAGACCTTATCTCACTTTCAGGGAAGTAGTGGGAGAGATTGTGTCTGGAGAAGGAGGTATTTTAGAGGTAACCCTTTTAAGATTTCAATTAGTTATTTAAATGTATGACTCATGTGCTTAGGTGTATGATTGATCACATGTGTGTTGACAGGCTAACCATCCTGTAGGATCCTGATTAGCTACCGACAGAGGTATTGTTTTGCTGGGTATAAACATAATTTTTAAAAAATTGGGATTGAAAATATTTCAGGTGTTTTTGACGTTTAATCACAGAAGTTTAGAGAAACTCTGAGCAATGATGTTATTAACTGGGAGAGAGTAAACAACAGCAGCATTCTAATTCTTACATTAACAAACTTGTAGCCTATGACAAGGTGTAGTAAATACAGATCATCTTCCTAATCCTTCATTTCAGATACTTAGAGAACGTCAAAAGAGTAAGTGCTTCAGAAATGAAATTATACCTTTCAGTTGTGTATTTATTATATACTTTATGTATTTACTACCTCTCCAAACAGTCTTTTCTAAGATTTTGATGATAACCACATTTTGCATTAAAAAAATGGAAGTAAATTATTTATTCAAAAGTAAACTCTTAAAAGAAATTAACCTAAATAAATTATAAAGTTTGAGAATAACTAAAAAGGAATACTGTGCAAAGTCTGAAAGAGTAAAACGCCAAAGAGAGCATGTAACTTAGTCACTTTGAAATCCTCAGATGCAATATCTAGAATATTATATGCATCTAAGGACTTGCCTGTTACAAATACACTTGTGTTTGTTGTCACTTGGTTATACTTCTTTTGGTTATTTTATGTATCTACTGATTTGCAGCCAGAGCTGGTCAGGGTAAAGTAGACTCTAAAGGAAATGATTGAGCTATTGTAAACAAAAGTGAAATAATTTTATATCAGATAAAAGACAGCTTCAAAATACTTACATTACTTAAGTAGCATCAGGTCTTTCAAATAATTCATACAGGAGCTGGAGTTGTAGCTCAAAAAGAGAGTGCTTGGCTAGCATGTAAGAGATCCTGAGATTGTTTCCCAGCATTCCATATACCAGTATGGTGGGGCATACCTGTCATCCCAGAACTCACGAGGTGGGGCAGGATCAGAAGGTCAAGGTCACCCTCAGTTATATAGTAGTTATATATAGCATTTTGAGGCCATCTTGGATTACTTTTGACTATCCCCCCCAAAAAAATAATTCAGACAAAGACATTATACTTAAGGCCAATTTAAATACTTAAATATATTTATATACTTTAAAGTATTTATTTACTTAAATTCTTTTCCTATGATTCAAATAAAGATTTGTGCTATCCATACACTGAAGTGATCAGGTTATGAAGTAATCTTATTTTATTTATTTTTATTGTGCTGTGCATTAACACTGGATTTCTAACATGCTAGGCAAATTCTCTGCCATGCTTAGTTTAGATGTAAAACACTGAAGTACTTTGACTCTAGAATGATCACAAACAAACTCGAAAGGAGAAAATCATGACAGAGGAGCGAAGGCCCCCAGGGCTAGCGGTTGTTAGAACAGTGTCTTCCGCAGATGCATTCTGTCAGACTGTGTCTTCAAGCAAGAGTTCTTGGGGCTTGAAGATCAAGATCCTAGCCTAACTCTACTGTGACATCGTGAATAGATTGCTTATGCTACTGACCCCTCTGGTCTTGGTCCTCTGTGACTTCCAGAAATGTAGTGGAGACTGTTTGAATAACCCTCCTCTCCTACCCAGTACTTAGTACTTTAACTGTGAGTCCTTGAGTCTGCAGTCACCAACAAACTGCATGCTGTGCTTAATATTTTAGGCATCTGTCTAACCAACAATTCCCAAGTGTTTACTAAAAATTGTATGAATACTGTTAGTGTGCATGTTCAGCACTCAAATTCTGTAGAAATCTCTGGCTAAAAAAAAAAAAAAAAAAAAAAAAACTAGACACTAAGATCTCAATTTAACCACCTTTTACTGTGTTTGCATAGATGGGATTTCTTGCCCTTGAAGCTGGTCCTTTCCAAATACATTGTTTTACCCGAGCTAAGCATTTATTGTTTGATTTTCTCCTTGACCTTTGATTGTTGCCGTTACCAGGTGGCTGGCCAAAAGTGAATGAATAAAACAACTAATGTCTCCTGGGTTTAATAATTAATAACCTGCTCTGACATCATGGAAGCCCGTGGATGGGCCCTATTACAATGTCGTCGTGGTGGCATTTCTACAGTTTTAACCTGTACGAAAAGCTGTTGCTCTTCTGTCTCCACACCAGGTGTTAGGAGTGGATAAATGATGTGCACTGCCCTGAGCCCCAAGGTTCGCAGCGGACCCGGCCTGTCTGATATGCATCAGTACAGCCAGTGGCTGGCCAGCAGACATGAAGCTAATTTGCTGCCGATGAAAGAAGACTTGGCCTTGTGGTTAACCAATCTATTAGGTAAGGTTCTAAGATATCACTTTGTGAGCAAAGATAACAGTGTCTTATGTGTTTTACCTCCTCTCACAGTGTCCTTCTCCCAAGCATGTGACAACACCTGGAAAGAAAGACCTTCTTTATTGGGAGTTTTCATCTGGGAAACCCGAAGCCTGTGGAAATTTAAATGAATTTCCCAGTGCCTCTCACATTAGCTGTGTTTCATACTCCAGCGTTCTGTGCTGGAATGTGGAGATGTGCGGTCGAGTTGCTTATACTGTTTCTGGTCTGGTCTGATTTATTTTTGACTCGTCAGTTTTCAGCTGAACACTTTGACCCGTGCTTTGGTTCAGGCTGCAGGCTCTATGAAATCTGCCTCTAAAACTGTCTTTCTTGCCCTACTTTTACAGTGCACCTTCCAAAACTGCTCAGAGCCTGAACTCAGGGAGAATGCCTACGCTTTGTCCAAATGGGCTGACCGAAGTAATTTAGCTTTGAACTGAATTCTGTTTTCTTTTTAGTGTGCCTTTTTGAAAAAGCATCGTTGTTGAGGGAAATGACACTGCCTGCTAAAGGTGCCTTTGCTTTTGTCTGGTGAACTCTGAGGGCGAAGGTGCCGACAGTGAAGGGTATAGAGTTGTACATTTAAAGGCTCGTCATATATTAAGCCACAGCATCACCAGTAGTAGATTTCCCCAGAGAAGCGCGAGTCACAACTTTATGCTCTTACAGAGTTTTCAGAACATAAGACTTGACTGTGGAGTAAGCAGAGCTTGTGTGGTGCTGTGTGGTTGGCAGAGTGGACCCGCCTACACTGTTTAGCACTGAAGCAATCCTGCAAGGCACAGGTTCACTGTCTAGCTAGGAAGTCGGGGCTTACAGACTGCACCTCTCGGGATGAATCTCTAGCAAAGACTGGGAACCCATTAGCCTTTTTGCAGAGTTTTCTCTGCTCATCTTGGCTTTTTTTTTTTTTTTTTTTTTTTTTTTTTTTTTTTTTTTTTTTTTTGGTTTTTCCGAGACAGGGTTTCTCTGTGTAGCTTTGTGCCTTTCCTGGTTCTCGCTCAGTAGACCAGGCTGGCCTTGAACTCACAGAGATCCGCCTGGCTGGCTTTTATACTTAATTGCTTTTTAAAGAAAATATTTGTCTGTGGGAGGTATTTACGTTTTCTGTGTCATAAGCACCTCATTTTGACCAACTTTATGGTTTAACCAGGATGACCAGATGTGGTTATAGACAATATACCCTTCAGAAAGGTTTTCAGGACCCCCTCCCCTCAGCAAGGTCCTCCACCTCACCACGGGGCTATCTCTAACACAAGGAAGAGACTTCCTCAAATAGAGGAAGTTGTTGCCTCCTTTGCTTTTCTCTTTCCAGGGCACACTAACAACTGTTAAGTTAGTCATTATTAACTTCCAGTCATCTGCTGCAGATTCGAATTGTCATTGGCATTGTGATGCAGAAATCCAGA
This sequence comes from Peromyscus californicus insignis, assembly GCF_007827085.1. Classification (NCBI taxonomy): domain Eukaryota; kingdom Metazoa; phylum Chordata; class Mammalia; order Rodentia; family Cricetidae; genus Peromyscus; species Peromyscus californicus. The sequence continues at coordinate 150,404,775 of NW_026294562.1, read as the reverse complement.
GCACAGCTCTAGAGCATCTGTTGATGCTTGACTTCCCACTGCTGCTTCCTGGCCCTGAACTCTCTGTTCATTGTTCTGACATACAGCCTTTGCGTCTGTTTTGCAAGTTGCTGTGGGAGGAAATATTTAAAATATATATAGTACTTAGCATAGTTCCTGGATTATAGTTAATAAAAGTTATTGTTCCATTTATAAAGGTTGGTGAAATTGTTCATTTTTTATGAAACTTGTTAGGGGCTAAATCATACACTGCTCTGAAGAAGGTTAGTAGTGAGTTGTAATCGATAGTGTGATCAACAAGGGGCCATGGAGATGTTGGGACAGGAGGAAAGGGTGTGTGAGTACAGTGTAGCCTGATTCCACAGGCATGACCCAGTGTTGGGTGACTAGGTCATCAAGGTGTTCTGTTTAACCAATGTGATCATTCTCAAAGAGGTTTGATCAGTGTGAGCAGCCCAACACATCCTCAAAGAACAGAGTCAGTGTGTGTAATGGAAAGATCCTTGGATTAGAAATCAGGAGACCTGGCTCCTCTTTGGGCATCAGGAGACCTGGCTTCAGCTTCTGGCTGTTCCACTGGTAGGAAACATGCCCAAAGTCACTCAGCTATCTGTTCTGGGCTTGCTGTCCTCAACTGTAAATGAAAGGGTTGGAGGGGATGCTCTTTAATATCCTTTCCAGCTCCCCAAATCTAAGTTTCAAAGAAATCTGAATCTGGGGATTTGGTTTGGGTTAGTTTAGGCCAACAATAAGCATAAATAAGCAAAAGAATTATAAATGAATAAATTTTTAAAGAATAAGATTATCTTTTTAAATATTTATTAGTAGTTGTAGCAAATGAAATTGATGGTTTGTGAAACTTTCCAGACAAGGGATCCTGAAGGGATAAAAAACTGTAGCTATTGAATACTACTTTTGAGTGGGCTGGAATTCATCTGAAATCGATAGAGACTTAGACCCCAGGGTAACACCTTCATGATAATTTGGAAAGGAGTCTAAACACTTGAGACTGTTTAAAATGGTAAAACATCTGGAGGTAGGAAAATAAATATGTTTTGTATAATAATGAAAGAAGAACAGACGAGTGGCTTTATTGGAAGATGGCTTTCTTACACATAGTAGTAACTCTCAGTGTGCACTTGCATTGGAAATGCAGATGTAAAGTTATTTATTCTTGTAGCGCATTTATTGGGCTTGCAAAGGACCTGGGCTTGGTTCTCAGCACTCATACCATCTGTAACTCCGGTTCCAGGGGATATATTGTCCTCTTTTTGCTTCTGTGAACACTGCACACACATGGTACACATAAACTCACACAAGGACACACATATGCATAGATAAAAATAACAACTAAATCTTTAAAAATTATTATCTTTTTACCAACTGAGAAATAGTCACCTGTTTTATTCTGTAGCTCTCTCTCTCAGGTCTTAGCTTTCATGTACTTGGAACCTAAAGCTGTCTTGGTGACGGTCTCCATGTTGGTCCTGTTTCCATAAAAAACACCAAATTCTTTAGTGAGACAGAAATGTAAAGCTTTTAGATTTTTGCTCTCCTAGGGTCATACTTGCAGAGAGCTTTCCTGACTCTATTTTCAGATATTTGTTTAAAATGTAACTTTTAAAATATGCTTTTTAAGGAAAGTCAGTGATTTAACTTTGATATTTCTGATCCTACACATAAACTGTCAATTGGCGATGGATTATTTTTAGAAGGACAATTTATTTTAAGATTATTTAAAGACCAAAAATTGTTTGATGAGTAAGAGAATGCTTGTTTTGCTGATAGACCAATATTCACATTCATGTCTCCAATGTGACCTGAGATGTTATAATTTTCAGATACTGTAATCTTGCTTAATCAGTAGCAAAAATAAATACCACTAAAGAATTCTAGGCATAGAGATAAAGATACAATAATAAACTGTCAGTCAACCTCAGTTTATGTATTAATGCTGGTTTTCCTGTGGGCAGCATGCTAGTTGAAGTGGCCAACATGACTCCTGAGAAGGTCACTGGATGTTGTTTCCACCTACTCACATGTTCTTGGGTATCTTACAGGAAGTAATCCCTGTAGCTCTGCTGCATTTCCTGATAGTAGTTGGAACCATGGACTAGATTTGTAATAAACATTTAGAAAAGACAGAGCTGGGTCCTGAAGATCCCACCATCTTCAGTAAGAATGTGTCCTGGGCTGCCACTGACATGGCAACTCCTGTTACTCACTGCTAACATTAAATACACATGTTCTGTCTGTACTGTAGGCTGTCAACTCTGTTTCTTTTACTCATGAACCAAGTGTTACTCACTCATTATGTATGTCTCTACAAATATACCATAATACCAAAAGCTTATGCCAGCAAATCTCGAGGAAATTTTTAATTATTGCTTTGAGCGTGGAGAGTGTTAGTAAATGAACAGCCAGCCCCAGGTGATAGCAGTAATCCATGATGTAGAATTAAGCACATCTAACTCTATGATTTGTAGCAGAACTTCTGAGGATATTGTTGGTCTCACTTTGAGACAAATGTACTAACAAATTACTCATCTCACTTGAGCTTTTACATATTTTAAAAATAATGATTTCCCTTTGTCATATATTAGTTTTGTTCCATGATATTAAGGGAAGCGACTGGCACTGTATTTTTAAGAAAGACTTGTGTGTTAAAAAGAGTTGCATCAAGACTTAGTTGCATCAAAAAGAGTTGACATTTTTATTAATGGCTGTAGGCCTTCAGAATGAAGACTTAAGTGTTTATAGCTACCTAGGGATTTTGAGTAATTTCTAAGTTACTCCAAAAGCTGTTATGCTGAATTGACTTTACTTATATTAAGAAAATGTATTGAGCCGGGCAGTGGTGGTGCATGCCTTTAATCCCAGCACTCGGGGGCAGAGGCAGGCGGATCTCTGTGAGTTCAAGGCCCACCTGGGCTACAGAGTGAGTTCCAAGAAAGGCGCAAAGCTACACAGAGAAACGCTGTCTCAAAAAAAAAAAAAAAATAAAAATTAAAAATAATTTAAAAAATAAAATGTATTGATAGTTGATACTATGGCAAATTCCCCTTTTCTGACTTTTCTACAAGGAAAAGAAAATTTAGTGGTTCCCAGTTTAACATGAGTGATATGTGTTTTAGTTTTTCAGTTATTTCTAAAAATCTACTTCATTTTTATTTATTAAAAAGTAAACCGCTATCTGTTGAAGCTAATTAAACACAGCTGCCGTCCAGTGAGCTTGGGACAGGAGGTTCTTCCTTTATTGGGTTCTTTTCTTCCCAGAGCCTCATGTTCTTGTGTAAGTCAATAACAAGTCTGTTTCACACTCTACAAAATTTAGTCTTGAAAATACCAAGTAATTTGAGATAAGGTGTTCATTATCAAAAATGTTTAATAATTTGTATTGCACTAGAAAATAAGTCATGTTTGAGGAGTTCTCTACTATTAAAAATAAATTAATGTTGAAGGTGCAGAGGGCATTAGAGTGGAGTTTGGTACTGTAGCATCAGGATTATCTTTAGACATTGAAACTATACCAGCTTTCTTCTGCAGTGTTCAAAGCAGACATTAGAACATGACTTAGTCATCTTCTTAGCCATGGTCCAGACTCCCTGTTCATTTCACAGACTATTACCTTCAGTCCCAAGATCATCTTTTTCTAAAAAGACTTCTGTGATATTTCTATGTAAAAAAAGAAAACAATAACAATTTCATTTAGGAGAATGCTCTGCTGTAGGAAATAGTCACTGTATGTTCATTAAATATTGAAATTGTCAAGCCGAATGGCTGAGAGCATAGACTTTGAACCTGGAAGGCCTGGGTCAAAGGCTGAAATTCCTCTATGTGCTAATGTGTGGATTTGTTTAAAAAAGGGGGAAGGGCATAAATAGTAACACGCACTCTATGGTACTGTGAGCATGCCTGCCTGCTGCACTGTGTCCAAATGTCAAATGTGAATATTAGATACAGTCTCTTCTTTGGGAATCTAGTACTGCTATTTTTTTTTTTTTGAGAAAAACACATCCCTTTTTACTCCTGTAGAAGATAAAGGGATTCTTGCCCCCATACTCAGGTAGTGCCAGTCTAAAACATTTTATAGATTGAGAGCCAGTCTTTATGCAAACTATGTCAAATTTTTTGGAAGCTATTGTATATTGATGTATATGAGCACTCGTGCTGGTTTTAGTTACCCAATTCTTCCCTAAAAATACTGAGGCTGATGCTAATTTCATTCATTTAGTCTACTGCTATAAGGGGCAGTGACCTACCATGGTACTCAGTCAGACTCCTTGGTCCCTATCTACCAGCCAGCTATCAGTCATTACTGAAAGGATGCAAAATCAGAGTTCACTACTGTAGATTCAGAAAATAATCATATAACTCCAAGAGCAGAGTACCTCAGATTGACCTTCAAGCCCATGGCACATATGGGCTGAAGCATCTGATAATCCAAGATGGTTCAGTTATGCCGTCTATCACTCTTCATTCTCTAAGCATGCTTTGACATGGGACAGGTAGGGCAATTGCTACTAAGAATGTGTCAGTGTGCTGACTGCAGAGACACCTTGTATAGTGTTTATACTATGATATGTGAGGTACCTAACACAGCAAGATAAAGAAGGCCTGATTCGTGAAACAGGGATCATTAATTACATGTTAATTTTACCTAAGGAATTCATTCTTCACAGCCTGCGTATATGGATTTGTTATGGGCAGTCTCAACTGGCATTATATCCTGCCTTTTCCTTAAACACTGTTAGTGGTATGTGTGGAATGTAAGCGAAGTAGTGTATCATTCCATAAAATGTTATAACTGACTTCTTACAATTATACAGCACATTGAAAATATATATTTAATGAGTCTTAATAGATGGATGGAAAATATATTACATGTAAAGGGTTTTTAAAAATAGAACTTCTCAGTCTTGTATTTTCCCTTCATTTGAGGCAGTCCATTTCAACTATAAAGTATATAACAGTCTCTGTTTTAGCCAAAAAACCCACCTTTCTAAGCTATAAAATACACAGAATTGAAAGCTGACACCTAATATATTCTTCATTGGATACAGATGTTCAGTGTAAAGTTTTTTTCAAGTGTTCACAGAGAGCAGGACAAAGGACACTTGTGAGTTCCAAAGCAAATCAAGTGAAATGTGTAACTCTGGGCAAATTTCTGATGTCTCTTTGATGAAAACTATGTTTCTTTTCTGTATTAAAAATTCTTTTCAATTTATTATAATCATCTAGTCATTTGAAAATATGAGAAGGAATCTTTACATTGCTGTGGAGTTTAACTAAATGAGAACACATCAAGCTCCCTTCCAGAGGTAGAATATCTTCTAAGCAATTCATAGAAGAATCATTCAACAAAATCAGTTAAGAACTGGGTGTAAAATTTGTTCATTTTGATACTTCAGCACATCTCAGTAAACTGACAGTTTTAGGCAACTATCTGGTACTTATGTGTCATGCCTGTTTGCAAGATTCTTCTCATTCGCCTAATATTGTGAGCATAGCGTACAATCTGTCCTGCTTGCATTTTGTGTTTCAAGACTCCTATGTTCATTTCTCAGTTGACTGAACTCCATGCAATTCTGAAATAAAAGCAGCCTGCACAGGCTAACCTCTGCGGTCAGCACATAGAGTACTGTTGCTTTGCCACCTGCAGAAGTCATTATCTTAACCAGAGGCTAAAAAGTGAGCTATCCGGCAGGGAAAAAGAGAATGTAAGAATTAACTCCCTTTCCCTCTTATATACCCCCATCCACATTGCACGAAAGTCATTTCAAACAGATGTTTTTAAAATTCAAACAGTGAATACTGTCAGTCTAAACAAGTGGTTTATCTGTGTCTCATTTTGGCTATATTTAAGTGTCTATGGAATTGCATCACCTGCATTTCTCTTAAAATAAAATAGGCTTGTATGTACCCCAATGTTTTGTCAAGGTTTTTCCAGAAGTTTTATTTGTTAATTTACATGCTTGCTGATTGCATTTACCCAGTGCCCATCACAATGCACAATGCTTAACTCTGTAGGAGATTTCATTTTTAAAATGTATGTATTTGTAGACAAGGTCTTGACCTTGAACTAGTCCTTCTTCCCATGCCTTCTGAGTGTTGAGATTATAGCTGTGCAGCATCAAACCTGTTGTTTGTAGTGCTCAGAGTGGGACCCAGGGCTTTGTATATGCCAGGCAAGCGCCATACCAACCAAGCTACATTCCAGTCCGGTAGGAGATTTAAAAAGACACATCTCAAGAGGTTTCTATCATATTGAGGAAAGTAGAGCTTTACACAAAACATATTATTTGTGAAAGAAGAAAATGCTTGATATGCACCTAAAACAAAAACTATTTGTGAGAATGACTATACAGAAGAGAGTAGTGAGCCCTGGTAAGTCACTTCCAGGAGGCAGAGTAAGGGGAGATGGAACTCATCCAGTGAGAGAGCAGGACACTGAAAGCATGCCAGGAAGAGTAGAAAGTCTGTGAGGTGTCCGATCAAGGCTGTATGTGGACCACAGGCAGATGGAATCGTTTGATCACAGATGTGCTTAGAGGCATCAATGGAGGCCATTGGGTTGGGATATATTGGATAGATATTTTTTGCAAGGTAGAAGTGGGATCAAGAACATTAGTAAAGGTGTCTGAGTGAATACTGAATCAGGAAAGATGGTGTATAGCACTGAATAGTGACTGCAGACCTAGGAAATAGCCCCTATTCTTGTGGCCATCATGTCAGTCATCAGACCATGATGGCACGGACAAAAAGAGACAGCTTGAAACAGCAGGATTTGTGACTTTCAAGTCGTGGGAAATTAAGGCAGCCAGAAAGCACTGACAGTGAGGACCCGTGCAAAGGGGAGGGCTTAGGGAAGAGGAGTTGTGACAGCTATGGAAAGGCACACGTGGTGGTTCTGCTTCCATGGTTGGGGTTCATGGAGCTAAAGGGGGTTGAACTCCTTAGGATGTGATAAAGATGTTTTGAAATTATGTTGATGATTGTGCATTTCTGAATATATGCACAGCATTTGAATTATGTACATTAAAATGGCAAATGATAAAAGATACAGAGTAAATCTCCCTAAAGTTATCTCAAAATGAAAATGAAAAGGGAGAAAGAAAATACACTCTGGGGGTCATCTCAGAAAAGGAAATGACTGTCTGGGATCCAGTCAAGCGTGGAGATGATGGGTTGAGGACCATAAGCTTATGAGAGTAGTGGTAGCCCTGTGAAGGTCACCTCCCACCTGTGGGGGAGGGAGGAGCAAAGCTGAGCTCTGGAATTGCCATCTCAAGGCTGCCCGCAGAGGGGATGCTCAAGTGGCTTTTATTCGTTTACCTAGATTTTGATCTTTTGCAACAATATTACCTGAATCTTAATCAAGAATATTGCATTAATACAGATTAGAAATGAGGTTTAATATAGTTTAGATGAGGTTTAGTGGCCTTTTTATTGGAGTTGTCAGTGATAGTTCATGTACTATAGTTCTGTTTAGAAAGAACCAAAGAGTTTTTGTTTGTTTATTTGCTTATTGTTTCGTGTGTGTGTGTGTGTGTGTGTGTGTGTGTGTGTGTGTGTGTGTGTGTGTGTATGTGTTTATGCACATGCCTGTCTGGTGGTTGGTTCACATGGGTGTGTTTGCCTAAGCTCAAGCTTAAGGAGGGGTCAGAGATCCACATCAGACATCTTCCTCAGTTGCCCTCTAACTTATTTTTAGACAGGGTTTCTCACTGAACTGGGAGCTCACAGATTCAGCTAAACTAGTGCTAGCAAACCCCGGAGAACCTCCTGCCTCTGCCTCCTCAATGCCAGGGTTAAAAGCCTGTACCTCAGTTTTTTCTTTACAAGCCATTCCCCTCTCTCTTTCTCTCACACACTCCCTCCCTCCCTTCCTCCCTCCCTCTCCCCTTCCTCCCTTTTTCCTTCCTTTTCATTCATTCTTTCTTTTTTTTTTACATGAGTGCTAGGGCTCTGAACTCAGTTCCCCAAGCTTGCATGTCAAGCACTTTACAGTTGAGCCATCTCCTCAGCCCCTTTTGATTTTCTTTTCTTTTCTTTTTATTGTAGCTGGCCTTCAACTTCAAATGTAGCCAAGGATGATCTGGAGCTTCTGATCCTCCTGCCTCTACCTCCTGAATGCTTATATATGCTTGATTATAGTTGTGCGCCACCACACATGGATGTTCTTACGTGTTGCTGGGGAGTGAATTTCTGCTGTAATGAGTACTGAACAGATACTCTCACAATTGAGCTATTGTTGTAAATAGATATATTGCAGATATGAAATACCAGTCTGCTTTGCAGGCCAAAACGATTTAATGGACTACCAAGGATGATAAATGAACAAATCAGAGAGACCCAATATCTTTACATACTGAGAGGCAACATGCATTTGTTTCTAATACATTTTGTTTTCTGTAAATTTAGAATTCCTCAGAAGGCTGGTTCTTTGAGTTTCATTGACTGGTTTTCATTTTGTCTGGTTGCTAAATGGTGTGAATTTTGTCAAATTAACGTGAAATACAACTTTTGTACTGTTAGAATGAATATAAAATGTTGAGATTCCAAACATAAAATGCTAAATAAACCATTCTTATAGTCAGTCCCCATTTCAGGGAATTCACTAGGAATGAATAGAAGCAGCTCCTAATGAAATTCTGCTCTTTAGTGGGACTCTGCTGCCCATGCTAGGGGAAGAATGTTTTTGTGATACTCTTTTGTGTTATTTCAGGGAAAGAGATAACAGCAGAAACCTTCATGGAGAAGTTGGATAATGGTGCCTTGCTCTGTCAGCTTGCAGCAACTGTGCAGGAGAAATTCAAAGAGAGCATGGATGCCAACAAGCCTGCCAAGGTAAAGTCCCCAGGCACAAGGCGCTGCTAAGAGGCAGGTTCTCCTGTGTGGAGGGTCTCCATGCAGAAGACATTGCAGAGACAAGTATACCTGAAGAGAGTGTCCCTAATGCAGAAGACATTGCTGAGAGATGAGCACTCCTAAGTTAGGGTCCCCATGCAGAAGGCACTGGTGAGAGATGGGTACTCCCATGTCGGGGGTCCCCATGCAGAAGGTACTGCTTAAAGCCAGGTCCCCTGCAGCTTGGGTCTCTGTGCAGAGAGAGCAGGTATTTAGTCTTGCAGTGACTTCGGAATAGGATTCAATGTGAAAATTGGGTGTGAACGAATGCATCAAAGTCTGCAGTAACAACAAAGCACAGAAGCTAGTTTATAATTAGGGAACATGCAATCTCCCTCTTAATTATATAAATTATGTAATCCTTTCAGTAAGTCTAATTAAAGGAAAGCTATGGAAAAGGGATGCTATTTCAAGAGGGCATTGTGTATAAACTGGCTTCATCTGAAATACTGTCAACAAACAGTATAGATATAACTGCATCATCAGGCAATGGAAAATAAATAAGCAGAAAGATTTGCTGAAGAGGTCTTGTTTCCAAAAGCAGTATGTCAGAATACTGCTGTAAGCCATCTGGAATGCAATTTTTGTGTTTTAGTAAGGAGGATCATTGAACTAAGTAACTTTAGGCAAATTATTGTACATTTTTATTTGCTCAATTTTTGGGGGTCTTAGTTCTAATCTTTTTAGCTGTTCAAGAACATTGAGAAAATATCATATTTGTTAATTTTGAATAAACAAGAAGAATAATAATTTTTCTGATTTCTAATGTGTAAGGGAAAGAAGAAAAACAAAGTTAGATAATGTTGAAGACAGCTTACAGGGTGATGAGACACACAATTTATAAATGGTCCCTGCATCTGTGGTGGCGCAGAGGTGCAGTGCGTGTGCGTGTTTATCATCAGGCACTTAGTTTGATGGATTGGACTTTTATACATATGTAAATATATTTCTATTGTTGAGGGTTTTTTAAGTTTTTATTAACAGATGTTGATTATGCATACTAATGAGTTTCACTATGGCATTTTCTTATTTTATATCACTCTAAATTACTGTGTACTAAACCAACCCTGAGTCCCAGTGGCTTTTCTTAATGCAGCTCTGTGATGCTGTCAGTTCACCCAGCACCTTCCAAACACTCTTACTGTGAGTCCCACCTGACTGTTGTTAGATTGTAACCCTGCCTGAATGTGCAGTCTGCTTCCCTGTGGGATGCTTCCTGGGTGCATTCCTCAAAAGCTACCCAGGAGACTTATGCTCTGTGCTGCATGATAACTGATGCTTTTTCTTTTCTCGTTTTCTCTCTCGATTGGAAGGTTGCAGATTCTGAGGGATTTTCACAGCTCCTCTGGCTGGGAAGCATCTGAGCAAGACTGTAACAGACACCTCCTTCCGCGAGTCTAGTTCTAGATGCCCTTGCTTCACCGTGGAAAGTACTTTATATAATGCTTTATATTAGACAGTTGTCCTTATACTGTGAGCTTTACTGTAATGGAACAGACCTCCATTTAGTTTAGCAGCGAGAAAGCATATGTTGAAAGGAGGCCAGTTTGTACAGAAACTTTAAAGCAGTCAGCGAAGAGGAAAATGGCATGTGACTAGGCTTCATTGACAGTCCTATCTCACCATGTACAGGTGTTGCTAACCTGCATTTTTGTTGGGAACAAAAAGACTAGAGCCCAAGGTCAGGATCACACAGAGGAAATCTACTCTGCCAAGAATACTGTGGAGTTCGTTGGTTTTGTTGGTTTTGGAAGATGACTTTTTAATTCAGAAGCAAAGGTGCACAGGGCTGTAATCCTGCAACAGTGAGTGTGAGATGGGCTCAGAGCATGGGTCTGGAGTTCAGGGACTTTGCCTGTGTACTGGGTTAGCGTGAGATAGCTCATGCTATCTGTTAATTGGCTGCGTCTGCGTCTTAGTTCCTATCTGTAATATGGAATTAGCACTAATTACTTATAACCTAGTAATTGACAGCTCTGGATAAATAGCATATACTTTGCTGTGTGAACAATTGCAGCATTTTCAAAAGATAAAAATCAAAATTGTTACTATCACAGTGGCGATTATTATTCACAAGTATGTTTCTGCTTGAAAACTGCTGTTCCATCTAGCAACATCCCTTCCCTACATGAAGGAGAGTTAACAGACCCTTAGTGAATATTTTAGATTAACTCGAAGAAAACAGTGCTTTGTAAATATCCATATTTAGCATAACAGCCCCTGTGAGCACATCTATAGACATGCACCCCAGTCTTCATGGAAATGCACAGACAATGTGGGGAGTGTTGAGGTCAAGAGTTTTGTTACAACTGTTTTCTTTTGAAACCTATTTCTGTAATAAAATTATCAAACAAATGTTGCTAAAGTTTTCCTGCCTGGCCCACGGTCAGGGCAAATCTCTCTCACCTGCCAGTCCCACAGCCACTCAGACCCGACCAAGTAAACACAGAGACTTATATTGGTTACAAGCTGTATGGCCGTGGTAGGCTTCTTGCTAACTGTTCTGACAGCTTAAATTAATCCATTTCTATTAATCTATACCTTGCCACATGGCTTGTGGCTTACCGGTACTTTACATCTTCCTTGTCCTGATGGCGGCTGGCAGTGTCTCCCTCACCCAGCTTCCTGTTCTCTCAATTCTCCTCTCTGTTAGTCCCGCCTATACTTCCTGCCTGGCCACTGACCAATCAGTGATTTATTCATTGACCAATCAGCAACACATTTGACATACAGACCATCCCACAGCAAACAAAAGTAACAAAATAAAAAATTTCTTGCAAATTCATGAGAACTGGAGTCACATTTTATAAAATTTGGATTTTTTCAATCCCAGTCTTTTTCTGTGGTTGTGATAAACTTATTTTAGTGCACAAACACAGCTTTGGTTTTTAAAGAGAAGATTAAAATTTAGTATCGTTTCACATCTGCTGCTTGAGATCCCTAGCTTAATTTGAGTCCATTGGCACAGCAGTTCTTGACTGAATTTTCTTTGTGTCTTTGACAGAATGTATGTATTTTACAGTGACTTCTAAAATCAAAATAGCATGCACCACTTTGCCTGTGAACAAAACAGCATTTTCAAAAGATGAAAATCAAAATGGTTACTGTCACAGTGACCATTATTATTCATAAACATGTTTTTGTCAAACTGTGTTTTTTTAAATGCAGCTTTTCTCCATCGTGAAAACAGAACATAGGAGAGTTGGGGCGCTTGGAAAGTGGAGGCGACAGGATGAGGTATTCACTGTAGCTGGAGTTTTCTCTCCGGGTCCCGCTAAGCCCCGACAGTCCGACAGCCCACTTATAAAATAAACACACAGACGCTTATATTATTTACAAACTGTATGGCCACAGCAGGCTTCTTGTTATCTAGTTCTTCTATCTTAAATTAACACATTTCTATTAATCTATAAGTTGCCACGTAGCTCGTGGCTTACTGGTACCTTACATCTAGCTTGTCATGGCAGCGGCTGACAGCATCTCTCTGCCTCAGCCTTCCTGTTCCCAGAATTCTCTTCTCTGCTTGTCCTGCCTATACTTCCTGCCTGGCTACTGGCCAATCAGTGTTTTTTTTTTTTTTTTGGTTTTTCGAGACAGGGTTTCTCTGTGTAGCTTTGCGCCCTTCCTGGAGCTCGCTTTGGAGACCAGGCTGGCCTCGAACTCACAGAGATCCGCCTGGCTCTGCCTCCCGAGTGCTGGGATTAAAGGCGTGCGCCACCACCGCCCGGCACCAATCAGTGTTTTATTTATCAACCAATCAGAGCAACAAATTTAACATACAGAACATCCCTCAGCAGTTCACAGTCCTCCTCATTGTATGTAGAGTTCAAGGCCAGCCTGGGCTGCATGAAACTGTATCTCAGAGGGGGGCAGAGAGGGAAGAAGGGGGAGAGAGATAGAGATTGCTTAGATTATACAACATTGTGTTACTCTTCAGTATAAGTCTATATTAAATGATAATGAACTAAAACCTAGGGGTTAGGACTACATTGACTATTTTCCAGAGGGAAAAAGACCCTCTCAGTTGTGGATATGTAACAATTGTGCTACAGCATTATGTCTATTCTGTGTTTGTGTGTATGTCTCTGTGCATGTCTTGTGTGCATGTGTATGTTTGTATATATGTGTGTATATGAGTCTCTGTGTGTGTGTGCATGCGCGTGAGTCTGGGTGTGTAAGTGTGTGTGTGTATGTGTCCTGTGCACATGCATTTGTGTGCATATGTGTATATGGGTGTGTGTCTTTGTATGAGTGTGTGCATGTATGTGAGTGTCAGTGTTTGCGTGTATCTGTGTGTTTCTGTCTGCATGTATGTGTGTCTGTATATGTATGTGTTTGTGTGTGTGTGTTTGTGTCTGTATATATGCGTGTTATATGTGCCTATGTATTCTGTATATATGTGTGTTTGTGTATGTTTGTGTGTGTGTTTGTATGTGAACTGTGTATATGTGTGTGTTTCATATCTGTGTATGTTTGTGTGTTTGTATGTATGTGAGTGCATGTATGTATACGTCAGCATATGAGTGTGCCTGCATGATTATGTGTTAGTGTATGTATAATGTGTATGTCAGTGTGTGTGTCTGTGTATATATGTGTACATGTATGTATAATGGATATGTCAGTGTATGCATGTATGTATCTGTGTGTGTGTGTGTGTGTGTGTGTGTGTGTGTGTGTGTGTGTGTGATGACTATCCTACATTTCATACTGAATTAGGAACAATGACAATGTCAGTAGATGAGCTTGTCAGCTTTTCCTCTGAATTAATTAATGACATCATATCCAGGAAGCCCTGAGTGATTTCTTCTAGTGGTTTTAATTTCATCTTCTCATTTCCAAGCATTTTTTTTTTTTTACTTCTCTTTATTGATGGTTCATTTGGGAGTTTTACAGCTGGGTAAACATGTTTGAACAAGTGTGTGAAATCTGCTACATTCGCGGTTTTCTATATTAAGAATTATTTAATGCTCTCAATTCTGAAAGCAAGTTTAGATATATGATAGGCAATTTATAGAAAATGTTTCAGCTGTAGACTGAGACTCTTTCATGCCTGCTTTCATTTGGTGAGACACTCCACTTATGAAGAAATTGGATTCTGTAACTCACCTCTAAGAGCATCAATATGTTCAGTTTAGAACCAACTTCTCTAGGGTGTTAAAAGTTCTGCCTTTACTTGGTAGGCGGCTCCCTCATATAGTATGGTTGCGATAGAGATAACAGAATCACGTGGTAAATGTATGAAAATATCTGAGCCACGTCTCTGACAGTTTAATGTAAATTTTGATTTAATTAGTGTATGTATCAGAAGATGACAAATTTTCAGTATCAGTCTGAACATCACAGGATTTGAGGTTCTTGATGAAATGAAATCTAAACCTAATCTTTCTAATATCCTATATTTCAGATCTTGGTTTTGCTTGTGTATATGTGTGCAATATCGATAGTGTGTGTGAGCATGGTCACATGTGTGTGTACATTTATGCCTGACTTCTTGGATGGTTTTCTACCGTGTGTCTTGAGGCTGTGTTTCTCACTTGAACTCAGAGTTGCTTCAGTTTAGCTAGTATAGCTGGGCGGCCTGACCTGGGCATCTGACTCCCAGGATCTGGGCTTCCAGGGGGACTATAATGTCCACCTGGCCTTTACGTTGATGCTGGGACTCAGTCGGATCCTCACACTCGTGCTGAGTTTGGCCACTGAGCCACCTTCCAACCCTCCATTGCCCTAAGAGGATGAAACTAAAACAGACGACAAGCCCACGCTTGTTGATTCGATTGCATGCTTTCTGACTTTAGTTCAAGTGCCCAAACTTGGCATCTCCAGTAAAGAGGGTGATCCTTGCACATCCTGGTCCAGGCAGGCTTCCCTTGTGTATTTCCTGTGCTCCTTCCCACCAGTCACAATTCTACTGATTTGTGTATAAGACTGATGATGGGGTGTCTCCCCAGGGCTCGGTATTCAAAGGGTCCAGTCCCCTTGGCTCCCAACATTCTTTTCCACTTACTGATTTAAGAGTTGCTGCCTCGGACATCAGTGTCTCTCTGACTCCAGAGGCTCCTGGGTGGTTAGATCTGTTTGAAGCATGTGTTAAGGGGGAGGGGTGAAGTCCTTTTACCTAAGAGAAGGCTACAGTAAGTACAAAGAAGGAAGTGAACCTCCCACATTTAATCCCTGCTCAGGGGAAAGAGCACCCTGGTCAGAGGAGGCATTGGTCACACCCTGCCTCCGCACAGAGAACCTGGTCTCCTGAACTGAAGGATAGCACTACCACAGGATTCTGTGCACCCCAGAGTTAAATAAGCAATAAATGTGGACACTTTCTTTCTTTAAACAAACAAACAAAAAACTACCTGTTCTTTTTGTTTACAGAACATCTTTTCATTGGCACCAGGCTTCATCTCACTCCTGTGAGGTCTTCAACATTGGAGAAATCTAGTCTTGTTTTGATAACTCTGACAAGAAAGCATGTTGAAAGCAATAGATGATATTTTAAAGAAAGAGAAACGATTAAATTAGAGTCATTCACATTTAATTATGTATATGTATGCATATGTAGATGTGTATATTTGTATATGTTTATAATATTAACTGCTAGTGTAGCTAGGTTGAAGAGAACTTGACAAGTGTGTGTGAAACCTTAGACTTGACTGCCCCCCCAGCAACACACATACACACACACACATACATACACACAAACCCAAAAATAGATAAAACAACGTTAAACTTACAAGTGAGTTCCAGGAAAGGCACAAAGCTACACAGGGAAACCCTGTCTCGAAAAAAAAAAAAAAATGTCTTGTTCAGAATGTGATGTACTAGGACTAAACAGAAAGTGAACCATGATGACCTGGATGATGATCTGGAAGGAATATGGGTAAGCATGTGTGGAAATAAACGATGTGGGGTGAGGCAAAGAGAAAATAACCGAGTAGAAAAGTTAGTGATAAACTCTAATTCCTCAAGATTTACAAAGTAAAAACATCACAAATACATTAAAGTAAATATTTCCAATAAATTAAAATTCTCTCTCTGTTTTCTTAATTTCTGACCATGGCCCATCCAGGCAGCTGCTTGTTGGCTTGGAGCTTTTCTTACCAGGAGTATTTCCGTCCTGACTGACTTACAGTGAGATGCCTTGATGGAGCTCAGAGCCAAGTAGTACATGGAGCTGTGCCATAGAGAGGGATAAGAATAGTGAGCGAAGGAGTTTGATGTGTTTCATTCCTAGTCAGCTGATTATACAAGGCTTGATATGGGCTACATGTACAGATTGAGGTGAAAAATAACAGCTAAAGAAAAGTGGCCATGACCTAGATTTAAGTGTGTGTGTGTGTGTGTGTGTGTGTGTTGTGTGTGTATATGTATATGTGTATGTGTGGTGTGTGTGTGTGTATATATATATATGTGTGTGTATGTGTGTGTGTTTGTGTATGTGTGTTTACACGTCTGTGTGTGTGTGTGTGTGTGTGTGTGTGTGTGTGTGTGTTGTGTATGGTATTTATAGGTCATGAAGCTACAAAAGGGGTCAGAAGAGAGAATAAAGAAAATGTGATGGAGGGAGAAGAGAGGGAAATGGAACATGTGACATGAAAGCAGAAGATGGAGCTATTAGGGGAGAGGAGAGGAACCAGCTCTGGGGAAGGGGTACCAGCATAAATGTTCCTGTTTACATACGGAGTTGTGAAATAATTATATGAATATTTCAGTATATGTGCCCTTAATGTTCACATTTCATATTTAGTATGTATTTACTACTTATGTTGTATTTATGTATAATAAGTCCCCTTACCAGGGGGATAAGGGCAGGTTAAACAGAGAATAAGCACACATATGAAATACCATGATGACAGGGCCTGGAGAGATGGCTCAGTGGTTAAGAGCACTGGCTGCTCTTCCGGGGGACCTAAGTTCAGTTCCCAGCACCCACATGGTAGCTCACAACTGAAGCTTTGGAACAGAGACCAGAAGTGATAATGTCACCTGTTCACTGCTGGACTCAGGCTCCACAGATGGGCTTGGAGATCAGATCTTCCCTTTGTTGTGGTGGTGGTACGGAGCAACTTAGGGCATTGGCCTTTAATTTACACCTAAAGGCCTTTGTTTCTAAAGCACATTTAGGTTTCCAGTGGTCCGGACATTTTAGCAGAGCTGATTGGCCTAATTCTGTTCTGACAGTCCTATCCTGAGAGTTCCACACATCCACGCATTTTTCCACTCTGAGACTCTCCAATTGTATTCAAATTTAAGGAACTTACCTCAGTCAGAGATCTGTCCCCTCCATACGATCCTGTTCTTCACATCTACAGCGGTCTCATGTGGAGTCCCCTACAGGATCACGTTTTTGAGCTCTGATCCTCAGCAGGTGGCACTTTTTCTAGGATGTGGAGCTTCACTGGAGGAAGTGGGTCACTAGGAGCAGGCCTTGATGTTCATAGCCTGGACTCACTTCCTGTTCCCTCTCTTTCTCCACATCAGTTGCCTCACTCACACACAGTGCAGGCGGCCATGCCTTCCCAACCATGATGGACTGTATCTCTGCATAAGCCATGAGCCAGAACTAAGCCCTCCCCCTCAGTGTCCCATGTCAGTCATCTGCTCACAGCACAAGCGACTAATGCGAAATTTTCCTGTAAAGCCGATCTTGCGGAATCCCACCGAGTGACCTCTCACCCGTGCCCAGGTGAGACGTGCATTGTGCCGTGACTGTCACATTATGTTTTCCAGGTTTTGACATTCTAACTCCACTATAACATCAACTAATGTCATTGAGGATGCCAGCCTCAGTTCTGCACGGGCATTAGCTAGTGTAGGGAGTGCTTGCAGGGCCATCCCTGGCTCCTCTAGGAAGGGCAGTGCACACAGGGCAGCTCGCTGCTCAGTCATAGTCCACTGCTGTACCGACCTTACAACCATTGCTTATCTCTTTCAGACTCTCAGTCTTGGATCTCACTCACAGGCACAGAAAGAAACTCTGTGGTGCTTAAGATTTGAAATGTATATTGAGGGTGTGTTACCAGCTTGCCAGGAATTTCTGAGTCTTGCTGTGAGATGAAACATAATCCGTTCCTAGCCCAGCTGCAGTGTTTTGACACCTGTGCGCTTGTTAGCTCTGGCCTGAAACGTAGGTTCTTAGATCTATGGCTAGTTCAGAGGTTTAAGTCTAGAGCCATAGTCCCAGGGAAGCCCAATATCTCGGATGCCCACTTCTTATCTGGGTCAGGAGTGGCAGCACCAGCATACCTCCTAGCACCTTCCTGCTCCTGGAGACTGAGTTCCACATCTTCCTGTATGTGTCCTGCTCCAAAGTAGACATGTTAGGATAAGACCTAGTCCAGGGGTCTGGCGTGTTTATCCTGCAGCCTGTGGGTTACTTGTACTTCAGGATAGCTGTGAATATGACCTAACACAGAATCATAAATTTTCTTATTTAAATATGAGTTTCATTCATGCATCCGTTTTTAACTTTGTGGGTGGTGATGACCTGTTGCAGTGTCTAAGGCTTATGCATGCCTTTGAACAAAGGCCAGGAGACAGCCTCCAAACTGAGTCACATTACTGAACTCCTCCCTTAGAGCACAGCTATTCTGTGGAAAATGCATCCTAGAGCACAGGTTTTCTGTGGAACCCTGTGTTCTAGAGCACAGCTTTTCTGTGGAACCCTGTGTTCTAGAGCACAGCTATTCTGTGGAACCATGTGTCCTAGAGCACAGCTATTCTGTGGAACCATGTGTTCTAGAGTGCAGCTTTTCTGTGGAACCATGTGTTCTAGAGCACAGCTATTCTGTGGAACCATGTGTTCTAGAGTGCAGCTTTTCTGTGGAACCATGTGTTCTAGAGCAGAGCTATTCTGTAGAAAATGTGTCCACATCTGACAGTTCATCTGGGGAAGGAAACTAGACTGATTTCTCCAAAACTGACAACAGAATTATTGTGAATTTCAAAATTTACATTTGCCTACAATGAGTTGTAAAACTCAAAGATTTTTCTAACATATTAGATTTTTTTGTTTTGATTGACTGTATTAGAGAAATTATCCCATTGTGTTTCTATTCTGACTATGTGAAAATTTCCGAATTTTGTTTTTGAAGCAGCATTAAGAAATAGAAGTCCAAAATCCACAAGGAAAAATAGTATTCGATGGCACCATTAATAGGAAGGTTATGTGGCTTTTGTGTGCCTTGTGATGATTCTAGTATCTACTGCATTTTATTTTATGAATTAGTTTACCTTTTTTTGGTACTTGGGATTATATCTCGGACCACTCCCTCACCAGGAGTGTAATCTACCACTGAGCTACATCTTCAGCATAACTTTTCCCTGCTTAAAAAAAGATTGTTTGTTTGTATGTATGTGTGTGTGCCCAAACACACACATATATGCACAGCACATGTGTATGTAGAGAGTGAAAGTCACCTTGTGAAAGTCAGTTCTTTCCATCTACCAGGTGGGTGCCAGGGACTGAACTCAGGTTGTCAGGTGGCAGCAAGCTCCTTTACGCTATGAGCCATATCTCAGGCCCGAACATTTTAAGTCAAGGAGATGACTGAAGACTGGATGCTTTCAGGATGATGACAAGGGTCTGATCTGTACTGTGTGAGTCTGGCTGGCCAAGCACAACTGAAGGGCTCACAGTTTGCCCAAAGGTGAAAACGGAGATAGAAACGAACATAGTAGGATTGACAGGACCCATTCATTTGGAGGATTTCAGGTCTGTTACTACAGTGTTTCACAGCTTCATGCAGTGATGGGCTAGTGCTGTGTACAGCCACTCGGCTTTGAGAATTACAGGGAGAATGACTGCCAGAGGCTTGTCCGATAGGTCCTCAGGAGACACTTTTGACCTGAAGTGAAGCATCATTCCAGTAATTAAGGATCTTTCCATTCAGTTGTTGAAGGAACCATGGAGATGAGATAATGTTGTTTTTCTTATACCTTTTCCATAATTGATCCTGATTGCCCTATAAAATAGTGAGTGCGACAGGAATATGAGGTTGTTTCTTTTTAGGGTCCCTAATTAGCCATCCACCTAGGCACCATTTGACAACCAAGGTAAGAGTAGTTGGTGTGAAAATGTAGAAGAGAGCCTGAGAGTTCCCATGCTCAGGTCAGCATGCAACAACTTCTGTCAACTCTCTGAGAATGTGTGATTTTATTGGCTAAGGGTAGCTGGCAAGGGGATAAATATGTAGCCTACCCAGGTCCTCATTTTATCAACCTTTAGCATCAGAATGCTACCAGCTGTAAATATTTTATAGCTGCGATCCATATGTGCATATGTATAGGATTTAAAATGTGATGGAAGGTTGGTTGATGGGTGCATGTTAGAAACAAGGGTCACATCTCTGGTGAGGAGATTTCTGTGCTTGTGACTGGTGATTAGAAATACAGGTGCTGTGAAAACAGGCACAGCTAACTCTCAGGATACTCACTATGCACTGAGAGAACACTGTTCCTGAGTCAAAGCTCACAAAACTATAGAAAAGTTAGTTCAATGCAGGAAGAGCTAGAACTATGAGAGAGGGGACATTTGATGTTGTGACTGAACTTATGGGGGTGTTAAAGCAGAGTAGTGTCCATTGGATATTATTTCTCTTTGAGTGGATCTCACCTGCCATGCTCACTTCATCTTCCTTCTCATTGGTCACATAGTTAGATGGCAGCCTGACCGTAAGAACAGCCTTGCTAAATAAGAAAGAGGCATTATGTCCCTTACCCCAGGTCCTGTTTATTGTGAGCGTGCTTCTGATGAGGTCTCTGAGCCAGGCTATGTCAAGAAAGAGTTCCCAGCTCTATTTTATGCTCACTGAGAGCCCCCCTCCCAGAGAAAGGGGAGAAAAAGACAGATAGGGGGCTGGTGACTGCAACATCTGCCCTAGAAACCTGCCTAGATTCCAGTGGATTCAAGTTCATGTGAATCTACTGGGAAAGGGCCACCTCTCAGGAGGTGATGCCAGTCTTATCAAAAGCTGTTGTTTGATAGTGTAGATAACTTCCATTAAAGACATGTGGAACAGAAAAAGAAACAAATTAACACTTCAGAAAACTTAAAAATTCAAATACATTCTAAGTTGGAAAAAAGTGAAACACTCACAAATTCATGTGCACAGACATACACACAAGCATGCCCATGCACATATATACAAGTGCATGCAGACAGACACACAGACCAATACTAGCACATACACTGCCCTCCCCCCACAGAGACACATAGAAAGGCACACAAGCACAGACACAAACACACATGCAGACCCATGAGCACACACATGCACATACTTCATCCATGTGACTTCCCAGCATTAGCGGAGTTTGCTCCTTAGCAGGAAATAAATCTACTGAATTTTTCTCCAGTGACATCATCTCTTCACCGTCAGGCCCACTTCCTGCCTTAACCACATTCAGGCCCATTGGCAAGAGACTCCAGTGTTTCCATGATATCCGATAGCCCTAACTTTAGTCATTGCTTTCAAGGCAGGAGAATGTAGAATACGGTGTCAAGAAAAATAACTCTCCCCATATGGAAAATGAGAAATTAATTGTTTGAAAATGAGCTGTTTCTAAATGCTTTGGAGAAATTCAAGGCATTTGAACAAATCAATAGTGACTTTGCAAGCTATTTTGTAAAAAGAGGAACACTCAGGTTTTTTAAATGACAGCCTTTTTTATAAGGAGCTGAAAATTAAGGAAAAGAGGTATTTCTTCATTTACAAGTGTCTGAGGATTTCTGGGTAATTTAAAATGTGAGTGCTCATGCTATTTCTGTGTGTGTGGCCCAGGGAAAGTACTCTGTTCCATCACAGAGCCGGCACGGTGTTTTCAGATGAGGTCATTTACAGTGCAGAGCTTCCAGCACTTTCCTGAGTCCTCCGGGGCTGTTGTGTGAATGCTCCCTTTGTTTCAGTCCGCAGTTTGGATATGCATTCTATACCATGCATGAAGCTGTCTGGGATGCGTTTTGTGCTGGTATTATTTCCCTGGTCATGTCTAATTTCACACCAGCACAGCCTGCCTGTCTGCTGGATGGATTGCAATCATTGCCCCACATTGAAATGAAATAATAGAGTGATACATTGAAGTCAAGTTGGGGGGAGGTCAAGAAAGCTGGCTCAGTCATGACGGCTGATAAAGAATGAAATCCCCAGGTGTGGAGGAAGAGGAGAACTTTGCACTGGGATGACTGCAGGCAGTGCGTGCTCTGTGCCCGTCTCCTGAGGGATGCACAAGTCCTCCTTCCAGACCACAAGTCCTTAGGGCTTCCTATGTCACGCTTCTGACCGTGGGTGGACAGCCCAGATTCTCTTGGGACGCGCCTTTTAAATTCATGAAGTAAGACATAATTCCACAAACAATATAAGCCAAAGCAACTTTATTGACTAGATCCTAGGAGTGGAAACTGTCTTCACAACATTATAAATAAACAGAAGTTCAACAGAAACAAGCCTTTTAAAGCCGTGATCTGACATTAGTTGAAATGAACACTAGAGTTCTAAAGTCAAGCAGGGAGTAATATTTCCAAGTGTCTGCTGCCTTTACAAACAAACCCACGTCTTCACTTGATGGGAAGACACCTTTTTTCCTTTTACACTGGTGAGGGGAATGGTAAGCTTGCATTAGAGCTTACTAAAATAAAGGCAGTTTTGCTCATCTCAAATTCAGGTCCTCCCAGTGCGTACCAGAAGTATGCACTGATTCTATCTGGTGGGGAGAGCTGTCAAGAATATAGACCTCACAGATTTTTATAGAATAAATGAGAACAGTTGGAGATTTTTAGGAGGAAAGATGATTTTTTAATTTTACCTATATCATGGGTATGCAAATACTTATATATGCATATGCGCACACATTTATGCATATTATATGATGTATATATGCATATATATGTGAATATGTATGCATACATTTGTATGCTTCTAAGTATACATTTATGTGTTATATGTATGTGTGTATATAAGTATATATATGTGTGTGTGTGTGTGTGTGTGTGTGTGTGTGTGTCAACATAAAGGTTGTACTTCTCCAATATGAAACTGGAGCATTCCACACTGATATGATGTCACAGGGGGAAAAGATCCCACATCTGACCTCATGTGACCTGCCATATCCAATAAGCAGGAGCCCTGAAGATAGAGTAAAATCACAGCTACAAAGGCTGTATGTATGAGATGTGTATGAAACATGGATGAGCATCTTATTATATTCAGTTTCTCTCAATATATAACCTCTCATATCTGTGAATATATTCTGAAATCTAAGAAAATCTGAAACCCAAGAGCCCTAAGCTTTCTGGACAAGGGTATTCTTCATGTATGCATGTGCATGTGTGTGTGTGTAAATATGCATATGTGTGTGCACTCATGTGTGAGCATGCATGCATCAGTGTGTGCATATGTGTATGTCTACATACATGCATGAGTATGTGTGCATGTGTGTGTGAGCACATGTGTGCCTGTGTATATGCATGCATATGTATATGTGCAGAGTGTGCATTTGTGGGTGCATGCACACATGAACATGAGTGTGCTTACACACATACATGCATACATACACATACATGCATATGCTTATACATGAGTGCTCATACATAAGCACACTCATGTTCATGTGCATACATACACACACATGCATATGCTTATACATGAGTGCTCATACATAAGCACACTCATGTTCATGTGTGCACGCACACACAAATGCACACTCTGCACATACATATGTATGCATATACACAGGCAAACATGTGCTCACATACACATGCACACATACTCATGTGCTTATGTATGAACACTCATGTATAGGTATATGCATGTGTGTGTATGTATGCATGTATGTGTACTTTATTAATTGTAAATTACAAATGGGAAATAAGTTGTATGTTGTTCCACATTCTCGTGGTTGCCAATTTGAAGCTGTTGACTGGAAGTTGAAGTCTACCCTCCTCACACTTAGTACCTTGTGCCCTGATAAAATAAAGCAAACATTTCAGAGTGGCTCTTCTACTGAATGCTGGTCTGACCATTGGGTAATTTAAAACTCAAGTCAGCGACATCACTTCTTTGATCAGAATTCTCCGTGGAACCCTCACTGCTTAGAGACAAGTCAAAATGTTTGCTTACACTGGAGACCTTCGTGCTCTGATCCCCAGCTGCCCATTCGATCATATTTCCTGTGATCTCCCCTTACATCCCCTTGCTATACAGCAAGGTGGCCTTTTTCTTCAGGGAATTCATCAGAACATTTTTTGCAAAGGTTCTTCTGTCTTCCTAAGGTAAAAGAGGCTTCCTCCTCACTCTCCAGATGTTATCCCTTGGACTAGGTCTTTCTGACTGATGAACCTGTCATACAGTATCTTTCAAAGATGCTTTGTAGCTGATAAGCATTTAAGTGCTAATTATGCACAAAATATTGATAAGTAGAAATATTAAAACAATACTCTATCCTTTTAGAGAGCCTCTTGCTTAATTAAGTAAATAAAAATGTACTCATCAATACAAAAATAATGACAGACAGGCTGCTGGTGATTTGTATATTATGATACTCAGCAATTATTCAGTATATGTGTATACTGCATGTTCTATGATAGGGGCAGGTCTGCCAACATGGTTTTGCCTTTATAGTCTAGCAAGGGAGAATCACAGTAAGCTAATAATTAAACAAATAGTGAATCTCAATTCATAAAAATTGTTGAGAAATGAAAATGACAAAGAGAAACACCCAGTGTAATCTTGAAGAAAACAGATTTTAGATTATTCTGAAGTGTGAATGGGAATTAGGAGAGCAGAGAGAGTACAGTGTTTCAGTCAGGAGCCGTGTGGAGGGCCATGATGACTTCAAGACGGGGAGCAGAATATGTCTACATGTGATAGTGGAGCATGAAACAGTTGTGGGTTGAGATAGGAACTGAGACTTGTGCTGTTGAAGCACTTTAAACACAAGTGTGATAAGATCTTGTTATAAATGACACTGACTGTGGAGAGTGAACCCAAAGGAATTGTCCAGACCAGGTGAGAAATAACAGCCACACTACTGTTAGAGGAACTGGAAGGTAGGTGGCTTCTGCATGACCCTGAGACCAGGTGGACATGCAGCAATCTGGAAATGAGTATTATAGTGTGGAAATCAAAGACTAGTCCAGTGTTTGGGGCATGGGGAAACAAATGAATAAAGACAATGGCAAAGTATAGATTTGTAAATAATGGGTTAATTTAAGATGTAAGATCTAGCTAGCAAAAAGCCTGAGCCAATAGGCCATACAGTTCATAGTTAATTTAAGCGTCCGTGTGTTCATTTGGGTCTGAGCGGCTGCAGGACCTTGAGGACGTAGGAGCCGGATGGACACAGGAAAACTTTCAGTTACAAAGACATCTTAGTTTGCCACCAGAAAGTGGAAGCCTGGGGATAGATCACAGATTAGCATGCCCATGTCAAGTAGCCTGTGGCTTCCTCTCACATCACAGATTGGTTTACTGATGGAAGACATGTACAAGCAAATGAGTAAAGGGTTTTTCTGATATTTTAGTGTTGTTGTGGAGAGTGTGTGGGGAAATTATTTTGCACATGACATGGCGAAGCTGGCAAGTTTTGAGCCTTTGAACTGCAGTTTGTAGCTGGTGAATTACTACCAGCATTACACTTCAGAAGGCTAATCTGATGGCGGTGTGGAGAGACCCAACCCACCTAACCCAGAAATGGAGGGACATTTTGGAATCTCTACATTTTTTAATGCCTAAGACATTAAAGAGTGTCAGTACTGTGAGCCGGAGTGGTGGCTCATTAGTGACAAATAGAAAGCCCGAAGGGGCAGTCAGAACTGCTAGGACTGATTTTATCTGTGTGTGTGTGTGCAATGTGTGTGTGCTCCTTTCTCTCTCTCTCTCTCTCTCTCTCTCTCTCTCTCTCTCTCTCTCTCTCTCTCGTGTGTGTGTGTGAGAGTGTGTGTATGTGTTCCTCTCTCTTCTCTGTGTGTGTGTGTGTGTGTATGTTTCTCTTTCTCTCTTTCTCTCTCTCTCTCTCTCTCTCTCTCTCTCTCTCTCACTCTCTCTCTCTCTAGTGTATGTGTGTGTGTGGTATGTGAGTGTGTGTATGTGTTCCTTTCTCTCTCTCTCTCTCTCTCTCTCTCTCTCTCTCTCGTGTGTGTGTGTGTGTGTGTGTGTGTGTGTGTGTGGGGTGTGTATG
The DNA here is from genome assembly GCF_007827085.1 of Peromyscus californicus insignis. NCBI lineage: Eukaryota > Metazoa > Chordata > Mammalia > Rodentia > Cricetidae > Peromyscus > Peromyscus californicus. Next base: position 150,378,699 of record NW_026294562.1, on the reverse strand, counting down.
TGTTCCTTTCTCTCTCTCTGTCTCGCGTGTGTGTGTGGTGTGTGTATGTTTCTCTCTCTCTCTCTCTCTCTCTCTCTCTCTCTCTCTCTCTCTCTCTCTCTGTGTGTGTGTGTGTGTGTGTGTGTGTGTGTGTGTGTGTGTGTGTGTGTGTGTGTGTGTGTATGTGTTTCTCTCTCTCTCTCTCTCTCTCTCTCTCTCTCTCTCTCTCTCTCTCCTCTGTGTGTGTGTGTGTGTATGGTGTGTGTATGTGTTTCTCTCTCTCTCTCTCTCTCTCTCTCTCTCTCTCTCTCTCTCTCTCTCTCTCTCTCTCTCTCTCTCCTGTGTGTGTGTGTATGTGCATTTTAGCGGCAGACACATCCTGTTTATGTGTCAGTGTCTGGTGAGTTCTGTTTGGCAGGTTTTATATCAGGTGCTGGGATAAAGTTCAGAATCTATCCTGTTCCTCTCAAAACGTACAGTCTGAAAGGAAAGTCAGTTGACTGAAAAAAACTTGCAGGTATAATGTGGATTTTCTTCCACTGAAAGTAAACAGGAAGGGTTACATTTTGCATGACACTTGACCCGAGGCCAGCATTTAGCTGAGAAAGAGATGTGTGGGTGGCAGAGAGGACTGTTGGAGAGCAGCCTGCAGTGAGGGGCAGCAAGCAGAGAATGCAGGGGTGGGAACAGACCCAGCACGACTAGAAGAGAGATGGGAGGCAGGGTGGTAGGGAAAAATCTACTAGTGGGAGGGCCAGGCTCCTCCAAGCTGTGGAAACCTTTTTCTGGAAAGGTTTAATTTTGTACCATATGCACTAGGGAGTCACTGAAGATTTTAAGCATGAGAAACAACCAGATTTGCCCTTTGAAAACCTCCCTCTGATTAGAATAGAAATAAGAGATTAATACACAACACAATGGAGAAAGTCAGAAGAAGGAAGAAGCAAATTGTAATTTCTATAAACAGAAAACATTTGTTTAAATTAAACAAATTAAATTAATTAAAGTTTAATTTTTCCTGTGTATATGCTAGCTTATTATGGTGATAACAGGCGTGATAGTATCAATACTATATTTATAATATATATATATATATATATATATATATATATACTATCAATACTATATTTAATCCTTATTATGGATTTTGTAAATAGCTGGGAGTTTAGACATGTACTTGGAAAGGATATTATTGTTGAAAATAAGCTTTAACGTGGGACTTACAATAGTACTCTTCTGTTGCTAGAGTTTTCCTGCCTGGCCCACAGTCAGGGCAAATCTCTCTCACCTGCCAGTCCCACAGCCATCAGACCCGACCAAATAAACACAGAGACTTATATTAGTTACAAACTGTATGGCCGTGGCAGGCTTCTTGCTAACTGTTCTTACAGCTTAAATTAATCCATTTCTATTAATCTATACCTTGCCACGTGGCTTGTGGCTTACCGGTACTTTACATCTTCCTTATCCTGATGGCGGCTGGCAGTGTCTCTCTCACTCAGCCTTCCACTTCCCAGCTCTATTCTCCTCCTTGTTCCGCCTACACTTCCTGCCTAGCCAATGGCCAATCAGTGATTTATTTATTGACCAATCAGCAACACATTTGACATACAGACCATCTCACAGCACTCTTCATGCTGTCTCCTTTAATCCTCAACACAAATGTTGGAGCCTCGTTTAAAAAAAGGTTAAATATATTAACTATCTGTTCTTGGCCCTGTCTAGTTGATTGATGGGCACAGGTGGTATGCCTCCAAAATATTCTGCAATTCATTGAAATTAAAAAATTAAGGAACACACATGGAACAACACAGCCCTTGTTCAGTGCGTTTGGGACTCTACCTACCTCACTAATATGTGTTGGCTTCCAGAGCACAGCCACAGAAGAGCTGTGAGCTCCTGAAGGTGTACTTCTGCTTTTACTAATTTGAGACGGGTGCTGAGAAGAAACTTTTACAAAAGCAGTGGGATTACTGACTGTGAACTCAAAATTTGTTACCAATATTTATAAATGACTGCTTCTTAGAGCATACATAGTACTTGTGGGAAATGAGAAATTTAATATCTATTCTTAAGGGAATTTTATAGCCCACTTTCCAGGGTCACATCATCCTCATAGCACCTCAGAGGCGGCCACTCCCATCTTTATGTATTCTCCTCGGCCTCTGCAAGGCCTTCAGGAGCTTGTGACCTTGGCTGAGAATATAGTTTTCTAAATACTTGCTGGGCATAAAGACCTTTTGTTTTCTTCCTGGTCAGCATTTCCAGTTGCTCCATGTCTTGTCCTCATTTCTCGATGCCCAGCTTGCTCAAGTTTGTCAGGTGACTCACTTTCTGGAATGCACTGGCCTCTTGTTCAGCTCTGTAAGTGGCTGATCATCAGTGAGATGTTCCCGCACCGATGTGCCATCAGCCTTTCCCCAGAGTTAGGTCTAGAACGTTAAAGACCCCTGAGAGCTGGCTTTAGACCACGGCTTGTGCTTCCATTGTAATCACACTTTTGTGTGATCTGAGTCTTGACTCCTCAGCAAGGGTGGAGGGTGGAAAGAACCTTGGTCACATCTCTTCTTCTTTCACTCCTCACCAGGGAGAGTTACAGCTACCACCGAACTGTGGTTTGCTAAGGACAGGGTGAGCTGAATTCGATTAAATGTCTACTGAGTTTTTTAAAGAAGCTACTTCAACGAACCGGATTTTAAAGTTCAGGGGTAAACTTCCAGACCTTTTAAGAAGCTGCTCTCTTGATCCATACATAAGCAGTGGGAAGAGAGAACAGAAGGTTTTCACAGATAGCTCTTGTGTAAGGAGTCCCATGTGAGTGCATGATGTATAAACATTGAAAGAGCAGGGTGTGGTGGTGCACACCTTTAGTTCCAACACCTGGGAGACAGAGCCAGGCAGATCTCTGTAAGTTCGAGGCTGGCTTAGTCTACATAGTACATTCCAGAACAGCTAAGCCTACAGAATAAAGAGACCCTGTTTCAAAAAAAATCAAATGAACAGAAATTGAAAGAATGTATTCATTGCCAAAGTATATAAAATTGTTTTTCTTTGATTATTATTATCAGATCTGTCTATCTATCTATATCTACATATCTATATCTATTTTTCTCCTGCTGCATTCAAACAAACAAAAGAAAACAAAAAGCAACTGTGTTTTTCTCCTTTGAAAAGTATCTGTTGCTTCTTAAGCGACTGAATAACATAAAACATGTTATAGAAGTCATTTTTTCCAGCTTTACTGAGGTGTCATTGGCAAAAATTGCACATATTTGTGACTTTCAATATACAGCACAGATGTGTGTACACACTGAATTTTAAAATCAGTGTAGTTAACATAAGCATCACATTACTTTCTGTACGAGAACATGGCAGATCCTTTCTCTCAGTGGTTTTCAAATGTGTAGCCCGTTTCTGAGCACCTTGGCTTATCAACTGTTTCTTGTACTTAGTGTTCATTAAGCCATGTCTCCCATTCTCACTTCCCCTGAAGCCACCAGGGCCCTGTTTTCTACTTTCTGCTTGAAGAGTTTGGCTGTTACAGATTCCAAATGTTAGAGATGTTTTTGGGTTAAATTAAAATTCTGGTGTAAGCTCATCAGGCTGGTATATCTGTTACCACCCATGATTCTTCATTAACATATTTTCACCAGCACACAAGATCACTAGAGTCCACTCATCTGGTAGCACATTCTACTCATGAATGTTGACAGTATTTATTTAATGACAGGTGTCCATCAACATGGCACCATACAGAATAGTCTCACTGACCTTAGAATCCTAAGATTCTCACATACCCACTGTTCCAAATTTTTAAAAAATAAATTTTATGATGTACATGCATGTATCTATGTAAGTGTATACACACATGTGTCTGTATGAATGTGTGCACATATGTATGTTTGGGTACTCGAGGGCAGAAGAGGTCATCAGATCACCCGGAGCTAGAGAAAGAGACAGTTAGGAGCTGCCTGGTGTCTTCATGATTCATCAGCAAGTGTTAACCAGAGAGCCATCTCTCTAGCCTCCCAAATCTTTTCACTGTCTCTCTGACCTTGCCTGTTACAGACTGTTATGTAGCTGAGTCAGTTGGCATGTGTCTTTTCAGCACTTCTGATTGGCATCTCTTACTTACGAATAGACTTTAAATGTCTCTCTATGCTTCTCCATGGCTTATTTCTGCTAATCACTGATTAATATTTTGTTGTCTAGCCTTTCCTACCTCAACTCCTGAAGCCGTCTTGGTTGCTTCCTTGTTAGTAATTATGAATGAGCGTCCGTAACTCCTGGGCAGGGTTCCAGCAGACAGAGGTTGCTAACTTACCAATACTCTTTTATTGCCCGGGTCTCTTTTAAGCCTGGAGCTTGGCTCTCTAGATTTGATCTTCATTGTCTATCACTTTATGTAATAACAGAGATTTGTTCCAAGTAACTGTAAAGGTCTATGTGTAGCCAGGCAGTGGTGGCGCACGCCTTTAATCCCAGCACTCAGGAGGCAGAGGCAGGCGGATCTCCATGAGTTCGAGGCCAGCCTGGGCTACTGAGTGAGTTCCAGGAAAGGCTCCAAAGCTACACAGAGAAACCCTGTCTCAATTAAAAAAAAAAAAAGGTCTATGTGTATATTTAACTCTAATTTTTAATATTTTATTACTTCTTTAGTAATTTTCTTACAATGCGTTTTGATCATATTCACCCCAACCCCTCCCATTTTGCTCCTCACAGATCCACCACCACTTGCCTACCCTCCAACTCTGTGACTTTTATTTCTTAAATGCATAACTCTTGGATTCCCATTTGTGTTGTCCATATACTGCTTCTGGCTGTGGGACCTTACACTGGAGTGTGGCGGACCTTTTAGGCAATTATCCTCACGATTTCAAAGGATGAAAGCTATGGCAAGCCTATACTGTCAGAAACCTCTGCATTTTCTTCTCGTTGAGTATTTTTGTGATATCACAACATGATGGCCACCACAGAATTTGCATCAAAAGCCAGATCTCAATCATGTGCAATTTATCTTAGAGAAGAAGTGGAGGGTCATTTAGAATTCCAGCTTGATGCTTTCCGTTTCTTCTGTATTCAGTCAATGTTGAAGTACAAGGCCCTATTACCAAGTTTTAAGAAGAATGTAATGACAAAAATGATTAATTTTTCTGTTTAAAATTTAATATAGTGCCAGGCAGTGGTGGCGCACGCCTTTAATCCCAGCACTCGGGAGGCAGAGGCAGGCGGATCTCTGTGAGTTCGAGGCCAGCCTGGGCTACCAAGTGAGTCCCAGGAAAGGCACAAAGCTACACAGAGAAACCCTGTATTGAAAAAAAAATTAATATAATTTTTATCTTAAAGAGCATATTTCATCCTTTTAAAAACGGTGGTTTTTTATGTTTATTTATTATTTATATATATGTTCCTGTGTGAGTTTCTGTGCACCAAATATATGCAGTGCTCATGAAGGCCGGAAGAAGGCATTGGAGTCCCTGGAATTGGAGTTACAGGTGTCTATGAGCTGTCTGATGTGGGTGCTAGGAACCAAACCTGGGTCCTCTGCAAGAGCAATAAGTTCTCTTCATCTCTGAGCATCTCTCCAGTCTGTTCCATTTATTTCTTTATTGTATGTATATAAGTGTGGGTGTGCATGCATCACTGCACATGTGTGAAGGTCAGAGAACAACTTTCAGGAGCTTTTTTTTTTCATCCATCATGTGGGACTTGGGGATCATCACAATTGGATGCCAGTGTCCTTCCCAGCTGAACCATCTTTCCAGCTCTCATTTTTATCCTGTCTAAAGTGGCGTGGTTTTGAATTTACACACCTTGATACTCCAAATGTCAGCAAAAAATTTTTACTGGGAGAGATTACTTTTCAATAAAGTATACAGGGAATCAGAGAGCAACAGGGTGCAAATGGAAACGTTATTTCCACTGTGGAAAAAGTGACTTCATTGCCCATATATTCCAACAGCACACTCCACATACCTTTTGGAAAAGAAACAATATTACTTCTTGGCCAGTACCACATCATCTTCTGCTTTATATCTGAAATGTCTACTTGATGTAATTAAAAATAGGAGTCTGCCTTAAGCTTTTTTGAATTAAAAAAAACTTGTTTGAACTGCCAGAACTAAAATTTCAGTTAACAATGTAAAGGAAATTGAAGATAGCATAGTTCTTTTAATTTACCTAGTTCTTTTGATTTACTTTACTTAATAAGTGGAATAGGTAATGGATAATACCTAATTCTTCTTCAACCTTACTTGGCCCAAATTTGGGAAATACCACATGCTGAAATACCCTGGATTTAAAGCAAATTTGAGCTATCATGGAATAGTTGAAGCTTGTGGATGTGATTTAGTTTGAACTGTGTACAAGCTCAACTTTTTCATCCAGAAGATGGAGATGCCATAACTGTTAATTACTTAACTCAAGGTGTTTAGCATTTTAGTAGAGAGATCCATATGTAAACATGTATTATGTGCCTCCCCTATGATGGACACTATAGACTCTGGGTTACTCCTTCTTAATGCCATCATGTGTCAGGGGTGGAGCCAGTATCTCCTGTGCGTGACCACTGTGGGCGTCAGAGACATTCAGTGTCACAGAGTAGTCACTGCTGCCCCTTTGAAGCTTAAGCACCCTGACGCTATTAACAATTCCGTTTTTATGCTGAGTGTTCATCCCTCAAGTGAAATCTTTAACCTGTACCATTCAGTATCTTTATTACACATGGGAAAAACCGTTAGAAAAGGGTTAGGAGGCATGGAGATATGACCTCTCTTTTGAGGGAAAGCAGACAAGTAGTCAGATACATTTTATGGAGCATCAGCTAAAGCTTTGATTTCTCGCCTGATCTGCTATTCAGTATGATGACCGTTATCCACATGTGCCTGTTAGAATCTGTCAATCAAACTGTAAAAAGGAATTGGTTCCCTAGCCATACTCACCACACTCAAAATCCTACTTCATCACCAAGTCCCTTCTTCAAAGGTAATTATTATCCAATTTGATGCATATTCTTCTTGACATATTTGTATTTTTATTTTATAAATATACAAGTTGTAATGTTTTTATATGAACTTTAACATTATGTCTAGGTCATCTGTGCATACCTATATACATCATAGAATGAAGTCATAGTACATACATGTAAATACATAGAACATACCTAAGAGTATGTTCTGATCACATTTATGCCTAAGTACATGTATGTTTTATTCCTTTTACATGATCATATGAAATCTATTGTATTTATATACTATGTTACTCCACCAACTCTCTCCTGATATATTTTTATTTCTATTTTTCCTATTTAGTCAATGTTGAATAGTATATATTCTTAGAACTAAACTGCTGGATTTAAAGACGCACATTTTGATTTTATGCTTAAAATACTAATTGATGTTCATAAATAGTTTATAAAGGAAACATTATACTGTGAGAGGTATGATTGTTTTTGAGACTCCTATGTGGAGGCATTTCTTTGAAAACCATTGCTGATACCTGAACTAGATCAGTTAACAAGATGTTACTATGTGGCAGAAAAGCAACAAATGCTAGGAAGGTTGCAGGGGTGGGGATTGGGGGTGTGGGAGGGAGTGGGTGTGGGGAGGGGCGAGAGGGGGTGGGGGGTGGGGTGAGGGGTGGGGGGCGAGAGGGAGTGAGGGAGAAGAACCAGCATACCGTGTCGGTGCTAAATGTACATCAGTCCAATTGCTATGGAAATCAGTAAGGAAATTCCTCACAAAACTAAAAATTGGACATGATCCAGTTAAAACAGTCCTGGGCATGTGCTGGAAGGAGTCAGTCAGCCTCACACGCAGATGGCCATATGCCCTTGCTTATCATATTATCATTCATAATAGCCAAGCTAGGGATTCAGCTTAGGTGTCCACCAAGGGCATGAAGGAGTGATTAAAGAAAATGTGATATATGCCACACACTGGAGAATTAGACATAGAGAAGAATGGATTATGTCCTTTGCAGGGAAGTGGGTGGAGTTGGAGATCAGCATATTCAGCAAAAGAAGCCGGATTCAGAAGGACACATATTGCATGTGTAGTGTCCAGGTTTTAAAGAAAATGTGAAAGTAGAAGAGGCGTTAGGGATGAGAGAGCAAACTCGGGAAGGGGGAACCGGGTGACGCCCAAAGTGAATTCGGTCAAATACGTTGTATGCGTGAAGACGTCACCGTATAACCTGACGTTTTGTACAATCAACATACACCAATGAAAAGAAAAAAGAGTGATTACCACATAGGGAGCCCCATGGATAACATCTATTAATATATGCATATATAATTTAACGTAACACTAGTGCCTAAAACATGCACACTTGTTTATTCATGTAAAAATGTCAGTGGTTGTATTCTGTGTCAACTTTAATCTTCAGTGGAAAGATGTGCCTCTCAGATAGCAGGCCCTTCCAGGCTACAGCAACAGACATTTTTTATGACATAGCCATAGAACCTCTGGGTGTGAAGAACTGTGGAACTTCACCAACTCGATCAGGCCACTGTTTCATGTTGCTATACTGCCCTGTAAATGAACGAAGCAACCCACTGCACATTGCTTATTCTGTGAATAGAGAACATGCCTGTCTCCGAGTCTAAATGACAAATTATTCTCCCTGGATCTTCGTGCTCTTTCAGCAAGGTCCCAAGTGACACATCTGCCAAATGTGTGACTTGGGTTCTAACATCACATGAATTCCTTGGCTTTGCGTAGTGTTTGGAAACTAGTTCTGCTCTGTAAGAGAAAAAGCCTGTAGCACTTGCTGAAGGGCCAAGCAGCGGTTCTCGGCTGTGATTTCTGGGGAAAATGTTAGCAGGATTGTCTCTTTGCTTCACAAACATTAATATCCTAAGCATTTCCTTTTAAGTCAAAAGTGATGTGACATAGAATGTAAACAGTACCTTTGAAGGTAAAAATGGGAGTTCAGACATGAATTATTTCTATATGGTCATGCTACATTGTTTGTCTAAAAGAAAGGAGCCTGGAAGGATTTCTACAGATCGTTATCATGTTATCATTAAAGACTTTAAATATATCTTCTTGATACCAGTGTGGAGAGAGGTGAGGTAGAGATTTCTTCTGCTGCCTGTTGGTTTCAGCTCATGCACACTTTCTGTGTTTTGTGAACTTGATGCTGTATCTGCATGCATCATAGCATACATTCTTTGCATTTGTAGTATACATTATACACACTTTGTGAAGAAAACTGATAGATTATTTAGTTGAAACAAAACCCAAAATTAATCTCAGAAGAAAAAGAAAAATCAGTCTGCATTAGGGAAAGGCCTCCTGTGCATTTACAGTGAGTGTTCCTGAGATGAGGGTGTGTGGGAGCTGCATAGCCTTCCTGTCTCCTGAGTTTTCATAATATTACCTTTTTTCTTTGTTTTTCACAAACATGTTTATCAGCGTGAGATAAATTCCAACACATTTTGTTGAAAGCGTAAGTACATTTTTAATGTGTCTGCGATGACTTTGCCCAGCATCCCACCAGACTGAGGTTTCTTTTTTTCCAGACTCTTCCACTGAAGAAGATTCCCTGCAAAGCCAGCGCACCCTCGGGCTCCTTCTTTGCCCGAGACAACACAGCCAATTTCTTATCCTGGTGCCGAGACTTGGGGGTGGACGAAACATGCCTTTTTGAATCTGAAGGCCTTGGTATGTATGTCTCTCCAGACTTCAGTGGGTGGGGTACTCTCACTGCCTTTTCTCCTAGTGTGTCCACCTACAGATTTTGTGTGCTGTTATTTTTCAGATTATTTTAAAGAATTGGGAGTAAATTGAAACCTTGCAGTTGTAACTTTAACAAGTCGAGGTAGAAAATGCGCCTGCCATCTTACTCTTGGTCGCCTGGCTGACAAAATACAGGAGCAGGAATGGCAGTGCTTTTCGAAGCCAGGGCTGAGTGCTATCAAAGCAAGCTGAGTGTTTGCGCTCCACCAACGGAGAACTCGAGTGTTGCCGCCCCTGTGAAGGGTGAAAACTTCAGTTCTTCCTTTGTTGGGACTGCAGTTCACTAGTCTATGTATTTAACTGTTTTTAGGGTTGAAAATCAGGTGTGCATGGGGCTATTGAAGTAGCTGCAGAAGACAGACACCTCGGTGAACACCTTCCCGGATTGCTGTTTCCTGGCGTTTTTTCTTCTATTCAATTTTGGCAATTCCATTTCCAGACCACACAATGAGATTTGTAGTTTCTTGGAAGGAAACATGCAATATATTGAACTAGTGAGTGTTTCCATACTGCCTAACACTCTGGGATTAAATGTCCAAGCTTGCTGCAGAAGTCCCCCTACAATGTAATTCTAACGTGAAGAATATTGGAACTAAATCACTCTCTCAGTGAAATGGAGCAAAGTCAAGAATAGAGACTTCTAATAGAAAAAAAGAAAATCTTTGGTTTCTGTCTAGGGCTCTAAAAATCAATTTTCAAAAATCATACAATACCAAATATTACCATTAAGTAAGCCAAGCATCCTTTGGAGAATGCGTACTTAAACAGTTAAAAGAGCCTTTGTCCCTGAGCCTTGGATAGCAGTATTTCTCTGCTAAACCAGCAAACTCATGGTTACAGTGGGGACTTGACATTTCATAGGCTACGGCCATTGTACCTGTTCTGAGATAAGGGGATAAAATGTGAGAAAGGGCCGTTAAATGTCTGAGAATTTCCTCAGCAGAGAAGAGACCAATGTCAGTTCAGTGTGGGAGGGTATTCTACATTTACAAGAAAATGGACGAATCAGAATAGTTACACAGTAGTGTGGCACATACACAAGTGTGTCCCTGAAGGCTCACTGAGCACGTGAGCATTGATTATTGTTGGTGACAGGTGTGAGCTTCTGCTGACGACATCTCCACTTCAGCCCAGTTCAGTGTTCCAGATAGATTTTAGCTTTTAGGCATGTCAGGTTATGTAGTGGAGAATTATAGGAAGGAAATGAAGAAAAGTGATTTGAAAACAAACATAATGTCTAGCAATGCCTCTCTGTAGAGCTACAGTCAAGTGTTAGTCAGGAAGAGGGCATCATATGTTTCTCATGAGTATGGAGACAGTTAACATCATGTTTTAAATTATGAGGTGACCCCCTAAATTGGCAAAGAATGGCCACACAGGAGAAACTGCTTTAGATCTGCATTAATTTATGCATTGTTTCTTGTACAGGTTTTCATTAAAGATGCATTTTTTCACTTATCAGTAAAAAAAAAAAAAAAAAAAAAAAAAAAAAAAACCAGAAAAAGAAAAACCCAAATGGGTTACAAATATCTCTGCATATTACTGTGGCCTTGATTGGTTTCCTCTGAGTCGGCATCATTTTGCTGCCTAGACTAATAGAACTTTCGGTGGAATCCAGCAGGAGTCAACGTGGTACCAGATTCCTCCTGAAAGTACCACTGCAATTCGTGTTTGTAGTGTATCTTTGTGCTTGAAAAACCCAACTTCAGTCATAAATAATACAATTTATCCTGAAAGTGTAGGCACTAAAGAAATTGATTTTGTGAGCTTGGTGTGTAACTGTCTAGTTACGTAAGAAAAATTAGACAGCCTGCATCTCCCTTTTTACAAAACCGTGTGGCACTATGCAAAGAGAGTTTGTGATAATTTACATATAAAGAAATATTACATATTCTGTTACTTAAACATTTGATTTTGATTATCTTTTGTACCTTAGCTTATGACTTCAAATTAAAAGGTATTTAAATGTCCAAGTAGATTCACTAAATCCAAGTTTCAAGCCTTTTAAAATTTAAAAATTATTTTTAAGATCAGTACCAAACTGAGTCAGATAATCAGGCTTTCTGTTTTGCTGCTCAATTAAAAAGACATTTGAAATTTCTGGGGCTCAGAGCGAGTATAAGGAGATGTGTCATAGGCCCAGGGGACTCAGTAAAAAAGGGTCAGTATCATAGCATTGATTTAGGATTAGCTGGAGAAAGGAAACAGCTGGGCCCGTGGATATTAATGACAATAAAGAGGAAGGACAAAGAGAAATCTCATTTCCTGGAGGGGCCTTTCTCCCGGGGTGTTTTTATTGTTGTTGTTATTCACTGTTGAGGACGCAGCAGCAGAGCCGTGCTGCCGGCCTTGGCCTTGGCCTTTTCCACAATAGTGCTGTGTGCTCCGCTTGAAGTCTTTCATGCTTCACTTTTGAAAGGGAATTTAGGGCAAGGTTTTTTCTTTTTCCTTTTTTTGCCCTACCTCAAGATTTCGTTTCAGCGGTGCACGATGAAGAACATCCTTTGTGCCCCAGTGTTTTGAAGACAAAGCAAAATGCAAAGATGCCCTGATGAAGGGAGAATGTGTCCGAGTGACTGATAAACTAGATCGCGGGGGCAGTGGCGGCGCTGCCAGTGTGAAGAGGCTTCTGTTCATGCTGCTCAGAGGTCTGAGCCTGCAGAGAGAAACCTTCCTTATCTTGGTGGCAGCCCGTAACTGCTCCATGCAGCGGCAGTGCGGTGTGCAGTTATTTGTCAGAGTTTTCCACTGTTCCTGGCTGACTCAGTCTGTTATCATTCCACGACAGCAAATGTCAAGAAATCTCCCTGGGTGTGTGGCGGGGGCACGTGGGGGGAAACAGGGAGAGCAGCAGCCGCCAGTTCCCGAGGTCGCTCATGTTGATTTCGTTTCTGGTTCTTGGACAACAACATTGTATGCATCACACAGTACAGACAGGGTATGACCTGTAGGTCATTATGTTTGGTTTTCTTTCTTTCTTTTTTTTTTTTTCTTCTTTTTGAAACACAGACTTATGTTATGTAACTCAAACTGGCTTTGAATTTGCTTTGTAGCTGAGGATGACCTTGAACTCTTGATCCTTGTCTCAGCCTCCCAAACACTGGCATTATACATAAGAGCCACCACACTTGGCCTACTTTAACTCTGAATGATAATTTTCTTCTGTAAATGCCAGTTTTAGATAATAAGATAACTGTACTCAAATGTTGCTTCAAAAATGAGAAACAGGGACAAAGGTCTGAGATATCAAAGTCATATTCTTGAGACCATGTAAGGGATGGGGACATAAGGCCCAAGGTGAATATTAGACATGGTTAGATCTATTTATAACAAAGAAGGTCACATTCAGATCATGGCAGAAGAATGGAGAGTAATTGGGTTGTGAGTGATATGGTCTTCACTTACTCACAAGCCAGGCAGGAGACAGTTAAGGTTTGTGGTTGGAAATATGGAGGACTTGCTTGATGTATCTTAAGAAGAAATTACAGCAATTTACATAGAGGATCATTTACTGACATTTCATACATCCACATACTAGTAAAGCCTTTTCACTCTCAGGCTGTGCAGGGTCCAGGTGGCTGAGAACTGCGTGGAACTGTAGCACAGAAGCCTGTGTTTCTGTATCCTCAGTGGAACTCCAGCTCTCATTGTCTCTGTTTGATACCTACCCTGACCTGGCTGATTCACCCACGTTGATATTAGCCTTCCTGGAATGCCTTCTCAGTGTTTATAATTGTGCTTTACATGAAAATTGATGGCTATGGATATTTTCTTGAATTTAAAAGTTCACTGTTCATCAACTCAGTATCAGAATAATTCCCCATTTGTCATTTTAGTGGACTTTATCATGGAGTAACAAAACACAGTTTAGAACACAAAGGGTGTGAAAATATTTGGTTTTTTTTTTTTACTTCAAAGAGATATATAAAGATTAGTAGACTGTATTTGTCAATAATCCTCGAATCGGCAATTAATGAATTTTCAAATGTCAATTTGGATATCTTAACCACCTTTAAGATAACACCAGTTATTTTTATGTGACTCGTTTTGTCGTTTAATTAATGTCAGAAATATTTGATTTATCCCCAGTTTAAAATGTTTTAAATTATGTCATAAAATTGATGCTCTAATGTGATTTTTCTAAGGTTTTACAAGTGTAATTCATTTCTTTAATACTATTTATAAGGAGTACCTGCAACCCACAGTAGCACACTGGTTTAGAATATGTCAACTTTATTTTTGCAGATGCCTTTGATTATCTCTGTACACATTTTTGTTATCTGGGTGATGGAGGGAGAATTGGGGAACTCTGAAAGCGCACATTTTGCTTGCCATGCTGTGTCAATATCAACATGTTGTTGGCTGCTTGTAGGACCCGGAGCGCAGTGACTGCTCATCTGTTTCTCAGAGAAAGAATCTGCCCACCGAGAGACGGGTTTGCTGTCTGCTGTGTGGCATGCACCGTGTGACTCCTGTGACCGTCCCTCTTTAATTCTGGTTCCCCGTGTCTGTGCGTGCTGTGTGTCTCCTGTTTTTCCCATGCACCACTGTGACTAGCAGGGCTTCATACAGATTGTTTCCGTAGCAAACCTGTGGCCTCACTAAAGAGGAATGGACCCCGAGGAGTCCAAGACTAACATCCGTCCTACACTGCCTGCCGTGCGTGGTCACTGGCTGCATCAGAAAAATACTTGATGCCTGCATCCCTTGTGTGGTGCGCCCTCCCCTCCAGTCCTTGTGTTTGTTGTTGTCTTGTTGAGAACTGTAAGAATGTGTCTGGGTTAAATCAAACCAGTATTCTTACTTGCTAGTTATTAGTGTTAGCTCAGGATAGCAATTCCATGGGACTGAGTTAACTCCAGGTTGTTTATTTTAATTGTACTTTTTCTCTAGGTTCATTTTATTTTAGATTTCTTTTAGAAATTTCTTTTATTTAAAAAAAAATACCATTTTAGCATTTTAATGCATGCCTTTATTTCATTGTGTTTTGTTAGTTTTTCTTCTTTTTCTCTCTTTCTTGAGAATGGTCTCAAGTAGTCCAAGCCAGCCTGGCAGAGCTCTTTATGTAGTTGAGGATGATTGGAATTCCTAACTCTCCTACATCCACCTCTAGGTGCTGGGACCTCAGCCATGTACTACCATCCCCAAGTCAGCTTGTACTTGAATTCAGGCATCCCTTTCAGAACTAGCTGATTGCACAGTGCCTAGGAAAATGTCCAGGACAATAATACTGAGTTTATGGAGATGGTTGAGTTGCTTCCTGGGTAGCAGTTTTCAGGGGCTTAAGAGAATCAAAGTTGACTTGAAGGACAGTGGACAACTCTGTAGCTTTTCCAGGGTGGGGTCTGCATTGGCTCAGGTCTGATGGTTACATCTCTGTGCTCATCGAGGGCAGCTAAGCACAGCACAGATGTTACCCTCTGTCCTCTGCCAGTCGATGCCACAGCACAAACAAAAGCCTGTGACAGGGAGAATTAAATCATTGGTTACCCCATGTTACTACTGCTACGTGGCCAATCCAAGATTCGAATTCTGCTTTATTCACCTCCAAATACTATATCCCCTTATAGAAATTAATAATTTGAATAAACTTGTAAAGTTGTATAGGATTATTTTAAGTAAAAGGAAAATAAATAAATGTGAATAAAACGAACTTAGCTACCCTGGCCCTGTTCACCATTCTGAGGACCATGTGCTGGGGAAAGGAAACCTGTGTTCCAGCACATTCCTTCACCCAGCTTCACTGCATTCCTTGCATCCTACAGGCTTCCAGCAGACACGTCACTCATCACCTGTAAAGTGTGAGGAAGAGTAGATGGTGATCAGTAAGGGTGGGATGTTCCGGAAACCTCCCGCATGATACCTGTACCGTTGACCTCTGACACTAGCGTTGATTCTGAGCCCGCGATTCCTTTAGAAGGAAGAGGAAGTAGAAGACACAGCAGCTGATTCTTTGGACCCTCAGCAGCCTTGTGTGGAGAGCCTGCCTTTCTACCGTTCCGTTTATTTCTTCCCCACCTTCCCCTCTGATGTATTAGGACTTGTTCTCTACTGTGAGATGGGATTCCGCCATAAATTTATGAGATGTTCCTAATTTTAAAACAAAATGCCAATAATATTTTGTTCCAGTTTTTCTTCTTAAATAAAAAACTAAGCATTGCCCCCCTAAATACTGTAGCCTTTACTTGTACAAAACCCAAGTGCACATCAGACTCTGCACTTTTCTTTCTTTGTCCATCTGTTACAGCTTAATATAGGTAGCTAAACCACACACACATGGTCTCGTGTCCTTTGCTCTTGAAGATTCTATGACATTTAAAATCAGGCTCTATTCTTGGGGTGAGCAGCATTGTATCTAGGTTACAAACTAAAGTCTCTCATGCTTTTTTTCTTGGCGGCAGGGGAGGGTCTCACTATTACTTAGTTCTGGCTGGCCTGTAGATGACCAGGGTGGCCCCGAACTCACAGAGATGTGCCTGTCTCTGCCTCCTGAGTGCTGGGATTAAAGGCGTGCACCACCACTCCTGCTTCACATGTATCTTGAGTTGCAATCTGAGCTGCTTTTCCTAGGGAAGCTCAGTGTCAGATTTTTTTTTTCCCCTTCTTAAGGCTTTGAGTATTTTGTAAAAGCCTCTGATGATGCAGCCTTTTCATATAGTAATCACCGTCAAAGTGAGAGCTGTTCTATTTGTTTTAAAGAGGACTCCCCTTCAGAGAAGAGACAGCAAGAAATCCTGCTTCTACCACTAACTCAAAGAAAGGCCCAGATTGTCACCATGACAGAGTGGTGGAAACCTCTCCTACTGTAAATTTCAGTAGGAGTTTCTGCTGAAAGGCCGCTGAGGAAATATGTTTGAAATGGGAAATGCAGGTAACAGAGGCAGAACCATTAGCTCATATTGCATGCTAAGCTGTCTTAGAGACAGACATACAGTTCATTGGTTCCTAAAACACTCAGGGTGCACCTAATATATCCATATCAATTATTGAAATTGGACTCTACTGAATTGTTTTATTCTTAAGAAAATCAGTGTCAAGGTGTTTAGGCTTTAAACATGACTTCTGTGTAAATGTAATTATTACTTAGACTTATAACTGCCAAAAACTTGTAATAGCCAAAGTATGTATTATGTATATATATATATATTATATATATAATATATTATATCAGCTCATAAAATTAAAAATACTGATTGTCATAGGATGCTCTAAATTAGCATTTCCCAAACATATGGGTTTTTTTTCATTCTAGAATATTTTTTTAACACTGAATGTAATAACTGGTTCACTACAGGGGCACAGTAAAATGATCACAGTAACAAACAAAAGTGGATTAATGTTAATTGACTCAAACAAATGAAGATAATCTTCCTAGGTAAATAATTAATAACAACAAAAAAATGTAATAATGAAGAGGAGCGCTGTCCTCAGGCCAGTGTTTCTTGTGCGCTAAGTACTATGTGCAGCACTGGATTATTTTACTTGGTCACCACAGAGATGTTATGAGATAGGCAGTGTTGCTTCTCCTTAGAAAGGTGAGAACTTACAGAGTTACTTCCCCATATAACACAGATGATCCCCTTGAGGCCTCACACCCACACCTTTCAGCGTGGATATACATCCATAGCGCCCTTTCTTTCCGTCTGTTCCCTTCAGAGTAGAGCTTGCTGCCGTGTGAAAAGTCAAGGCGCCCTCCTGTCTCTAATACACACACTTATACTACCATCTAAATCCAAGTTTACAGTGGGTGCCAAAAGTGACTTTTTTGCTTATTAAATGAGCATTTACCTAAAAAACTAAATACGTGTCATTTCCAAAAACTGCTAGGTAGTTTTGTCTTCTTAGTTTTTTTTACCCTAATCATCGCCATGAGACTGTTCTAACACATAATATGGTGGAGATTGCTGCACTGTGCAACTGAACATATCAATGAGGTCCGCAAGTCATTCACTGTGTTTCCTTTGTCTGCTTGTGTTTTTGTTTGTTTGTTCTTGGTTTTGTCTTGTTTTTGGCATTTTAGTCAGAGTCTAGTCAACATTCGGAAAGCCATTGTGACAGAAGACAATAATTTATAACCATAAAAATTTGAAGTGATTTTACTATTGCTCTATAAAGGATAATAATTCCATGAAAACTTGAGATTAAAACCCAGTCTTTCTGTGAAATTCCCCCTAAGAAATGTCGTTCTGTGTTACATTAATTGGTAAGTTTGCAGAGAAGTTATGGATTTTATTATGGCACTCGCAGACACACATGTATCTGGCTATCCCTCCTTGTTTTCACTCACCCCCTTCTCCCACCCTCCTCGCCCATCTCAGAGAGCTTTGTTTCCCTTAGTCTCTGGGCCAGTTCTGTAAAGACGATGATGGGGGCCCTGAACTTACTCCACTTTGTCAACTGATTTCCTAACCTGTCCACATGGAGTCAACGTTTGAGTGTGACATGCGAAATGTTTTATTTTGACAAGTGAGGAAAAGGTGCATAATGGTGATGCATCCTTCACGTCAGATTTCTCACATTGTCCCCATCATTTGTCCTCTTCGAAACAAATTTCGTTTTCTGTGTAATGTTCCTGTTTTCACACCGGCACACACCACGTCATGGGAATGCCGAGCTGCTCTGACTAAAGCATCACGACTGTCATGTCGGGTGTTGCTTTTTAGAGTTAGTCACAGCCTGTGAGTGCACACTTCCGCTGCTGCTGGTATGTAATGTTGTTTCCCAGCTTTGACGGAAGATGGGGGAATCAGCAGGGCTCTATGTCTTCCTCTCCTCACTTTCATTTGCTCTTGCTCCCACTCAAAGCTCCATTTTGTTATTTGAGTACCACATTTTAAAAAGCTAGTATCTGAAGAAATTGATGACTTAGATTGACCTTAGTATTTTGCTTCTGTTTCTGTGATATCCGTTATTGTTCTGTTTGACATTGCTATTGGCATAACATCACATTCTCCAAATAATTGCACTGAAGCTGGCTGAACACATGAGGTCTCATGAGGTGGCTGTCATCCTAGCAACAGGCAGCTGGCACACTTGCACTTGGAGGCTGGAGTATATTCATTTAAAGACTCTCTATTTAACTAGAAACTATTCAAGGCTCCCTAGTTAGGTTCTATGACAGTTCTCCATTGGTCAACTAAAAGTAAACTTTGCTTATTGGGAATGGGAATATTTTTTTGTTTCAGGTTTCTATGATCAATTATGTTTTTAGTAAGCATTTCTGATGAGTTTTTTTCTTAAGTTTAAAAGCGGCATTTTATAACTGAATAATATTAATTTGAAGTCCATTTAAACCAAATCACAAATTTGAATAGTCCAAATATAAATATATTTAATATTCTTATCTACTCCAAACAAACCCTGTTGTTTTCTTTGGACTAAATATTGCTATTACATAATGAGTGGACACAATAAATTAGAATATTTAGATTAAGTAAATAGAGAAATAGTGGGACTGGAATTGTTATAAAATTCTAGCTTTATGAATTAGAGCAAGATTGTTATTTTATTATCATATATATTGTTTTAATAGAATAATAACTTTGTGAAGACTTTTCTCTGTGCAAAATTTTGTTACATTATTTATTTTATTCAGTGTTGAATATAACATTTTTAAATGCCCCAATTTTGGTTAGGAGGATAGAACAAGCAACATGCACTTTTCTTGTGGGCTCAAAAATGCAGGTATGTATTGTCTGCGTTGCTGAACTGCCCAAACCTAGTCACAGAATATGAATGTATTACTATGTAATACTGTCATATAATACAGAAATAGCATCTCATGAAGGCTGATGGGCCCTTGTTATACTCACACATTTTAAGAATCTGGTCAATGGGTGTGTCTCTTTCTAACGTAATCACTTATTGATTAGGAAAGAACATCAAGTTGGAGGTCCCATTTGACATTTGCCTTTATTTGGAGGTGAACAAAGAAGCGTTGTTTATAAATTTTTATCCTAATTAATTAAATTTGATGTAAGAATCAGGAATGTACCCAATATATTCAAAAAGTCAATCCTTGCTACATAGTTTTTTGTGTGTGGTATATTTAATTTTCTTATATCATCGTTACTGCTACATGTGTATCCAGTATGGGCCTACTAATATTAACTAATTGAAGACAATGTTTTTATAGTGAGAGTTCATTGGACCAGTGGGGTTTGGGACACAGGGTAGGTGGAGTTTCAGAAAGTACTGTGCATCTTTAGTTGAGGGTTGGGGATGAGTCTTACGAATGCCAGAATGAGACACAGCTCATCTCTGAGTGTGAGGGTCATAGGAGGGACATTGGCAAGCTTGTCACCCTGGGTCCTTCACAGTCTTTTCCATCCTAAAGGTGTCTGTCTGTCTTGTCTTCCAGTTCTGCACAAGCAGCCCCGAGAAGTGTGTCTCTGTTTGCTAGAGCTTGGCCGGATCGCAGCCAGGTAGGTAAGACCTCCTCTATCACATCAAGGCACGGACACATCTCAGCCTCAGGGAACAAAAGCACACTGACTTCTCATTACTGAAATTCAAGCTGGATTCGAAGAAACCATTTAGCAAATAGAACTGCTTGGATCGCCTTGAAAGCCATAGTTAAAATTAAACGTACACCTCTAGTACTCTCAATACCGCAGTCATGTGGCCAGGACAGTCTTTGCCTAAGCTGTCATTGATACCATTTAAGTAAATCCATTTCCTTTCGTATCTTGACGGAGCATGGAATGCAATCCTCTATGCCTTTAAAGCTTATGCATTTATTTTTACTTATGTTTGTATTCTGTGCCTGCTTGTCTGTGTGCATGTAGGTATTGAGATCACATGAGCCAGTAAAATAGAGTAAGAGATAGCAATGAGTGAGGTTAAATGGAGAATTTATGTAGAAAATTAGGAGAAAGAAAACGCCAACTTTACATTGTAAAACTGTAGCCCATTAACAAACACTGCCAGTGAACATATCCTTTTTTAAAATAGTCAGAAATAATCCCAAGGTCTTTAAATCACCATAGCCAATAAATTTTTAGTGAATTATGCAATATATAAGATTTTTTACTTTATCGCAGTAATTACAGTGAAAAGGATTGATTCAAAATTTTTAATTAAAATTAATATTACTATATGTTTCCCAACAAGGAAAAAATGAACTATTTGAAGATTTCCCTAGCCCCAGACCACTTCCAGATAACTGTCTAAAGGCCTTGGGGGACACTCAGGGTTTGACCTTCCAGACCCAGGCCAAGCTTGCATCCATTGGCCAGGCAGAATGCCACGCCCCTTGGGTTCTGCTGCATCCTTGAATTGGGTGGGAGAGGGCACAGGACAACGGTACTGCTGCGTACAGAGACAAGCCTCCTCCACTAGCTTTGGACCTACTGCCCAAGCCGGAGGAGTGGACTAGAGACGACCTTCGCCCCAGGAAGCAACAGACACTAAGAAAAGGCATAATCAACCCACAGCTGCCTCAGAGATACTCAACTAGAAGGAGCTCAGAGAGTCTAGCAGTTTTATTAAGAAAACACTGTGTGATATAATTACGTAGATAAATAGGAGAAAAATGCCAGCTTCTGCGTTGTGCTGAAACAGTCCAAATGGATTTGTTGGGTGTCAGGTTTTGAGAACTGAGAGTAACCACAGGAAGACTGCATCCACACAGCAGCTGGGGCTGTTACATCCCTCATCTAGCTGATAGTTATCTTCCTGCTGTAAAATGGTTATTTCATAACTATTTTTATGACATTGCTACATTAATTCAGAAAGAACATTTCTACTCATGGTTACCACACCATAGGTGAAGCTTGGCTACCAGCTTTAGACCTGGCATTAATTACCTTTGACACAGGCATGTAAAATTAATACAGATCTTGGTTAACAAAGAGAATAATTTTTCTCAATTTCAATGTACAGTGTCATGTGAAGAGTTTCCCCTTTGATATAATTAACTAATTAATTAGTCAATCAATTAGTTTATTTTAAAACTAGGTCCCCTGTAGGCCAGGCTGGCCTCCCACTCTGTGTATAGTGGAGAGTGACCCTGGTGTCCCACCTCTACTTTCCCAGCTCTAGGATCCTAGGCATGTACCATATGAGGAGCACAGGGCGCTAGAGACCCACCCCAGGGCTTGGGCATGTTGAGCAAACACTATGTGCTGAGCTGTATCTAAAGCTCAGCACAGATAGTTAAGGCAGTGGTTGTTCTGTACTGATCTGTACATACCCACGTTTTATGACCACTCGTGTTAAGATAAAGGCTGAATTAATTACAGAAAGTACACCATCAGAGTCAGTATCTCATGGCAGAGTTGACATTAAGCTCACCTCAGTATTGCGATATTGTAGATTGTATTTCTGTCTCCCTCAAGTGAGTGGGTCTTATGAAGCAGTATATGCTTTTCAGTACAAAAGAAAATGGGGTAGTGCACTCCTCTTGCTGTTACCTTAAACAATTGAAGGGATGCCAGTCAGATAACTGGTGTTCAGGTAAAATACCTATTTGTTTCCTTCTGAACACATCTGAGCTATTTGTTTGGTTTACTGGAGGTTCCTGAAGTAGGACAGCATGAAGGAAAGATGCTCGCCACCCCCATCTAGTCCCGTTTCACGTAGAAACTCTGCCTCAGGTTTAGATCTAGATTTAAATGCTTGAAGTCACTCCCTCCTCCGGTGTCCACTGCTGGAGATCACACAGATGAGTGCAGTTGAGCAGCTTCAGCTCACACTCAGAAACCACATTCATCTTCTCCTATAAGGATGCCCTTGATCTTACCAAAATTCCTAAGTCCCTTGAGTTTTCTGCTGTTTGCACTGAAAGGGGATGCCTTCTTACACTCCACTCTACATGGTACCTGCAGATCTCGCATGTGTGCTCCTAAGAGCACCAACATCACTCGATAAATGCTTCTGGGAGTGTTCCTGAGCCACTGCTCTCTTCTTCCGCCTGGAGACCCTCAGCAGAACTCCTTGAAGAACTGGAGCCAATCTGGGCTCTGGGGTGGTGACAGTACTTTTGTTCTCATGGCAAAAGTTTTTAGTTTTTAACTATACAGAGCTGTCATTGTTGGATGGTCAAATTTCTCTGCTAGTATTTCAGAAAAATATACATTTCTGAATGCAAGAAACATGACATTGACCAAACCAACTCAACAAAATCAAAAGATTCTTTTGGCCAGTATTTTAGTATTAATTCTACAAAATGAAGAAATAAATGACTATGATTTCAACGTCTTTTCAGACTGCAGGATTGAGGTTGTTCATCATGAAAATGACAGCTTCTGAGATGGTAGTGTGGTGGCAAGGGTGGGTGTCAGCAGGACACCACATCATCTCATGACTTTGGGTTATGGTGCTCCCTTGATCCAGAACAACTTTATAACTATTCAAAGGAAATATTTGAGAACATTTTCTTTAATCTTATTTTCAGTCATGGTCTAATGAAATGTTACTTAAAAGAAAAGTGATCGTGTGTTAAGATCACTACTTGACTCACTTGGAGGACCTGCAAGGACTGCTGGGAGTTTATGTGTCCTTTCCCATGGCTCGGGCATTTTCCACATATAAATCTCAGTTTACATTGCCTTAAAATAGGAAAAATGGGGCAAAATTATCTGGCAAGAATCTATAAACCATCTGTTACATGCCTTAGAAAGAGGGAGTTTCATTAGTCTATAAAATTTGTCCCCCGACCCTACTACAATGGAACACAGATGTCTTTTGTTGGAAAGTACAGTCTACTAAATAGTTTGAATATATTTTCTAGGGCAGGAATGAATTTGGTAGTGCATTAATTTCAGTTAGCTTAATCCCAAACACCACATCCTGTGCCGGAAAAATGAAAGACCCATTCCTATATTCTCCCCATACAGTCACCAATCCCAAGACTCCCTAACTTGTTACTTTTTAATGAAATGAAAGTAAGTATCCAGCCTCCCATTATTTATACTATATTTGTATTTCTGGGCTCTGCAGGAATCAGGACTTAGCTTTAGTGAATTCAGATTTCTTAATGACTCCAGTTGGATCCCTATTGGGGTTGATAAAAGGAAACCCCCTTACCCCCAAAGTTCTAACACCCTGTTCTTGGAAAGAAGGGGAAACATTAATTTGTGAAAATCTTATAGAAAGAATGGACATGTGAAGAGGTATAGAAGTTATCATTGATACTAAACCAAGGTATCCTTTTGAAGAACAGAACAATGCACCTGATGACTAAGTTGGCTTGCAGGTGCAAGTCTCCATCCTTGGAGGTGGGTCATGATTTACAGCCTGCTGACCCCTCCGGACTGACAGGAAGCCAGTGAATCATATTCCAGCATCCATTCCAGTACTGGCTGACTCTACCCTGAGCAGCTTGAAGAATTCAAACGCCATTGTAAGCAGCAATTCCAGGCTCAGTGCTGACTCTCTGTGTCAGTGGCACAGCTAATTTTCAGCTTTCCCAGGTAAAGAAGGATCTCCAAGGAAACATTTTCCATGCATGAGTATCTTACAGGTTTATTCAAAGCCGACCTGTTTGTTTCATGTTGGACATGAGTTGAACCTGTTGCTACTCTAATAGCATATTTGCTATTGTTTTATTTTTAAGACAAAGTGTATACATCTTATTCTTAGGAGGCAGCCTTCACCCACCTTCAGTTGAAAATGAAATCTTTTCCAATCTGTTTAACTTACATTTTCAAATATGATGTTTCCACTTATAATTGACACAGAGTTGGCTGTGATCACAGTGTCTTGGATTCCTCCAGACTTACAACCAGGTTTATATAATTCTCTTGAGAACATTCAACACAGGCAACATTTATACCTTGATGGAGCTAAGAATCCACAGACGTCTAGAGCAGTTAAGAGTGTGGTCTTCCAAAGTCCCTCTGGCCTGTCAGTAGCAAAGCTGAGGTTGCTGGGAATCAGGTGTGGTGTTCTCTACCACGATAGAGTCTGTAGGGTACCAAGTGTCTTGTAACAATTCATTGATTGGTTTATAAGTACAAAAGGTTAGAAATATGAAATGTGGTGACTAGATCTTTATAGCAACTGTTTTCTCACTATGGAACAAAACTTGCTTAATAGATTAGAGGCTGTTGTGACATGGTAAGCTGTTTTACTGGATTCTTACAAAAGCTTTGCAGCTCTCAAAAGGCATGTGATACACAGAACCCTTCTCACTATCCAAATTCTGAGAAAAAAAGACAATGAAAAAGAGGGACAGATGAAATATCAAGTGTTTCCTTTATGACTGAAAAGGCCCAAGTTACCAGGCCTACTGGGTGCCTATGACTGGACTCTAGAATCAGGCATCAGCAAGGATGAAGCAGTTTGGGGCTTGTGCCCTTCCTGGAGGTGTAAACCAAGTCAAGCCTGATCAACAAAGCTATGTCCTTTCATCTCAGAGGGAAGAGTAGGTAATGAGCCAAGAGGCCAGGAACTGAACCAACTGGACCCCCGTCTGTCAGAACAAAGCATCACCAGAAGGAAAACTGCCTCCCTAGAAATTTGCACTGCACTTGTGTGCAATGGCATCTGTTAAAGAAATGAAGCACAGCAGGAGGACACACACACGTTTCCATTGGCTGCTAAATTGACACAGTGCTCATCCAAAAGCAGTGAGCACAGTGTCAGCATTTCCTCTCTGCTCACAGACTATTTGAATGGGATCTCATCCACAACCTACTGTTTGGTTTCTCTTGTTTTGTCTAGCGATAAGGTCTCTCCAACTAGTCTAGACTGGCCACAAACTTAATGTCTTCATGCTTCTGTCTCCCAAGTGCTGGGATCACAGGTGTGTGCTGCCACACTTGGTTCACAACAACCTTTTAATCACCAAGTGGTGTTTTCTCTCCTTTATAATAAACAATCATCTGATCAGAAAGTGTAGACAAACTGACAACAGAAGCCTGTATTTGAGACTCTGTCCTGTCTCCGTCTTCTGCAGACATTCATCTTTCTGTTAATAAGTGTATGCCTAGATTATTTTCTACATGCCTCACAGTTGTCAAGTTCTAGAATTATCTTTGTGGTGTCCCCTACTAAGCACAGTTGATATGGACCTATAAAACTCAGTACATCTTTAAGTTTTAATTAAGGAAAACCTGATTGTAGGAGATACAATGATGGCATCCACGATCACGTTCTCTCTTGCCCTCCATCCCTCCTCCTCTGTCTCCAAGTCTCCTGAGCATGTATAGTTTCCAGACCTTTTATATGTTGTTGTTCTGAATTATTCTTGTGTCCTCTCCCTGTCATAATGTTTGTGCTTTCCTTGTGCTATTCTGCAGGGCTTAGCTTGTGCTATTGTGAACCACATGCATTGCTCTCAGTGTATAAGGACTGAACAGCTCATAATGATCTCTTCTGTGTAGAATCAGTTACTTCTTTTTCTAATTAGGGTTCTGATGTTTTAATTTTGATATCAACCCTCTGTTTTAATCTTTATCATTAACAAACATTTTAAATAAGGCTTTAATGATAGCACTAATATCGTCAATTCTGTTACAGAAAAAGTTCAAGATAAATTCCCTGTGGTGTTCAGGTCGCTGAGACAGAAATATGCTAAATTGAGTATGTTTGCATCATGTACCTCCATGCATATGCACTTATACACATCAGTTACATGTTTTTTACCCTGCTCCAAGAATGCTAATTCACAAATGCTAATCCCATTTCAAGGTCAGAGAGTTCATGCCATTGTAAAAGGCAATTGTTTATGGTACTCAGAATCCCAGATATTGTACCATTATTACATTGTTGTAATGTGTGTGTGATAACAGTGTCATGTTCTTGAAAGGTATGGTGTGGAGCCTCCTGGTCTGATAAAGCTGGAAAAAGAAATTGAACAAGAAGAGACACTTTCTGCCCCGTCTCCTTCGCCTTCTCCTTCATCCAAGTCTTCAGGAAAGAAGAGTACTGGGAACCTACTGGATGATGCAGTGAGTGGAGTTTACAAGTCTTAATAGCAGTTTTTTCTTTCCAACTACAAAACCTCCCCTGCCTTGTCAGATCTTTCTGACCTTGCTGCATTTCCGCTCCTTTGAATTCACTTTAACTCCGACAAGAAAATCTGTGCTCCTACAGCTCATCCTGAAACTCAAAGCCGAACCAGTGGTTTAAAATAAAGTGCCACTTAATTCCATTGAACAGTAGCTGAAACCCTAGGAAATGAGTCAACTCCTTGACAATGGTTTTTGAAAACACTTAAACCTGTTGTTATTCGTTCCCGATTCCTCCTTTCATGGAGACAAACTTGAAGCCCAGAACCTTGAGGATTGTTGAGGAGGGGGACACAGCCTCTGACAGAAAGATGACTGCACTTGATTGATTGCCTGGTGCTGGCCAGAGTTGACCATCTCTTCCTGAGAGCTCTTAATTCTGAGACGAAGGTTGCTTGCAGAGGGTGGAAATGGGATGTTTCATGAGGCTCAGAGGAGAGGAGCTTAGGACCCATCGGTGTTTATCTACTCTGCAGTCCTCTAGGCACAGGCTTTTAGTGATTAGGACATAGCCATGATAGCCTTATTGTAAGGATAAGCAGTTCCTAGGGATACCAAACCATCCTTGCTCATGAGAGTGGTGTATTGGACAGTTACTCCCATGTGCTATCATGTTCATATCTTAAATGCATGAAGACATTAATAAACAAGAGGAACCATGAGTGAGTTGTCTTGATGTTGCTTAGACAAAGTTTACATTTATGGACTATAATTGCCTGCAAACTTATAGGACACAAGAGTGTGAGAGGCATAAGACTGAAGTATGTCTTGCCAGAGCGAGCAAAGTCCTCGGAAGACTATCTTGATGCCAGCTGTTTATAGGATACCAGCTGCCAGGACTGCAGGCCCCCCTCTCTAGGGTCTGAGCTGAGAGAGAGTGGGAGGGTGGCTGATGAGCGCTTTCAGATGCAGGAAAAGACATGCACCCGTCTTTTGCTTTTCTCCACATGACAGATTTTAAAAAGCAGAAACTTCACAACTGCCCGAGCAGCTGTGAGTCCCCACAAAGGCAGCAAACTTCAGCTTGGCCCACCAAGGTGTCTCATACAGTACATTTTAATCTGACTTCTTTTTGGTAGCTGCTCAGAATGTACAAATAGCCAGGGAGCTTTCCTACCACAGGAAGGTGCTTTGGAACCCTTTTAGGATCAGTCACATGCCTTGCTTCTCATAAAGCTTCATTTTCAAACTTTGTACAGTAATTGGATGATATTGTATAATATTGAAGGCATGCTCTTTATATGTTGAGAGTAATTTTTCCATAGTGCGTTATACTTTTTCTTTAGACTTAGTGTGAGTTCAGTCTTCTTGCAAATGTGTCCCTGGGCTGCCATACCCATTCTGACTCCTTCCCCTCTCCGCTGTGACATCTACTGACATTCTCTCCTCCCCATACTCTGGTGCCAGGCCTGAAGAGTGTCTGGCTAGTGTTATCTTTACTTCCTAATTCCTCAGCCAGGGGGACCTCTCAGCTCTCATTATGAGGTCCATGCCTATTTTTACGGTAGCTTTGTTTTTTCACTAGATTCTTAAAATTCCTCCATGCCAGTACCCCTGCAGCCAACATACTGTGACAGAATGCAAGTGTGGTTCAGTTAGAATTATTGTAGACACCTCTAGGATCCACCTGAAGCCCTGCCCAACTGACGCCTCACATGTCTCCTTGTTATGTGTTTTCCAACTCTTTTGTCCTTTGAACCACTTCGTTCATGTTGAAGTAGCAGTTGTTAGTTCTTCAACGTATTTCTTGAGACTTTTCTTTTCTTTTTTTTTTTTAATTTCAAATGTTCAGCCAATAGCTCAGGTGTATTAGTAGTTAGTGCTTACATTTTAAGTTAACCCATATTCCTTATTTACACACTGCCACATGGCAATACCTTTATTAGCATGGCAGGCTAGGCTCACAACCAAAAATATAAGATACTTTTCTTTTAAATGTGTATTTTAGTTTGTGTTGCCTTCCATTGTGTGCATGTGTACCTGTGGCGTGCTTGTATGTGCACACGTGTGTGTTCACGCTTGCAGAGGCTGGAGGCCTAACTACTTTTTGGTAGTTCTTTACCTTCTTTTTGTAAAGTATTATACAGGACCTCTCACTAAAGCTGGAGCTCACTGTTTCAGGCCAACTAGCTGGCCAGAGAGCTGTAAGGATCTCCCTGTCTCCATTCCCACCCAGTTTCAGACATGTGCTGGCTTTTTTTGACATGTCTGTTGAGAATCCAAAGTCAGGTTTTCATATCTGCATGGCAAGCGTTTTACCCACAGAGCCATTTCCTCAGCCCACACGTGAAGATTTTTCTTGGCATTTCTTACCAATTGTTGCAACTTAATTATTGTTGTCTAAAGTGTTTGTAAGTATGCAGTGAGGCAGTTGTCAATGAGGCCTAAATATCCATTCCTCTCAAGGTGCAGTCTAATTTTCACAATCAAGTATGGTGCTTTATTGGTCTACATCTCCCCCGCTCCCTGGTACAGACACTCAGTGAGAAGTCTCCTCTCTGTCCTCTGTATCCAATCATGTCTTCTGAAACATCTGCCTAAGTGCTCTTCTGTCCTGTTGTAGATGAAATAGGTACTGCCGTTTGAGATCATGTGTCAGAACCAGGGCCAAGGAGCAATGATGCTCCCTCCCATTTCTCCACCAGCTTGTCTCAGGGCTAGCCAGTCTTCATCTTTGGGAAGGGGAGAAGTAGGAAGAGAACCCCCCCCCCCCGAGGTGTAGAATAACTCGGAGAGGGATTAGAGGCTATTTCATCAATATACCACTAACTCAGAACAAAAGAACGGTGTTCTAGAGACCTAAGACAGCAGTCCCCTCAGCCTGTGCCACTAAGGACTGTTCTTCCAGGTCAAAGCTACGTGGGCACTTCAGAGGAACCTTGAGAATATAACTATCTGTTTAATGAAGGAATGTGCATTGGAGGACACATTTAATGTGCTAAGTGGACACATCTACCTCTTACCAGTGAGAACTCTTGTGTCCCATAAATCTTAAGACCAGCATTTCTCAAGGAATGCTTGAAGAAATACTACCACTACAGTACCCTGTGGGGAAAGGTTAGGTCAGTATAAGAAATTCAAAGTAGTGCTGTCTACCTGGCATTCAGAGAGTCTGCCAACATCACACAGACTCTGCTGAGCTCCCTTAAAAGATCTAGTTGACCTAGAATTTCTCAAATGTACTAGAACATAAACCTTTTTGTGATAGTTTCCTCCATTCTTCAGTCTTGTAAACTACATTGAATTCTTTGCATTGTGTTTAAGTGATGGTTTTTCACTGAAGTATTTTATCTCAAAGACAGTGAGACAGAAGGAAAAGTAATTTGAATCTCATTAATGGTTTAAATCAGATCCCTTTTATCTAAGGTAAAAAGGAAATAGTTACCATTACAACCATTTCCCCATACACCACGCACATGTAGCCATTTGGAACTGAACTTGAGGTAACTCAATAAAAGTAGCGAGGAAAAGAATTTAAAAGAAAGATGATTCTCTAAGTTTCTGTGTGTAATTAACACTGGGTTGTTTCGTACAAAGTTATTGTCCGCTACCCCCTCCCCCCACAAACAAAAGAAAGATGAGGGTGGGTACGGAAGAGTAAAGGAAAGAAGCCAAGGAAACAGGAACGGAGGAGACAGAAGGAAAGGGGAGCCTGCCAGGATGATCATGTTCCAGCGGAGGACTTCAGAAAGAGCCGGGCTGAAAGCACCTTTGTTTGCTCACATGCCCTAGTCTGAGTCTTAGGGGAACTGCAGGGGAATAGGCGACCTTTTCTGTGGACAATACCACCCCCCTTCCTTAATCAAGATCTCACAGAGGAAACACAGTGGTGTCCATTCGGATCGCTTTATTCCCTATGTCCTGATGCAGAGATCCAGCTGTGATAGGCGGCCAGGCTTGGCCGGGCTTTACCTTCCCTTGTCTTAAGCCCTCTCTCACGAGGAGTTGAATGCAGTTCTAAGAAATGGCTCTTACTGTCTCCTTCTCTTCATCAACTTCCTCAGTCTGGGGATGAAAGATAGTGGAATTCTGAGTAACCAGGCCCCAATTGAAATAACATGTCAGCCCCAAACTGGCTGGGTTCCTAGCCAAGAACAGAGCACCTGGCAGGGAGTTACCTCCTGGTAATGTAAGAAGCAGGGCTGTCATCATTCACCATTAACTTAACAATGTGTTTCCAATGCCCCTGGTCTGGCCTTTTCCCTTCTATTTTTTCCTCTGCCCTTGACGTAAATGAAAAAAGAAAAGCAAGGCCTTGCTTTCCAAACAAACAAATAAGTCTATTTTTGTAGTGAGGAAGGCATGAAGAAAAGGCAGGCCACTTGAGAAAATGTTCCTGGTGCTAATTTGACACTAATAGGATCTGTATTTTTTCTAAGGATCCTGCAAGATGGAGATGTTGCCCACACAGACTCAGGATTGTCCTTTGTCAGTAGAGAATTTGCCCAGTAAGTTTTGATGCCTTAGGCTGTGAGTTTTGTTGCTCTCTGGTCTCCTAGGTGACAAAGATCTCATCCCTGTCTCCTAGCTCCTTTATGTTATCCCCACTCTTTTTTTCAAAGCCCCTGTGGTAGTGGTGAGGGTGCTCTATGTATATGGACATTTTACAAACATCTGTAGGAAGAGATATACACAGAAAACACTAAAATAGTGCATCAGTGCATTCCAGACCGCTGACCTCATGGCTAGTTCAGAATGCGAGTCTGCTCTGTAAGGGATTGCTTCACTATTTCCCATCATTTAGGTCACTTGCTTTAGCATTACCATAACAAGATGGCAAAAGCTCAGATTTCTTTTTTTTTATTTGTTTGTTTGTTTGTTTTTTGAGACAGGGTTTCTCTATGTAGCTTTGTGCCTTTCCTGGGACTCACTTGGTAGCCCAGGCTGGCCTCGAACTCACAGAGATCCGCCTGCCTCTGCCTCCCGAGTGCTGGGATTAAAGGCGTGCACCACCACTGCCCGGCCGCAAAAGCTCAGATTTCAAATCCGTGGCCTGATTACTAACTGAATGACAGATGTTCCCTCACTCTTCAGTGAAAGTCATCTTTAAGGCTGTCTGGATCCAGGCCTCCCTCTGCTCCAGTGATTTCCCTGTCTCCTGTGAAGATCCATTCCATTGTTAGTGTGATTATTTTATGTATGTGTCCAGTGTCCATCTGTTGAACTCTTTTCTATTCCATTAGGGTGTTAGGCTTTATGTCTAGGGTTTAAGATGAGATAAAATATTATCTTAGCCTTTGGGGAACTAAACCCATCAAGGAGATGCTAAGGTTAACCACTAGGCTCCTGTCACAGTAACGACTCAGAATCTTAGGCTTGTGTTGTTGGAAAAATTTAGGATGGGAGAAGAGACTGATGGGTGTGTGTGTCCTGAGTTAGTTCTTTCATTTTCAAGATAGTGTTATTTTGTTTGTGTCATTGAGGCACAGTTTGCTTGTTCTTAAGATAATTTTTTTCTTGCATTCCTCTACCATTCCTGGTTTATACTCTGGTGTCTTATGCTTTCATACTTCTGGAATCTTCCAAACTCTAACAAAACCATTGTATAATTCTTTTGTAACAAAAATTAAGGGAGTTCATAAATTACTTTCCCTGTAGTTTTTGCTTGGTAAAAGAATGATTGAATTCCAGTCATTATACCATTAAAAATAATGTTTGAGGTCTTGAGTGATGGCCTGGGGTTGAGAATGCTTACTGTCGATGCATGAGGACCCTCATAAAAGTAAGACCTGGTCACACTGTCCTGTAACCTCAGTGCTGTGGGGGTGGAGACAGGAGGATCTCTGGAGAGCATGCCTGTCACTGGCTCCACTAGCTCCCCTAGTTCAATGACAGACTCAGTCCCAAGGGAATAAGGCAGAGAGAAACAGAAGAGATCACCTGGTGTCCTCCTGCTCCTCCTACACACACACACACACACACACACCAAACATATGTTTGCATACACCATACACTGACATACTTATAAACAGAGTAAATGAATAAGTAAATGAACAATGGCTGGATTTTTTGGATGACCACTGTAAGTATCCTAACTTTCTTATCTGTTGAATTAATTTTATCTTTACATGGTAGCTACTAACAGCTGATTATAGTTCAAGGAAATTATGGTTGAAGTATTTGACATTGAACATATGAGATATTTGGGTTACTCTGGATTGTCTGAAAAATACTTTCTCATTTAAAAACATTCTAGAAGTTGCATGGATTATGAAACAAGTGAATTTTCTAGCGATATTCTTAAGATTTGCAGTGTTCATGCATGTTCATGAGAACTCCAAAAGAATATTAATCAGTCATGTTTTAATTACTCATTTTAAATGTCAGCTAATGCAATATTTGATACCTAAGATGGGGTGAAGTGCAGATGATTCTGAGTGATCCAGTGGTAAAATTTCAGGGGAAAATCTTAGAGTTTCAAACAAAACAAAAGAAGAGTTTCCAAAAAAACTGTTTTTCATTTATTTCAAACCTAAATAGATTAGTGGAATGGGATTGTATTGAAGAAACATTCTGTGTCACATGAATTTGCCCCAGCTTTCAGTGTGGTTAGCCTATGCACGCTTTATTTTACCATTCAGTGCCTTTGTTGTGTGAACCCCCCACACATGGTCTTTCTGGCTGTCCAGCTCGTGGCTGCTGTCATCACAGCTAATCTCATCTGATGGCCTCCCTCCTCATCAGTATCATCATCAGCCATACACTCAGAACCTCAGAAGATGCTTCCAGACCCCGGTATTCACACTTCCCCCAGGGACCCTGTCTTAGTTAGGGTTTTATTGCTGTGAAGAGATGCCATGACCACCACAGCTCTTATAAAGGAAAACATTTAATTGAGGCTGGTTTACGGTTTCAGAGGTTCAGTCCATTATCATCATGACGGGACCTGGTGGTATGAAGGCAGACATAGTGTTAGAGGAGGAGCTGAGGGTTCTACATCTTGCTCTGCAGTTAGCAGAAGGACTGCCACACTAGGCCTAGCTTGAGCATATGAGACCTCAAAGCCCACACCTGCAGTAACACACTTCCTCCAACAAGGCCACACCTACTCCAACAAAGCCACACCTCCTAATTGTATCATTACATATGTACTGAGCATTCAAACACGAGTGTATGGGGTCTACTCCTGTTCAAACCAGCATAGTCCCTGTGCTCACATCATTTCTGATATAGAACAAATCTACATGATTAACAGTTCGGCCGTGTTTGAAATCTTGGAGAGTAATCACATGTGATTTTATTGGGGGCAATGAATGTGCTACTCTATTTCAGGTAAAAAGAATCTCGGAAGACCCTCCCTGCAAGTGCCCAACTAAGTTCTGTGTGGAGCGGCTCTCTCAAGGTCGATATCGAGTG
This sequence comes from Peromyscus californicus insignis, assembly GCF_007827085.1. Classification (NCBI taxonomy): domain Eukaryota; kingdom Metazoa; phylum Chordata; class Mammalia; order Rodentia; family Cricetidae; genus Peromyscus; species Peromyscus californicus. The sequence continues at coordinate 150,344,669 of NW_026294562.1, read as the reverse complement.
GGAGAGAAGATCCTCTTCATCAGGGTAAAGTCCACTTTCTCCTTCTCATCTTGTCCTACATGAGCATTTTCTGAACCTGAGTCAGAGAAAATGTCAAGGAATGTGACTGGCCAGGAACACCCTCTGGTGTCATTGTGGCTGCAGGATGTGGACCTGTGCAGAGCAGTAGATATGATAATATGCTACCAAAGGCTGGGTGAACAGAGCATGTCTTTATACATACAGAGGTATCAGCTCCCATGGAAAAAGGTAGCCATTTATGTTTCCTGTATTCATTTCATTTCAGTAGAATGGAATGAAAATATGCCCTTCCAGGACTTCCACATATCACAGTGTGGAAATAAATCATCGCCCTATTGGTTCTGGGCAGCTTTGCAGATTAGTTCAGCATTGGTTTTCCACAAGTCTGGATTAGGAACCGATGTGATGAGATTGAAAAGCTCTGTCTTGGGAACTGGAGATGGAGCGCAGATGGGAGGAGGCTTGCCTTGCATTTTGGGGTCCTGGATTTGATCCCCAAAACTGCACAAAAATCACCTCACTACAGTATTCTGCTTAACAGTGACTAACACTTCCCCCCTGGGTTAGAAGAGAGAGAAGGGCCTCAGCTTAAATCACCAGTGTCCTCGGGGGGGGGGGGGGGGCTGACAGGGCTCTGTGAAGTTGAGTTGAAAGCTTTTCACTCAGAATCTGCTTTGCTAACAGTCAAGAGAGCTTGGTGTCTCAAAACAAGTTTGTGATATTTGCTAAGGGCAAAAATTTTTCTTTAAAAAAACTGAAAATATAACTACATATATCTACCCCTAGAAAGCTTTGGTTCAGAAAAGGACTTTTTCTGTGTCTTTTGGTGTTCTTCCTAAAGAAAGCACGCTTTATTCACTTCTCCTTTGAACCTGGTGAAAGCATCCTGTTGGTTTCCTCCTCGTAGACGGAAGCATCTTAACGTATATATCAGGTGAGATTGTAGAACACCAGACACCATCTGAGATGACCCATAGGAGACTTTTCAGTGTGAAATTGTATTCATTTTAACTTGCAACTGAAATGTATTAATACAGCAGGCCTCTTTAAGAATCTGCAACATGGATAAACAAATCTTTATCTTAATTTTATCTTAAACTATGTCAATCATTTCAGATTTTTACCTAATTTCAGATTAATGTTTACTTGATAAAAACAAATCCAGGTAAAAATGGCTTTTCTGCTTGGGAATGTCAGCCTTGTGACATGAATAGTGTTAGAGGTGGTCACCCTGGGTCCAGGGCCTCAGCTGGAGAGGCAGGCGTCCAGGTTGCTCTTGTTGCCTTGCTCTTTCTTGCAAGGAAAACATGCATTTTTAAAGCTCCGTTGCCTGCTTTCCCATCACCACATTAAATAACAATGCTTTAGAGTCTCTATGGATGCATTAACATTTTACCAGGCTGATTGCTCAGTTGAGAATCAGCCTCCATTAGAATATGAGACCCCAGAGCCTACAGTCAAAACAAAGGGCCTTATTAAACAGCCTTCCCTTTTTGTGATAGAAATGTTAATAACTTGGACACTGTTTCCTCAGATGTCACCTAGGATCTACAGGCAAAAGAATCCAGTGAGCATACTTAATTGTGTCTGTCTGATCTTCACGTGTGCTCAATTGTCAGACTTGGGTTTCCATGTTTACAAACTGCGTAACATTTGATAGCAGCTGTCAGGTGAGCTACTGTCTCATGGTCCTTGTCCTTTTCAGGAAACGTTTCCTTCCTGCTAATTCTATTCTATCATTTATAGAAGAATTCAGACTTTTATCGTGAGTGCTAGTGTTTACACTTAGTATCGCACACTCAGGCAAGCCTGTAAAATCGTGACCCACAGAACTGTCTCTCACTGACTGGTAGCAAGGTATAGCATCAGGCTGTTAGGACATGCTTTCAGCAGTTTTTTGTTTTGTTCTGTCTTAAGGCTGTTAGGACATGCTTTCAGCAGTTTTTTGTTTTGTTCTGTCTTGTTCCTATCTATCTATCTATCTATCTATCTATCTATCTATCTATCTATCTATCTATCTATCTATTTTGTTTTTTCGAGACAGAGTTTCTCTGTTAGCTTTGGAGCCTGTCCTAGAACTCACTCTGTAGCCCAGGCTGGCCTCGAACTCACAGAGATCCATCTGCCTCTGCCTCATGAGTGTTGGGATTAAAGGCATGCGCCACCACCGCCCGCTTTCAGGAGTTTTTAGTGACACTTAGCCATAAATCCTGTACTTTCACATAGTTTTACACTTTTATAACACTTTTCATGTGAAAATTGATTTTTTTCAAATGGTATAGTTTTAAGGAAATTTTGTATCACTGCTTAAACTGGAAACTAAATCTTTTCACGAAGTTAAATGCCATGAACACATACTCACAGATATTTTTAATATTTTTATTCTTGAGAATTTCATGTATACATGTTTTCATCGTATCCACTTTACTCTCCTTTTAACTCCTCACTACATCCCCTTCCAGTTTCATGTCTTGTTTTTTTAACAACCCATTGGGCCAGATTAGTGTTGCCTGTATAAACACAAGTGTGGGGTCATCAGTGGACGTGGTCAACCTGCCTAGAGCCGCTTACCTGAAAATAATTCATTCAGCCACAGCTGTTGGGAGTTCCTGAGTGCAGTGGCCACTGAGTGTCCAACAGACACCATTTCACAGCACTCCTCTCCGTACCCCTATCTCTCTACCCCCTCTTTCCTGATGCTTCCTGAGTCTGAGGATCAGGGGTCGTGATCTAGAGACCCACTATGGTTAAGAACTTCACACATGCTAATTCTCTGTACTGTGACCAGTTGTCTCTACAGCAACTGCCATCTATTGCACAGAACAGCTTTCAAAGATGTAATATTTGTCCTGTGAGTCTGTGTCCACCATGATAGAGTGCTCTTGGAATCTGAGACAACTTCTGCTTGTCCTTAGAGACTTCCTAACTGAAGTCTGAGGCACCCCACACTGTACATTTCTCTATTTTCTCACTGTGTTGGATGAGATGTTCTATAGCCCACTGATAAACATGTGCTTTGACTAATGCTTTAGATTTGTGTCTGGCTGGGCCTCACGTGGTGGATTGTCATTGTGCTCTGATTGTGTGAGGAAGTGGCAGTCATTACTCAGAAACCAGTGGTGCTGATCTTATGGCTGTAGAAGGTAATATTTTAACTGTGGTTCTGAACACTTGGATTAAAGGGCACGTGTTTATAGTGGAATCCTCGGACACAGGAGTCGGGTGGCCATTTCCAATAGCTCAGTTGCATTTTTTTTGTATGAACATATTTTAAACTTTTAAACTTCACCTGAAGCTATCTAATACAGCTTCTTTGATACATTTATGAATATTATTATATAAAATATACAGACAGTGAAACATGCTATCTCAGGCTTCATCCTCCATTATTCATCCATCATGAGAGCAGCTTTGTTTTCCTAAGGACATAATGAACCTGCTGAATTCAAAGAACAATGCAGAGTCAGTAAGGCCATTGAAATCATCAGACTTCAGGGTATCTGAGTGATCAAAGCACAGGTTTAGAAAGAATCAGCAAGTCCTACACGGGATTATTATACCCAGTGCAGTAACTCTTCCCTCATACCATTTTGTGGTTGGATATATACATGAGCATATTTTCTCTTTGTACATTGAAAGAAAAACAATAATGTTAAAGTAGATTTTAAAAAGTAGGTAAGAATGTGTATGGCATTCAGAGAAAGACCCGGGCAGGTACCTTATGCAGTGTCTCTGCTAAGTATATGTATTATCTGTGAATTTGTAGAACACAGCATAACTAATGCACATTTCAATAGATGCCATTGGATGCTTATGTAGACATCTTTGTTCATATGTGCAAGTGTCTAGAGCAGTAGCTCTCAACCTTCCTAACATTTCAACCCTTTAATACAGTTCCTCATGGTGTGGTGACCACCCCAACCATAAATTCATTTCCTTACTACATCATAACTGTAATTTTGCTACGGTTTTGAATCATAATGTAAATATTTTTAGAGATATAGGATTGCCAAAGGGGTCATTACCCACAGGTTGAGAACCTCTGGTCTAGAGGCTTGACTTAGTCTCTACCCAAATATAAATATAATGAAACCCTTAGTACAAAAAACAAACTCTGTAGTCTTTTTATTCTGGTATTAATCTAAATCTTAGTAATCATCTCTCAAATGAAAAAAGAAATTGTCTCCAGCTGGTGAACAACAATTTCTCAAAGCCAGGTTTTCCCTTGTATTTTTTCATGAACAAAATTTTGGGGTTGTTTTGGGGAGCTGGACTGGGGAGTTGGTTCACTGAGTAAAGCACTTGCCACACAAGCATGGGGAACTAGGTCCATCAAAATCCAGGTAAAATTGCACCTGGTAGCCTGTGCCTATAACCTCAGCAGGTGGAGACAGAAGAGTCCCTGAAGCTCGCAGGGCAGGTAGCCTGCTTACCAGCAGCAAAATGCAAAGGAAAACCTGTGTTTGCAAAGGTAGAAGACAAGGACAGGCCCCAGGGGTTGTTCGGTGACCTCTGTATGTGCACGGTGGTATGTGTGGTTGTGGTCACACACTAGAACCTATGTGCCCATGCACACAAGCATATACACACAAAGTACTTTTTTCCAACATAGTATTTGTATTGATTATTTGGATATTTCACATCATGCACCCTGTTCACACTCACTTCCCATTCCTCCCAGGTCTGCCCTCACCCCTTGTGACTCCCCGCCCCCTGAAAAACACGAAGAAAAAAAGAAGAACACAAGTCCAATTTGTGTTGCCCATATGCTCACTGGAGCATGGTCACACTCCCAGCAGCCAGCCCCTTAAAGAGAACTGAGTCCTTCTCCACCCACACCCCTGCCAGAAGCCCTCAGTTGAGTTTTTGGTGTTTTGTTTTTTCATTAAAAGCAGCTTTGCATCTATTCTGAAGGTAGAACCTTACTGTCATCCAAGGTAAATCTCATTGATTTCGGAATTTAGATGGTCATGACAAAAAATCTCTAATAATTTCTACAGTGACAGAGATACTTAGTCAGCCAGACAATGCTTCACTGAAATGCAAACCAAAGGTTTCTGGCTGCTACCTGGACTCCTGCATGGCCCTTCTCCCTTCCACCACCTCTGTCTAATGGGGCCTCCCATGTTGAGAACTCACCTGCAGCACAATGTGTAAGCCAGTGGGAGGATTTCAGGACCCCCTATGGGATAACCAGTGTGCAGTCTTACTGTGACCTGGAATGTGTCCCCAGGGGAGACACATCAACATCTGGGGACCCTGTGCAATGCAGACTCTTGGACCTTCTCAGAGAGAAACAGAAACTCTAAGGTTAGGGTCAAACAACTCGTGTTTCCACAAGTCTGTGAGTGGTAAACATATGTCCTGGAGCTCAAAAATCATGAATCTTTAGAGAGAAAGAGCCCCATATAGGAAGAAGTTCACTGAAGTGCTACACAATCAGAAACACACACACACACACACACACACACACACACACACACACACACATCTCCTTACAAAAGAACATTAACCTTGAGATACAGAAAATTATCATTTCTTTTACTTGAACGTTTATTTCATTTTATGTGGTTGGGTGTTTTGCCTGTGTGTTTGTCTGTGCACCGTGTGTGTGCAGTACCCATGGAGACCAGAAGAGGGCATCAGATTCCTTGAAATTAAAGTTACTGATGGTTGTCAGCCACCTTAAAGGTGCTGGGAATTGAACCTGGGTCCTCTGGAAGAGCAATCAGTGCTCTTAATTGCTGAACTATCTCTTCAGCTTCCAGAAAAGGACAATTTTAAAGACATTTACGTATTGGGTGGGGATGGTTAACATACATGGTAAAGTCAAAGTAAGCTTTTCAGTCATGCGAAATGGTTTATATTGAAATGACATATGAGCAAAACAAGAATAGAATGGCAAAAATTGAAAGTAGTTTTTAGTTACTGAGAACATAGAATTATGAACGTGAAAATTTTTTTCTTTTTTCTTTCTGATGAAGATGATTAAAATATGACCCAAGAGAAGTCAGCAAACTAGTACAATTGTAAGTTTAAAAATAATTAAAGATCCTTTGAAAGCTGTCATTTAATTAGCTAACTGTTGGTTTAAATGGATCTTTCTCTGAGCTTCCCTCTTCTGGAGGAAGATAAGAGACTGTATATGGCAGTTCTGATGCTGTTATTTAGGCCAGGAAGGAGTATGTAGTTTGTTTAAAACTTCTTACATGTTTTTGTCCGGTATGGTTGTTAACTTTCTCATTACTGATGCCTGGCAAAAGACAGCATATTGGAAGGATTAATTATGGTTTAGAGTTTAAGAGTATGGGGCCCACTGTGGCAGGGGTGGCAGGGGATGTGACCTCCGACCGAGGAGATGGCATTGCCCACATTCAGGCTGGGTCTTACCTCTGGGAATGCCCTCACAGACATGCCCAGGTGTGTGTCTCCTAGGTGATTCCAAATCTATTCCTGTTGACAGCGAATGTAAACACTCAGTCCTGGAGAAAACTCTTATCTGATTATGTTTGCATGTACCCTCTCTATTTTGAAATCTTACTTTGTTGATGATTATCCCTAGGAAACTTTCAAATATTAGTTCCCTCTCTGACTACTGTGTTTTGTCTCTGCAGATCCCAACAGTGAGCTATATCCAGAATCTCTTTGATCATTAATGTTTAGTAACTTGGTGTCCCATCCCTATAAAACTTAGCAACATGGAAATATATCACGATAAAGATTAGTGTGAAGAATCTCTGCTGGTGTATGAAATGGTTGCGAACTACACAGCTAAGCCAGTAGAACTCCCATGGGGTGAAATCTCCATACCTAAAAACATTCCTGTAGCGCTGTGTGTGAGCAGGGTATCATATGCTTTGAGATAACACCGCATAAACATGAGAGTTTTCTAAAGTTAACCAGAATGCATTCCCATATCTAACATAGTAAATTTGAGCTGTTCAAAGTAGATTCTAAACAACAGCCATTCTGAAAACTGTCAAGACATCTGTAGAGATGGACAGTAAAGAGTTTAGCCAGCCTGTTAAATGACTCTAAATATTGATAGTTGACTCTGTTAGCCTTTTCTGAACACTTAGCATATCTCACTGCAGTTCCTCACCACAGTGGGATAAATTTTGTTTGTTACCATTCCCATTTTAAAGTCCAGGAAGCTAAGACACAGGACTTGAGTGACTTCTGAAGTCACACAGCCTAACAAGGGTGGCGCATGCCTGCAGACCCAGTGTTGGTGAGACTGAGGCAGGAGGACAGAGTAAAAGGGCCAGCCTGAGATACACAGTGAAACCAAAGTACCTGGGCACAAAAGGAAACTGTGTCTCAGTTTTTTCAGACCTTCCTAAATCGCTAATTAGCATTGGTGAAACTGGGGTCTAAACCCTAGCAGCTCACCTTTTGTGCCAACCCTTTACCAGTAAGTGGTGCTGCTTTCTTTACCCGCGGCTCCTTGTGGCACTCAGTGTGCGTTCTTTAATGTTCTAGAGAGAAAGTCCTCAGTAGCATTTCCCAAGTATAGTCAACCTTAGAATTGCTCCCCATCCTGTGTTTTTCCCAGAGTGTCATCTTAGATGACAAGTTAAATGAAAACACATTTTAGGAAAGACATTATGAGTTGAAACAAAATTTTTAAATTATTTAAAACTCAGAATTGTATTGACCTGCAAGTTGTCTAGAACTTGCTTACCACAGTTTAAAAATAAATGTTTCTCAGGGCCCTTACTGTAAGTACTGAGTCTGTGCTCTGTTTTGTCTGGAAGTGATTCCCAAGGAACCGAGCAGAGAAACTGTGTAGGAAAGACAACTGAAGTTTAATTAGTGCCATTTGTGCTAGGAATTTCCCAAGTACTTCCACATACTGTGTCTAAGAGATTCACCTCTTTCATGTAGCCGGGAAATTGTTTTAATCTTGTCTATAGGTAAAAGAGTGTTTACTATTTCAAGTAAGTGTTCTGTATACAAAGTTCAAGTCCAGACTTCCGGGAGAGCATGCTCCACTCCAAGCCTTCTGGAGCAGGAGGGCTATCAAATCCTAGTCATTTCTAAAGTGGCTAGGGTGGTGCACACCTGTAATTCTAGCACCTGGGAGGGAGGTGGAGGCAAAAGGATCAGAAGGTGGTAGGGGGTTATCCTCAAACTTGCTATTTAGCTGAGAAAATGTGAGACTTTATTTCAAATTAGATTAACCTTTTAAAAATGATCTGTCCAGTTTTCGGACACATTTACAATTCGGCTATAATAAATCACTCTCTGCCATTTTCCCTTGAAGTCCTCAGAATACAGAGGGTTTCAGCTGCACGACGTACAGGGCTCACTCTGTCTAAAGCAGCTCATCACCTGCCTGCCTTCGTCACAGTTATTACAACCAGAGATGCTAACCAAATGGCACTGCTCAAAATTGTCTCTTTCTGCTGTCAAAATGGAAGATAGCTTTGGGCAGTTTAAGATATGCCGTTATCTGTTTGAATCCCTTAACAGAACTCAATGAAAATTCTCTGATTGCCTGAATCATCTTGTTGAGTCTCCCATTGGTAATTGCGGAAAATTTTAAAGTCCATAAGTTTTCTTTTGAGACATCTTCATAACATATGTCTGCATGTTGGTACAACTTAATGCTCTTCCATCCTGAAGAGTCTCATCGTTCCAGGTTTTTATTTCTCATCTTAAGAAATGTGAATACACAGAAACCCTAAGAAAGAGACAATGAATAGTGTAGCTGGCAGTCAGGAGAGGGGTTTGTAGAGACACCTTCTGCAAACTGTCTTTGAATTAACTCATCTTAGATCAATAGAAAGGTCACACACGCTCTTATTGACTCTGTGAGAATTTTTTCTTTGCCCTAAAATTTCTTCAGAATATTAAGTCTGTGTGGTGAAAATCAACTCACTATGGCTGGATAAGCCAGAGAGGTGCCTAGATCCGTTGCCATAGTAACCGCCCCTGGCAGTGCCTTCTGGGACTCTGAGGGGAGGTCCAATGAGAGAGTCCTATTACCTGCTGCTGTTTTGACACATATCGATTTCCTGGGAGTAACAAATAGCCAGACTCAAACTGCAGACTTCTCCTGGTGATTAAAAAACGGACTGTTGTGCAAAAACGCGGAATTGTGACTAAGTAGGGAGCAAGATTAAAGCCTCCATTTGCCTTATCACAAGCATCACAGGAGCAGCCGGTACCCAACACCGGGAAACCCATGTTTGTATCCCTCCATCCAACCTGGAAAGTTGTAAGAGTGGCGATTATGTTTTCAGAACTAGACAGCAGGTTATGCTTGTTTTTAGGCCTCGTTTCTGTCTATAAAATCCCAGAACATGGCTACAGTGTTCAGATGGATGGGAATGACAGTGAGCGTTTATGAACACCTCCCTTTCTGGTTCATTTGTCCCCATGCAGCATTGGTTTAGTTAGGCAAAGGAACCCCAAATATTTAAAAATGCATGCAGGAAACCCAGCATTTCAATTCCCTTCCTTTAGATAATGTGTTTGCTCCTTTAAAGAATTTTAACTCATCATTTACCCATGTTCACTGGGGCTAACAACAGGGTGTAGATGGCACTCTGGTAAAAATGTCTCTTGAGCACTTAACAAATGATAATAAATCCTGTTAGCCTTTTCTTTCTGAGGAAGTAATGTATGGTAGAGAAATGCAAAATAATTACTTAAGGAGGTGCCCTCAACTGAAAGAACTCAGCTGACATGTTGGCATTGTGGGGGTGGTGGGTATTATTGAGATTGAAAACCTTCAAATATGGAAAATTCAAACCAGGTTTTTTCCAGGATTATAGCCCGATACTATATCCATTTTAGATCACCTTTAAAATGAGAGAAATGAAGTTTAATATTTATTGCTAGGCTGGAAAGAATAGCTAATAAGTCTAAACAGGTCTCTGGATTCTTAATGCATAGCATTTTCCTCTTCCCACTGACTTAAAATGTAAATCTAATGGGAACTGAATAAGTTAGAGCTGAAACTAAAGATCTGTCACTTTGGGATATCTAACAATGTGGTCTTAACTGCTGAGCCATCTCTCCAGCCCCAGGACTATTTAATCTTGAGGAAATCTTGGAAAATCTGGTTATTTCACTGAGGAAATGCAATGCTTATGCTCTGTACTCCCAATTTCTGTCATGCTTTAGCCTCCCTGCCATGAAGAAGCTTATGAGAATATGTTTAAATGTTACATGTGTGGGTATATATACCTACATATATACTAGGAGTACTTTAGTTGACAATTTAGTCTAATAATTTGACGTTTTAATCAGTTTTCAAGAAGTTTGTGTGAAAAATGTTTCCTCTCTTTCTCTCTGCCTCTCTCTGTCTTAAACACACACACACACACACACACACACACACACAAACACACACACACACACACATACACACACACACACACACACACACACACACACACACTTGGCATCCAGTGACCATTATCTGTGTATTAGTTAATTGTGTAAATGCTTTTCTTGGTCCATACCCCACTGTTGCCCTCATTTTAAAAACACAGACGTTACCTACTAGAGGGCTGATTACTTGTGAGGATCACACAAGTACTAAGTGTGGAAGCCCTTGTCTAACCCTGGACTTTAACTCAGAGTCCACAGTTCTCACATGTGTCACAGCAAGGTTATCCATAGGTCACCATGTACCGTTTTATATGTTTCCACTCAACCTCTTGCCTCCTGTTAGCAGCTAGTCCTTATTTAGATCGAGCATTTTCCTTTTCCTTTACCTGTGTGATCTGTCAAAACACAGAATGTCATAGCCAGTCCTCCTTAAAGACTAAAGAAAGAACCCAAAAGAGTAATAAAAACAAAGCATCCCGAATGAGTGAATTTTACAAGTCCCACAAAGTTAAATAATTTTTGTTTCGATATGTTTATTGTGATTGGAAAGTCCTCAAAACCGAACATACATCCTCTGAATGAAAAAAAAAATTAGGAATAGTCTCAATTTATTGTAACTGTATATTTACATTTATAATTGATTCTGGCTTCGTAAGGATTAAATGCCTTTAATCTATTTTTATACAGAGGGATTCTCTGAGGCAGAGAGGAAATGCTGCCTTTTACACCTCTATATACTAGAGTAAAGGGCTGGTGTAAACTCATTACTGAGTACAAACTCAGCCTTTAGCACAACAGCTTATGCTTCTGTAGCACACACCTGAAAGGGGAATTAAAAAATTGTGGTACATCTCCCTGTAGTAGTTATGGCATCCCTCCACAGTGCAGCATCCCTCCACACTGTAGCATCCCTCCACAGTGTAGCATCCATCTACAGTGTAGCATCCATCTACAGTGTAGCATCCCTCCACAGTGTAGCATCCCTCCACAGTGTAGCATCCCTCCACAGTGTAGCATCCCTCCACAGTGTAGCATCCCTCCACAGTGTAGCATCCGCCCACAGTGTAGCATCCCTCTACAGTGTAGCATCCCTCCACAGTGTAACATCCCTCCACAGTGTAGCATCCATCTACAGTGTAGCATCTGTCCACAGTGTAGCATCCCTCCTCTACAGTGTAGCATCCCTCTACAGTGTAGTATCCCTCCTCTACAGTGTAGCATCCCTCCACAGTGTAGCATCTGTCCACAGTGTAGCATCCCTCCACAGTGTAGCATCTGTCCACAGTGTAGCATCCCTCCACAGTGTAGCATCTGTTCACAGTGTAGCATCCATCTACAGTGTAGCATCCCTCCACAGTGTAGCATCTGTTCACAGTGTAGCATCCCTCCACAGTGTAGCATCCCTCTACAGTGTAGCATCCCTCCACAGTGTAGCATCCATCTACAGTGTAGCATCCATCTACAGTGTAGCATCCCTTCACAGTACCAGTGGTTTGCTCACTGTGGTAGGACTTATACATCTTACTTCAGTAGTTTCAAATGTTATTTTATTATAATAAAATAATAAAAAATTATCTCATTTTGATAGAACTTATCAAAGACATTGGCTTACACATGATCTCATTTTAGTACTATTACCACTCTTTAAGAAAAGCCAATGTGAACCTTAATTTACATATCCCACTGGCAGTTAACAGAGGTTTAGTGACCTTGCTAAGGTAATCCAGCCAATAAGCGGTAAACCCAGTTTAAATCATGTATAAAATTTTGATATCTGAATTTCATATATTTTAATCTACATAATAAATATTCTCTTTGACATTTTCCTTAAGATGAAAACACTTAGTTGGACATGGTAGCATATGCCTTTAATCCTTGGAGGCAGAGGGAGGTGGATCTCTGTGAGTTCGAGGCCAGCCTGGTTTACAAATAGAGTTCCAGGACTGCCAGAGCTGTTACACAGAGAAACCCTGTCTCAAAAACACAAAACAAAAAAAAACAAAAACAAAAAATTGTCAGATATTTGCTTTAAAAAACAATATGAACATTACATGGTAATATGAAATTACAAGTTGGTATTTTTTTCTTCCTTTTGGTCTTCCCAACAACAATAGTTTTTGGTTTTAATCATCTCTGCTGGTCTAAATGTGAATTGTGTAGAAGAGAGAGGAATGAAGGAAATGGAGCTATTATATACAGTGTTCTGTGTTGTTGAATTATTGATGAGACTTGCTTAGCCTGAGGGGGAAAATCGTGAATTATCTTTCTCTATAAGTCCTGAATAGTCCTTCGAGGGGGTGGGGGGTGGGCTCAGGCTGCACATACAGAACACAGGAGACCCATGAAGAAATACACTCACCGTGGGCCATCTTAGAGCTTGTAGTGAGTGTTCACAGACAGACTGGGGGTGGTACAAGTGTCACAGTATTTCCAGTAATCAGTAACAGTGTGTTCATTTAATGCTGTTTCCTCTGCACATAAAAAAGTCAAATTTCTTTCTGGTTGGTCACTCAGTCCTTGCCTTGCATTTTCCTCTGCTACCTGAATAAGAATAAGACTGGACTGTCTTGTGCTGAATGCAGCTGGTGCCTTTCCCCTTAAGTCACAAAGCCCTGCAGTGCAGCTCGCTGGAGGGGCACGTTCCAGCATTCTTAGCATTAGTCATACTAATTGATACTTTTAACTTTGCCAGCAACCAGTACACGGTAGTCATCATTTAAAATGTGGTTGCACATCTTATTGCAAAATAGTCTCCTACCACTGTCTCAGAGGCAAGAATTTGAGGAACTCTTCAGTGGGTCTCAGCCTTCCTAATGCTGAGACCCTTTAATACAGGTCCTCACATTGTGGTGACCCCCAACCATACAGTTAGTTTCGTTGCTACTTCATAACTGTAATTTTGCTACCGTTATGAATTATACATAAATATCTGATGTGCAGGCTATCTGAAATGCAATCCCTGTGAAAGGGTTGGTGACCTCCAAAGGGATCAACACTCATAGGTTGAGAACCACTGCTGTAGACTGTGGGAAGAACAGGTATAAAATTTTGAGTTGGATATCAGTGTGTTCCTTTTCTTGTTATTGTGATAAGGAAGGGTTTCTTCTGGCTACAGTTTAGGAGTACAGTCCTCCCTGGGGAGGAAGGCGTGGAGGAGATCGGAGCAGCAGTTACACTGTGTCTGCAGACAGGATGCACAAAGACATGGATGCTGGGGGTCAGAGCGATGTCTCTGTTCTCCCTTGTACTCCGCCCTCAGTCTGATTCCCCAGACAGCACGACAGCACTGCACACATCAGAGTGGGCCTTCCCTTCTCAGTTAAACCTCCAGATGTGCCCTCACAGATGTGCCTAGTGGTGTGTCTCCTGGGTGACTCTAAAACCAGTCAAGGTGACAACTGCAATTCACTATCAGTTGTCCATACGAGAAATCAACAGTTGCTTAAATTTTCTGAAATTATAACATTGAACAAAAAGTTTACGAATAATGTTTCCTGTTTTCCCGAGAAAACGCTACAAGATAACCACTGCAGTAAAGAATCCTCTGCTGAGTGCAGCTCCCTTGGTGGTACCAGCTGCCCCAAGTTAGCTTCTCCCAGAGGCTTGTACCCCACAGCTGCACACTGACTATGCCCCTTGCCAGTGCCACAGAAATGCCTTTTTCTAGCCCAGAGTTCCTATAGGATAGTTTATGATATAAACAACATTAAGGGAACCATGAATTCAGTGTGAAATTGTATTTGAGATGCAGCCATGTAAAGGGTTCTTTAAGATTTTTTTTAAGCCAACCCATCCGATGTTTCTGTTTCTTTCCCACCAGCCATCTTAGTTAAAATTTCTATCTTTTACTTTGTGTGTTGGCATTCACCACATTTTCCCTAAAATCTATTCTCACAGACCGTGGAGGGCAGAGACAACTGACTCTTTTTCAGGCTTCACTGAAAAGCAGATAAAGGGCAGACCAGGTTTCCTGTTTGTCTCGAAACCTTTGCGGTGGGCAGAAAGTCTCCAGAGCTCCAGACCACAGCAGTAATAAATGTATACAACACTGTGCCAATTTATCTCCATCTACATACGTGTCAGCCATGGCTGTTACCAGCACAGGAGTTGTTTTGGCTACTCATGGTGCTTTGAAGTTCTGGATTATTATGGGAAATGTAGGCTCTCTTTGGGCGTGTGGCCTTGTTGGTGACACATTGCCTCACTACCTGAGAGGACTCAGGATAAGCACCACTGCCCATGTGCTGAAGGACTCAGTGTAAGCCAGACTTTAGCTTCCCAGAGGGAGGCTTTGCAGACACCCAGGCACATGTCATAGAGCTCCACTCACAAATGTGCACAGCTTTCAGCTAACATGACACGTGACTCAGGGTCTTCAGCAAGGAGGATCTCCTTCCACACTCAGGGATCACATTCATCTTGTATGTATTTTCTCAACATGTTGTAACTACAACAGAATTATTATTCAGTTAGCATTCCAGAGGAGCTGTAATCTCAAGGTTATCTTAGCACCAAAGATATGAATAGGCTCTTCAGAGGCTGGTGCCTAACTCTGGTGGATCTGCTGAGTAATATAGATGCCTATTTCCACTGAGGGAAGACTAAAGATGAAATGCTCTGAGAGTAAAGTGGAAGGTGACCTTGACAGCTAGTCAACCAATAGAACTGCAGCCCGTTCATATCCAGTCATGGAAAAGGAAATTCTCATTTCTCAGAGGTGACTCAGCTTTCCTCCCACACTGTGCTTATGCAGAAAGCCTGGGCTGCTAACTGCAACTCCCACTCCCATCGAACTCTTCACCAAATTGCTCTTCAGATAGAACAGATGTCTCCTCGTAGCCCTTACGACCTTGGACTGTCCCAAAATACATTTGGGTTACAGCAGAAGGGCAAGAAGTGAGATAACACTGCTTACACGGCACCCAGCTTTGTGGTGTGGGGCCTTTCAAAGAGCAGGAATCTGACATGGTGGGGCAGGAAATCCGACCATGGTGGCATGATCCTTTGCTTAACGTCTTTCCTAGACTTTTTATAGGCATCCTCTGGGCTGTGGTGGTGCGTGTGGAACTGAGAGCTACACCTGGTGTCTAGCCCCCGGGAAAAGTCTTTCCTCACTTGCTTCCTTTGTTTTGGAACAGGACACCATGGGACTCCAGAAAAGGGGCTGTCGTGACATTGCATTTGAAACACCGAGATTCAACGTAGTGTGTGCTTCCCCGAGGACGAGTGCCTCTCTCTTTCCTCCGCCACTGTGCCCCCCAGTGCTGTAAAACATCTTCCACTGCAGGCTTTAAAGAGATAATAGCCATTCTTACTGAACCTAACCAAGAGCTTTCTTTAGTCGTGTCCCAAAGGATCGGTTTGCAGTTTTAGGTGCTGCTGGTTCATCATCTGCAGTGGGGATGGAGAGTGTGTGATGAACCTGTATCTTCTTGTTTCAGTAGGGTCTTCATAGTTGTGCCTATGTCTCCACAGCCAAAGCAAAGCAGAGCCTGAAGGTAATCTCCTAGATGGTTAGACCGCCCCTCTCCCCTTTGCATTCACTGTACAGCCTTGACCTCCAATCAGACAAGGGCAGCTGGGCAGGCAGGGGTGACAGTCGTACGTTTTTTTCAGTCAAATAGAAAACATTGTTTTTCCTGGATTTTCCATATTGGTAAACATTTTAGAAATTTACTGTAGGTAGGTGGGAGGCAATAGCATGGCCACGTTTTGTCTTCTTAGCAAGACTTCCTCACTCAGATGCTCTTAGTTAGAGACCTTATTACTGAAGTCATCTGGAAGTGTAAGCCTGGGGCTTGCTTCTGACATTTAAATAACAGACTTTTGCAATAGGAATTACACACCATTTAACTGGGATGCTTCTACTCCACTCGTGTATACAAATTCACTCCTATACCCTAACATACATGCGGCTTTGTCCCATTCTGTGAGCACCATTCCGAGCTCGGATGCAGCCGTCACGCCCTCCACCATGCTCTCGCACCGCACACATGCCCTCGCCTGACTGTGGTGTTGCTTCCAGGGTTCAGAAGGAACAGGCTCTAGGTTGAGGCCCTGAGTTTGCCAGTGTACTCATTGTCTATATTTTTTTCTAGACAAGAATATGATCTAAAAAGAACAGTAAACTTCAAAGAGCCCTGTCCCATTCACAGAAATACATAATACTTTTTAAGGAGACTCTTGTAATTTTTCTTTTATGAGACGGTTGGTGTATCTCAGAACTAATTTGTGAGAAAACTGATTTCTAGAGAGAACAGTTAAATGCATCTTCCATACATCACACATTCCTCTGTTTGCTTACCATATGTATGTGTGCATGTACACATGCTTATATATGTATGTGTGTGCATGCATGTGTGCTAATGGATGTATATGTGCATGCATGTGTGTGTGCCTAGCTGTTCATATCCATGTGCACATGACTGTGTGCATGAGTATACATGTATGAGTGTATATGTGTATTTGTATGTGTGTGTGTGTGTGCATATCTTTTTAAACAATGTACATATTGAACTAGAGAGATAAGAGTGTAATATGAAAACCTTAGTTAGGACTTTCCCCTTTTTAGAGATAGCCTTTGAATGAATGGATTCTAAGAAAGCAGGATTGTGTATGGGAAGTTTGTAGTGGAGGTGGCATGTTGGTTCTTTGGGAGCAGCTGGATCCCTTCAGGGGTCTTAAGCAGTATGCAGGATCTGCTTTGTTCTTGCTTCTCTGCCATCACTTCCCCCAGAGATGACGACAGAAGGGCTCCACCCTGACCTGGATGCCTTGCACACTTTTCTGTCTAAACACAGACACCGAATGATGATCCCAGTAGTGTTTTATGGAAGTTCCTAAGATCAGAGGCAAGACTGTTTCCTGTTGTTCTCCAGAGACCATGCAATGCTCAAAAAGTGTTTGGGGGCGAGACTCAAGAGTTGGCCCTATTCTAGGCCTACAACACTCCTTTCTGGGTCAGCTCTCTCTCTGGATTGAACCTGAAGCTACAGAGAATGCCATGAGCTTCCTACACAGTGGGCAATAAACATGGTTATGAAGATGTGTCACACCGTAGAGCCTAGGGATGAAATTAATTTTGCCGATCTCTGCACAGGATCAGCCACCTGACTCTTCCTCCTGGAAGCTGTGGACTGCGGCTTGTCCTTCGTGGGCATCTGCACTGTGGCCTGGAGCTGGCTTGACCATTGAACTTTTCTGGCTTCTGTGGAAGGCTCATTAGGGTCTCTTCATTTCTAGGTCTCCTTACATCTCTGCCTACTTGCCTGTTTTCTGTGCTTCATGTTAAACCACTTTCCACAGACTGAACTCATTCCACGCATTTGCCACTTATATCCTGTAACCCCCCAACATCCATTCCTCCTGTTTGGGCCACCATGAACTTGCCATGTCTGTACAGGGCTGAAGGAGCAACCCTCCTTTGAACTGACGTAGTAAGGCATGGCCCCGTCTCAGAATTCTTGCTGCCTGGACATTCTCAGTTAAGCACATCAGTGGTCCATTTTCTATGCTTCACATGATCCCTCAGAGTCTCTTGTGCTTTCTGCCTACTACACAGAGAACCACACCATGTGCCTTCTCTTTATATTGTTCTGACTTTCTTTAAATGAGTGACTTTCATAACAAGATATATTTTTATTTCATTACAAGGTGTGTTTTAATACAAATTAAGAAGTACTTTAATCAAATGATTGATAGCAGAACATTTTAATATTTAACCAAGTGACCTACAGTTGAAGTTCTTGGGAAAGTGCTTACAATGGTATTTGGCACATTGACTTCAGGAACCAGTGTTTTCTTGAGAGAGACATCAACATAACATCTAAGAGTTAAACTTGAGATGTGTCTTCACTAGTCTTTTATGTGATGCATTTCTTGAGGTTAGATTTCTGGTGAGTGTCCCAGAAGAGTTTTTATGAGGAGTCAAGAAAGGCCATTAGGAAAAAGATAAAGCCTAGAAATAAGCTCAAGGGAAAAGCAGATGGCAGTCAAAAACCTAGAAAAGACAGTTCCCATCAGGGTTGGAAAGGTCCTGTAGAAAGACCCACCAGGACAGAGAAGATGAAATAAGGGAAACAAAGATACAATCAGACCTTACCAAGCCTGTTGAAGAGCAGCCTTGAGCCCAGAGCACAGGGGAGGAGGGTGATGAGAGACCAGTGTGGAAGGGAGATAAGAGCCCGGCCGGCAGACACACATGGGAACTCACAGACAGCTTCCTCTGCCATAAGAACATTGACTTTCTCTTGGAGCATATGGAGAGTTTAGAGAACTTTATAGAATCAGAAAAATATGAACAGGTGAGATTGTCCATAAGTCTGGTCGCATTGTAGAGAATGAACCAGAAGTGTGGAGACTGGAGAAATGCTAGCCAGCCATATTGGGCTGGGTAATGTGTGTATCAGGACTGTGGCCTCTTACCCAGGATCTCCTGCTGATAAAAGTTCCCTTTATAGGGGCAGCAAGATGGCTGAGTGGGTAAAAGTGCTTGCTGCCAAGACTAATGACCTGAATTTCAGTTGATGAGCTGAGTTTGATCTCCAGGACCTATAGGTGGAAGGAAGGAACCAACTTGTCCTCTGACCTCCATCTACATGCCTGAGAGCGCGCACGCGCGCACACACACACACACACACACACACACACACACACACACACACACACACACTAAAATTGGCTTCACAATCCCATAGGTTCAGCTTTCCCCCTAAATATGGGGGCTCCTTAATGTGGAACCATTGAGGCTCTCTCAGCACCTTACCAACACCTGAAACACAGCATATTGGCACTGGTTGCTTCTGCGCCCATCTGCTTGGCAGGTTGTAACTGGCTGCTTCCAGTAGGTTGTAATTTCCAATAAGGAGTTGCTTTGGTGAAAATTTTACACAAGATAGAGTTGCTGACTACTCACAGAAACTAAAAACAAGAATGATCGAAAATAGCATTTTTATTCTTTATAGCACCAGAGCTTTTTTTTTTTTTTAATCTCTGGATAACATCAGTTGACAAGAGTCAAATAAATTAACAAAAATCATCATAAAGTGACGTTCCTATCAACAAGTGTTCAGAAATTTCTTGCTCCAAGTTCTTTTTCTCCAGATGTTGCCCAGACCATGCAGTCCCAATTTGCCTGGTGATTTAGCATGTGTTTCGCTTAGCATAACACGGCTATAAAAAATGTGCTGCTCTGCCCCCTCTAAGCTCCACAGTGAGCCCATGGCATTTATATTAAAACTTTACCTTGTGCCAAAAATCCTCTCTGGAGTATTCTCCAGCCATTTACAAATTTCTCAACATGAGTTCATTATACACATACCCAGAAGCAGTGATTCCAGATGTGTGGCTGAATTGAGAGCTTCACATAGAAGTTAATACATTTTTCTCTTAGAAAGTCTGCGAACTGTTCATAACCTGAAGATATTGTGCACCTACTATGTGCCTGGCATGGGTGTTATGAACAGGGTAGTGAACAAGGCATGTCTTCATCTCCAGGGAGTGGGAGAAAGGCAAACGACACCCAGATCGATGGCCAAAGAGCAAAAGTCCAGATATAATTATTTTTAACTCAGAGCATGTGGTTTCTGTCACAACTGCTCCATTCTCTTGTTTTAACTATAGTGGGTAATCAGCTAGCATGGCCATGTTCCAATAATATTTTATAAACAGCATGATGGACCAGATTTGTCCTCTGGCCACAGTCTTTCATGTCCTATCATAGATCACTGACCAATGTCATCTTAAATGCCAGTAAGAAAGAAGACACAGGAACAGAAGAACCAACCACAGTCAGTCTGATGGGTGATTTTGAGGTCTGTGGGTCACTTTGATTGGGTGGTTTGGAGATCAGTGGGCTGTTCTAATTGGAGGTTGTTTGGAGGTGTGTAGGTACTCCGACTGGGTGATTTGGAGGTGTGTGGGTGCTCTGATTGAGTGGTTTGGAGGTGTGTGGGTGCTCTGATTGGGTGATTTGGAGGTGTGTAGGTGCTCTGATGGGTGATTTGGAGGTGTGTGGGTGCTCCAACTGGGTGATTTGGAGGTGTGTAGGTGCTCTGACTGGGTGGTTTGGAGGTGTGTAGGTGCTCTGATTGGGTGGTTTGGAGGTGTGTAGGTGCTCTGATTGGGTGATTTGGAGGTGTGTAGGTGCTCTGATTGAGTGGTTTGGAGGTGTGTAGGTGCTCTGATGGGTGGTTTGGAGGTGTGTAGGTGCTCTGATTGAGTGATTTGGAGGTGTGTGGGTGCTCTGATTGGGTGGTTTGGAGGTGTGTGGGTGCTCTGATTGGGTGGTTTGGAGGTGTGTGGGTGCTCTGATTGGGTGGTTTGGAGGTATGTGGGTGCTCTGATTGGGTGCTTTGGAGGTGTGTAGGCTGCTCTGATTGGATGCTTTGGAGGTGTGTGGGTGCTCTGATTGGGTGCTTTGGAGGTGTGTAGGCTGCTCTGATTGGATGCTTTGGAGGTCTCTGGGACACTCTGATGGGTGGTTTGGAGGACATGGATCACTAATTTGATGGTTGGAGGTCTGCAATGTGGCTACATGAAGAAAGAAGTTTTGTCAACATTGCTCATTTATTTTTCCCTTAAAATGTAGGTAAAATTATGGAAGTTAGGAGAAGGCAGGAACCATGGAATGTGGAAAAGTCAGTGATTTAATGAGTATTACTCTGTAACTGCAGAGAATTTTATAAACAAGCCCTCTAGGCAGCCTCAGTCATCACTAACCATGCTTACCTCTGCATTCAGAATGAGGTTCTCACTATCACTGAGGACACACAACCTTTCCCGCGATGCCTCTCTTCCCGCTCTGACGTCATGGTGGACCTGTGGAGAGGGCTTGGTCTGGTTTCCATCCTGGCTGCCTCATTTCCATCCTGTCCTGCAGTTGATGCATTCTGACTATCGTGTCATCATTTTGTGAGGATCATGAAAGTTCAAAAGAAGTACTGCTAGGATTCTAAAAAGAGCTCTGAGTGACGGCTGCCTTGTCCAGTGCATCAGTCCAGGCTGGCTGGGCATGTGTGCCACGTTAACTAAGGAAGAGGAAGGGCATACTCCTGCAATTCACAAGTCTCTCTGACGAGATTTGTGGGGTTCGCTCTTTTGTGGGTGCAGTTGTTGTCAAGTGCTGATCCCTAAGCAAAGCTAGGGGTTCACATTTAACAACGGTGTGCAGTGTTTGTGTTGGGTGGCTGAAGTCTGCAGGCAGGAGATATCTCCTGAGTGTAAGGATCTGCGTGAGCTCCATGGCTTTAGAAGACTCAGACCCTTCTGGAAGAGACTCAAGATGAACACAGAAGAAATAAGACAGAAAGTGAAGGTGCCCGGCTGATTTGAACTAGATTCATTAATTTTCTTGACAGAATTTGCTGAGTACTTAGAATAGACTTGGCACATTTTAGATATTAATGGAATTAGACTTATGAGACCAAAATATAGAAGATTCGTCTGGAAAACCTTCCCAAAAAAGCTTTCAGAATCTATCAGTACCTTGGGATCTGATGCAGGAGAGAGCTTTTTGAAGGAAGTGCAGTGTGTGTGTCCTAGGAATGGGATGCACTCAAAACAGCAGCAAAAGCTGGGGAGAGTGCCACAGAGTCTGAGTAGTGGCGTGCCAGTTTGGTGAAGCCAGGGGGAGAATTCAGAGAAGGGGCGCTGTGTCTCCGTCACCATTCTCTGTTGATGTCACAAAGAAGGTGAGTTATAATGAAAACAGCCTCATTTCCTGTCACTCATAGTTCTGGAGACCCAGGGTAGGGGAGTCACCTCTGGTGGTACAGTGTCACGTGGAACAGGAAGTTCACATGTGTGTCATTTCCTCTCTCTCCCTATTAGAAAGCCACCAGTATTGACTCCCAGGTCTCCATCTAGTGACCTTAACCTGACTGTCCTCGAAAAGACTGTCCTCTAAACACTGCCATCATGTTAATATTCCACCATATTTAGAACATACAGTAGGGACAGAACTCAGCTTCGGTTTGGGAGAGAACGGACCACAGCAAGGAAAAAGATGGATTAGAGATAAGTGTGGAGGAACTTGATGTAAAGCCAATAAAATGACATTCTGACTTGTGGATTTTACATCACAATTAGAGAGACGATTAAGTTGAAAGAAAATAACCAGACAGAGGTGTGTGTAAATTATAGTTCAGGGGTGGCAAGATGACTTAGCAGGTAAAGATGCTTGTCACCAAGACTGGTGACCTATGTTCGCCCCCAACACTTACATCCTAAATGTTCTTCTCAAACTCCCAAGTGTACACTATGGCATGGATACATGCCCACCCCCTATACACGAGTAAAGACATGGACATTTTGTGCAGCTCGTTTCTGAGGTCGTGTGCTTCTTCCAATCGTTTGCTGCGTGACCCTGATCAAGCTCTTCATTCTGTCTGTGCCTTGTCTCCGTTGCGAGCTGTGACACCCCTTTTTCAGAGGGCTGGTCATCCACTCATCAGCGACAATCCACAAATTGATCTTCTGGTTCCTAAGAGTTGAGCTGTGAAAAGACAGGGCCCCAGCCTTTAAGAGGTCCTCTTCCAATAGAAATGCAGCTGAGGGGGCAGACACAGACAGTCATCTGAGGATCTGATGAGGTCAGAGGGAGTAGTTCGTCAACTAGATAGGAGCTCTAGAGCGACCCAGTCGTCCTAACCGGTGGCCTCTCCCTGACAGGTGTCATCTGCTGAGGAGGGGCTTGTCTTAAGAAAAAAATCAGCTCAGATGTAATAAGAAAAATGAAAATTGGGGTTGGTTTATCTGAAAACAGCCACTTGTATTTGAGCATTTCTGGACAATGCTGCCAGCTGAAGCACGCAAACCCACTCTGTTAACACTTGGTTCGGTCTGAGGTTAGCAATCCCGGCTTCAGGAGTGACGCTGCCCTCTAGTGGCCTCCAGTGCTCACTACACACATTCACAGGCGGGTCTCTGCCCCTTGCCTATATACCAAGGAGCACAGTGAAGTTCTGTTAAATGCATTCATATTCTTTACTGAAGGGGACAGAATGAGAAGCAATTCTGGGAGGGCGGCTACTGTTTTACTGAGGATAAATATATTTATTTTCGTAGCTGAGTGGAGTTGGAAACAGGAACAGAGCTTGCTCTGTTGGGCAAGATGACTTGCATGTTTCAGTCCGGTCTGCTCATTATATAAACTAGGGGAGACAATAGTCCCTTTAAGGCTTATCTGTTTTTCACTTTAGTATTGTTTCTTTGGCAGTATAAAAAAAAACACCCTAGATTCAGAGAATAATTTTATTCTGTGGTGTGGGTATAAATTCTTTCTCCTCACCCACAAAAAGATTCTGAAAAATGAGTCCCGGAATGCTCTCTGTCCCACACCCTGATCCACATTCTCTGTGGAGCCCATCCCCCTAGTGGAGGAGACGATGGGGAAGGCAGAGAAGAGTAAGGGTTAACCCTCCAGACCCTGGCTCTGAGCTAGGTGACTCCATCCAGCACACCATGCTGTTTCCACGTGAAGTGCCTTGGGGAAGTCATTCTTCTTTCTGCAGTGGGTCTCCTCTGTCTGCCCACGTACCAATGTCTTCAGCATTACTTGTATTGCTGTTATTGTTATTTCAACCTGTCACTCCTCTAACAAGCCCCAGTTTCCCTGGGGTGGGGCTTCATTAGAGGAGCCTCTGCTTCAGGGTTCCCCGTAGTGGACACCTCACCCTTTCTTGAAGACATTCATGATGCTGCAATGCATGACGCTGTGGTCTTGCTCTTCAGTGTTGCAGAACTTAAGGTTCAGTCTTCATTGCCCTTGATGAATGTCCTGTTCTATTTCAGTGTCTCCTCACTGCACCCCCACCCCGGCTTTTGCACCACACCAATTCATAATCATATATTAAGTGAGTTGTGCTAAAATAAAGCAATATGTACTTGATGCAATAGAGAACTTTAGAAAGTTCTGGAACTATGAAGATAAAGATGTGGCAAGATCATGTCAATGACTAGGGCCAGGACTGGCAGATACAAATGAATGAAGTACTATTGACTAAGAGAAGATAAAATGTATTTTTTCATCATACAGTTTCTGATTGTGACACTGTTCTCCAGAGAATCCAGGAACTCAGTTTCTTCCCCTTACCACTCTATAGAGGTGGCGGGTCTTAGACACATATGGCCCAGAGTGGCAGTGTCTAGGAGGAAAGATGAAGAGCGCATGTGGACCCCAAAAGAAGGTTCTGAAAATGTCATTTTTCTGATTCCATCTAATTCACTGTAACTAAAGCCTGTGGCCATATCTAGCTAACGTCATGGGAAAAGTTTAAAAGTAAAATGTAGGTTTTGATCTGCATCTGGAGGAAGAAAAATGATGCCAGGACTTGCCTGATCATTACCAGAAGTCCAGGAAGGACGCCACAGTGACTAGGTACCTGTAATGACCATGTGGCTGGCCACCAAACACTACCTCAACCCTGGAGTTAAGGCGTTGACTCTGTGATTTGTGACAGAAATGAAAAGGATGAGAGTCAATAATAGTCAAACAATTTTCTTTTGAATGTTATTTTAAAGATTGTATTTTTAGTTTTGTGTGTGTGTGTGTGTGTGTGTGTGTGTGTGTGTGTGTTTGTGCATGTGAGTGCAGTGCCCTCAGAAGCTATAAGGGGGGCAGCTTACCTGGAGTTGGAGGTACAGGCAGTTGTGAGCCGCTGACTGTGGGTAATGGGAACCAAAGACGGGTTCTCTGGAAGAGTGCAGCAAGAACAAGCAGTGCATGTTCTTAACCCATGAACCATCTCTCTAGCCCCTTGAGTGCCATCTGTTTCTTTATTTTTGTCTTGTTTTGCTATTTTGGGGGAGTACGTGTAGAAGAGATACCAGTCAAGGATGGTTTTAATAAGGATTGGTATGTATTTATGGTAAAATGTATTCTCTTATAAGCAGCTTAATTGTAACTTGGACTCAAGGCTAAATCCAGTCAGCTATCTGTGTCCATAATTTTTAAATAAGATATTAATGAAATACTAAGTATGATTGAGAAATAATAAAAGAATTCTCACAAAAAATTTACGGTTACTTAATATCTAATGGTTTTCAAGGCACTGCTGACTAGGGCATGTGATTTTATAGTGTGTCCGCAACCTAGACCGATTTACATATGGGAGCCTGAGAAGTGAACAATCTGCCTAGAGACAGACGATCTGTAAGTGGCAGGGTCAAGACTGAACCATGTTCACGTGGTATTAACTCCCTGTTCTTTCTTTGGACCTGAGGGACCTGTCAGAGCCTCAGAGGGAAGTGTGGAGGAGTGGAGGGAAAAAATGACGCCTCTCCTCTGTCCCTTTCTTAGGAAGCAGGTAGTTCAGGAGGGAACGTGTCTGTGGTATTTACATGGATAGCTAGTTCTCAGGCAGGCTGTAAAGGGAGTCTTGCTTAATAACTGCACAAGACAGAAGGGCAGGGTGACAGAGCATGTTGCCTTTGATAAGTAAGGGAAACCCTGCACTAACCACCCTGTGGTCTACCCTGGGGTGTCACCAAGCAACCAGGTGCAGCTTGCTTTGAACTCTGAGCTATTCACAGAGGTGGAGGGTCTCCCGAAGGCTCTTCAGAACTAGCCCTTGTAGAGAGCAAGATTAAATGACATGGAAGGGCACGATGGTCCCTTTCACAGAATGTTTCCTGGCACGGGTCCTTGTGCGCCTGTTACAGCTGGTCACATGGGTGCAGCTGCCGCTTGGCCTGATCTAGAATTTCTTATTCAAGCTTTAATTAAAATCTCTAGCAAGAGCTGTCTATCATTTCTATTTTGAAATTTTTCTTTGTCAGAGAAAAAAGCATGGTGTTCGGCCCTTCTCGTGTGGCTCTGTTGCCTTTGTTTCTGTAGGAGGGCTCCGGCAGTCCTTCAATAACTTGTAGGTTTGTACTGGGAATCTCAAAAGAAGGAAAATCACAATCGGTGGTCTCGACTCAGAGCAGAAGATAAGGGAATTATAGGCATCAAGGTTTATTTTGAACTCATCGTAATACATTATCAGTCAAGTCAAAAACAAAATATCAGCAGGAAATCAGCTTTATAATCGTCTCCCATTGAAGTTGCATAATTCTTGATCTTGAGCTTGGAGAAAGAGGTACCCTAGGTTAGAAATTACAGCGATTTGTATTTCACCAATGATAAGGATGCTTTGACTAAAAAAAAAAAAATCGGGTCAGATTAAAACAACAATTGATTCCTAATGCAAGTCAGTTGATATTCTGCATGGTGTGTACATTGTGCACATTTTTGATTGATTAAGGACTATGTTACTTCTTAAGAAGTGAACTTTGCTGAGAAATTCTTTCACCATGATAATGTAGAATAACACAAATTTTTTACTAAAATGTAATGTGGACCTGGCATTGTTTTGTCAACCTGAGTAAGTTCTGAAACTTCTGTGAGCAGAATTCATGATATCTAGGACATATTGTTGTGAAAATCAGAGGAGAGGCTAGCCTGTAACTTTACTCAGGAGACTCTGATAAAGGACAGTGAGCATCATCATCACCATCACCATTGTAACCATCATCATCACCATCACCATTGTAACCATCATCATCACCATCACCATTGTAACCATCATCATCACCATCACCATTGTAACCATCATCATCACCATCACCATTGTAACCATCATCATCACCATCACCATTGTAACCATCATCATCACCATCACCATTGTAACCATCATCATCACCGTCACCATTGTAACCATCATCATCACCGTCACCATTGTAACCATCATCATCACCATCACCATTGTAACCATCATCATCACCGTCACCATTGTAACCATCATCATCACCATCATCATCCCTTCATAATTATCACCATCATTATCACCTTCACTGTCACTATCACCACCATAACTTCTATCACCCTCATCATCATCATCATCACCATCACTGTCTTCATGCTCATTATCACCATCCCCAGCATAATAATTGCCATCACCATCATCACTATCTTCTTAATTTCTTCAACCCCCGTGTTGAAAAAGTAGGAGGATCCTTTAGTTCCTAACCAATCCATAACCACTGTTAATGCTCAATGAAGTTAAGACCCAGCTGGTCTGGGTCTACAGTCTCTATTAAAAAGCCGACTTGGGAATGTTACCCTGTAAGGTTACATTCAACCTTATATATACGGTCACAGTCAGCTTCAAGGGGTTGGTATTGAATTGATGGTATCTAAGGTGCTTTCCCACTCAGAGAGTTTGCATTTTTGATGTCCAGTCTCTTCAGCTCAGCCATACACAGTGGTGTGTGACAGACTACTGATCTTCTGTAACCTAAATTTTCTTATTTATAAAATAGATACAAAATAGCATTCTTCCAGATTATTTGGCATAAAGAGACAAGCATGTCATAGAAATTGCTCATGCTGCATCATCTAAACTTTAGATTCATTTGGTCCCTCTTCACAGTCAAAGCTTGCTAAGTTACTCACCATGCTAGTAACCCCAACTGTGTATGCTCATTTTCTGGATCATTTCTTCAGTCCTGATCTCAGAGTAACATTCCATCTAAAACGTTCTCAAGTTGTTTAGAACTTCCGTGTGTCTTCTGTCTTCTACTCCCATTTAAGACCTTTAACCATTACACCTGATTTCCGAAACTCGCTGTTGCCTCTGACTGCTAGGACTGGGGTCATAGTTTAGACTTATTTGCTGACTACTCTATCTTCTAGGGTGACTAAGAGGTTGCTGTAAGCCTGATATAACAGATTCCGTGTAACACTGTGAGAACACCCTCATGGATAGAGGAAAACAGGAAAGTAAGAATAGAAAAGCTCCATCATACTCTAAACTAGTGGTTCTCAGCCTTTGGGTTGTGATCCCTTTGGGGCGGATCAAATAAGTGACCCTTTCACAGAGGTCACCTAAGACCACCTGCATATCAATAATTTACATTACAATTCATAACAGTAGCAAAATTACAATTATGAGGTAGCAATGAAAATAATATTATGGTTGGGGGTCACCACAACAGAAGGAACCAACTGTATTAAAGGGTTGCAGCATTAAGAAGGTTGAGAACCACTGCTTTAAATGCTATGTCTCCATTGAATGAACACCAAAAACGCCTTGTTTGATGTGAGCTGGGGATGCTTTCTCATCCAAGTACAGCCTGTGTTGGTGATTACATCATCGCCAAGGGAAAAGAAAATCAATCAGGAAAACAAAACCAACAAAAACCTCCACTCGGCTCACAAAGTGCATCTCTAGTCTGCATAGGAAATGAAGGTCAAGTGCACACGGCCTGTGGTGCTCTGCCACCCCCTCGTTTTACTCATCCTGGGTGAGGGATAGTCTGTTCTCTGAGTCACTCTGACGCATGACCCCATTGGCAAATGCTTTTCCTTTCTCCTGATACATCTTACTCTACTAGAGCAGAGATACACAGGGAGTGCCAGAGGGCACTGAACCACAGATGTATAATCTTCAGGAATGAGATAGGCCAGCATACAGCAATGGACTTGTTGATTTTAGGACTTTGTTGGTATGTTGGGGGTCAGGGATGCCTAGGCAGCTCCACACCTATGCCTTGGCAGATTGTATGAATTACAAGGTTCTTTGCTACAGAGGCCTCCATCCTGGCTTTGTGATCGCTTTTGCAGAGCTTGGGTGTTTGACTCAGATTTCTGCTACCTAAAGTACTGGACAAAGGGCCATCTTCCACCTGACGGGTGTTTAGAAAGCCTTCCAGTTCCCCTCTTCAGGGAATAAAAGTCTGTAGGAAGGTGAACAGCCAAGAACTTGTGAAGGGTTGATTTACTGTTATGGGGGAGATATCATACAATGGGAACTGATTTTTATGGTAATACAGAGAATGTTGTGTGTGCTGACCTTAAATGAGTCTTAACCGAGAGGATTACAGTCATACAAGTCAGACTTCCCTGAGACTTTCAGGAGGTAGTTTTCCATGGAGAGATTTAGTTAAAATTAAAGCAGACCAAACCACAACCCCACAAACTTACAGTCTGTCTTCCCAAAGATAGGGCCTGCGAGTGAGAGCCCTACCCTAGCAGTTTAAAACGCCCGTCATTTCATCTTAGGCCCAGTACAACAATCACCATGCTTGCTGAGTTGTGTTTCTGAAAGCAGATCTGCATTCCTACTGGTTGAGTTAAAAATTATACAAAGGAACTTCAAGTTAACACTATAAAGGTTATTTTTAGGCAAGAGCCTTAGAAACACCTATGGATATTCTAAGAATTCCTTGAAGTGGGTTTTCGGGATTAACCAATCAGATTAGTCCTGTGTTCCATTATTTAATAAGTTACCCAAGCCCACTTGTCTGTTATGCAGAAGGGTTGGCGTTTGGTAAGAGTAATATAGGTAAAGTTAGCATTAGTAACTCACATGTAAAGATATGTCTAGGACATTGTGCCTCTTAGGGCTGAGAATGGACTCCAGGGCTTCATGCATGATGGATAAGTTCTGTGGGACTGAGCCACATCCCCAGCTACTCAGATGGAACATTGAACTGTAGCCATGAATTCCAGTGCTGTAGTTAATGTGAGCTTGATCAAGTTGCTCCATAACTCTGACCCTTAGCTACTAAACCACAAACAAAACAGTGAGCACCTTCCCTTAATGCTGACCAAAGCATTGGGTGGGATAAAGTGCTCTGTACAAAGCAACCATACTGCAGTTACTGTACTACGTTCACTATAATCATAAAGTTAATTATGTAATCACACAGTTATGTGTTATGTGTACAGTTTACATACATGTGCACATATATAGTTATAACTACATGTTTTGTATTTATTTACAGATATATACATTTGCTTTCACACAAAGAGATATTCAGGAGTGAAAACTAGATTCACTCTGAACGCATAATAGCTTAAGAGTTTTGAGCTCAGTAAACACAAACAAGGTAATGCACTGGTGAGAGGTGTTAAAGGATGACTGTTGACTTCTTTTGCATAGATAGAATTTCAACAAAGCAGCACCAATTCTTTTTCTTTGCGCATGGACAAACGCACATACTTATGTGCTGCTGCCCCCTACTGCTTAGACTCAGTAACTACAGTTCTGCCGTGACCACTCTCTTAGAAAGCTTCTGGGTACCTGTTTGTCTCCCTCCACTCCTCTCTCCTCCCCTCGCCTCCGCTTTCCTCCTTCCTTCCTTTAATTTAATTTTATCATTGAGAATCTCCTACATGAGTACAATGCATTTTGATCATATACAACCTTCCCCCTCCCCCTTCAGCTTCAGCAGGGCCACCCCCTCCCCTTACTTCTAAAATGAAACATGTCTCTTATTAGGCATGGGGATGTGGCTCATTGGTAGAGTTCTCACCTAGCAGATGTGAGGCCCTGGATTTTACTGCAGATGCAAACCACAAAACACCACACGGCCCAGCAAAACCAAAGCCAGAAAACCAGTTATTAGATACGTACTCATCACACTAGGCCTGTTGCTCTGAATCCTGACTACACCGGGCCTTTCCTTGCTTTCTTTTGAAACAGCCATTACTTGGGTGGATGTGTCTGTGAGAGTGTATTGACCCTCTTTTCCTTTTAAAATACGCGGCAATGAATCTGCAGCTGGTTCAATCGGAGGATTTATTGGCTTCGTGCTGGTTATGAGACTCATTCTGTAAGGAGTCCGAGTGTCTCTATAAGGTAAACAGCACGCATCTCCTTACAGCTTGAAGGCCTCCTTCCAACACGGCCTGCCTGCTCTACCTCAGAAAGGATCATGTCATTATATCTTTTCTGTTTCCATATTGTTGAAATGTTATTTTGTGAGTATTGCATGATAATTTTCTCAAAGAGTACAAGTGACCCTCAAAGAGAAATGAGGAAGCATGAGAAACAAAACGATGGTTGAGGTTGGGAAGTGATTAAGCTGTAGATTGTGCATGCTTTCAGGAAAAGTGTCCACACAAGAGGAATCCTCCATATGAAACACTCACTCGTTTGCTGCCAAACTGGGAGTTGAAACTCTATTGACGTACAGATGGTTCTTTGTTGGGCATATCTTGCCCCACCCCCACTGGGAGAGTAAAGTGTTTGCAGACATTGCTTCATGCCAGGCTGGGGATATAGCTCAGTTTTGGAGTGTTTGTTTAGCACTCATCAAGCCCTGGTTTCATCCCCAACACTGTATAAACTGGGCATGGTGGTACACACCTATAATCACAGAAATTGGGTTAGAGGCAAGAGGACCAGGAGTTGAAGTTTTCTTTGACTACACAGCAAATTTGAGGACACTCTGGGCTGTGAGAGAGAGGGGGAGGGAAAGAGAGAGAGAGACAAAGAGAGATTAATTGGTTAATTTCTAACTGCCCCCCCTTGGCTGAGAACTAGAATAGAAAATCTCTCTGTGCTAAGTATATATAAAGAGCGATTTTATATTTCAATTAGTTTAGGGTTTGCAGTAACTGGGGACACATCTTGTATGATGCAGTGACTTGCTAGAAAATTCCGTCAGTCTACTCAGTTATTCAAGGATTCATGTATGTGGTGGAGCCGGAATCAAATGACAGCAGGTGATGACTTTAGGTGTGCAGGGTTCCACCCAGTCTCGGGCGCCTCTGATGACAAGGTTGCTTTCATCTTCTTAGCCATCATCACCATTACACTGCCGTGTCATCTTCAGGAAACCTAACACATCATGTCAGAGTTGTATTCAAATCACATGCCTGTGGTCACTTCCCACTGCCTGGTTGTCACACACACACACACACACACACACACACACACACACACACACATTCATAAAGCTTGCTAGAAAACGATTCCTCTTGCACAAGCTGCTTGGTGGTCACTGCAGTTTTTAGTTTCCATTGGACACACTTCATGTAATTGCACGAAACAGAATATTTTTTTTTGCTGTGGGTTAAATGTCATAACACTGTAATGTTCAGAGATCAGTTGTGGCTGCCATGGTTCCTTGATATAGTGACCTATTAGAAACAAAGGACCTATCTGCGTTCTGTTCTGCTGTCCTTAGTATAATGTTAGCTTCTTCATATTCCCAGTATACTATTATTTTTCATATTCTTAGTATAATATTAGCTTCACATATTCCATTATGTGGCTGCTGTAAGCTGGAGCTGGAGTCACCGCATCTGAGTTTCAGAATGGAAAAAAGGAATAGAGATGGCCAGGACTTCCTCCTGTCCATCTCCATATGGCTTGTGGGTGAGGAGAGCCGCATGGTCACCCAGCTGCGAAGAAACCCGAGAAGCTGAGTCTTTCACTTCCCCTCCTTTAGAATGGAAACCAAACGTTAAGATCAGGTGTGAGTCTGTGAGCCTAAAATGCATTTCAAAGACTCAAAATGAGTCTCCATCTCTCGGCTCCTGGACTTGCCACCCATGGCCTTACTCATGTGTGTCCACTTGCTGACGGTCTGTTTACATAATGGACTGTTAGAATCAATAAAGATGAGGATGTAGTCACTATATTCTCTGTGATAGGCCCAGGAGTTAACGTACTATTTGTTAAGCAACAATTGCTTAGTAAATACTGTTTGAAGAGTGAATAGAGTGAGGCACCTACCGCTGGGCATTCGATAGGTAGACATGTGCGGTCTTGTACCAGTAAGTGGGCATTCGATAGGTAGACATGTGCGGTCTTGTACCAGTAAGTTCTTCCTTTGTGGTCTCCACTTTCCTTCAGGAGATAGAGAAAATAAATAAATACAGCACAAATAGGTTTCAGATCATTCTCTATGTCCTTGGAAGTATTATGTTCTCTTCAGGGGAGAAATGACAGTGATCAGGAAATCACATCGTTTGTCTGATGTTGAGTTAGACTGTCACACAGAGGGAAGAAAGTGAGAAGTCATGATGAGACACTTTCCTAAAGTAGAGAAAGTGTGTGAGGTTTTCCAGTGAAGGGTAGCTCTACCTCACAGTACAGCGGAGGAGGAGGAGGAGGAGACAGCTGAGGCTTGGGTTGGAAGACAGGAATGGCTTTCGGGGGGGGGGGGGGGGCTTCCTGCTGGGCCGTCCCCTCCCAGGAACCTATCCACTCACTGATCCTTATGGGCTGTCACAGGGACAACTTAAAATTAGAAGCATTTGGCTACAAATCCTGACCTTGAAATACCACCAACACCCATTTCTGGTTTATGGAATCCTAGGATTTGGAAGAGTTTGTTCTTGGAAATGCATTATTAGGAGTCGGAGTAAAAAGTGAAGGGATTTTGTGGAATGTCTCAACTTATCTACCTGAACAAGGCTCTTGCACAGGTTGGAAAGAAGACAGAGAAGTCAAGAAGCCACCTCAGGCTGGGCTATTATCAAGCCCTGTGGACTTCAATCCTCCGCCACAGGTTCCTATGTTCCTGCTGTCATAGCTCAGGTTGGATCCTTGGTGTCCCATTTTCAACTCATCTGCCTTCCTTTCTGGAACTTCTACACACAAGACCTTCCACCCTCACAGACTAGTCTGAATATGTCCCCAGGGCCCTCCTGTGCAAAGGTTTATCAGGGCAAGCTTGACACATGCATGCAGGAGATGGTTAAAATTACGTTATAATAAAAAGAAATTTAAAATATGGTCCATACAGAGAAGACCTACTTTTGCTGCATAGTATCAAAGAAAATTGGAAATAAAACAGCTATACAAATGGACTTCAGAAGGGAAATAAAAATAGCACCCGGAGCAGAGGTAATAACAAAACTATAATGCTGAAGAAACTCAGGCAGAAATAACAACTGCCAGAGATCAGATAGATTCCAGATGAAAAGGGACAAAAGGTGGATCAGATAAAATTAACCTCCTTTCCAAAGGGGCATGGGGCATGGGAGAGATGTGGAAGAAAGGGTGGTGAGGTTGACATTTGAGAATGAATAGATGAAGACACTGAGAGACTACACCATGGATTTTTTGTTAGTTAGTTAATTAGTTAGTTTGTTTGTTTGTTTGTTTGTTTTTCTAGACAGGGTTTCTCTGTGTAGCTTTGGAGCCCATCCTGGAACTTGCTCTGTAGACCAGGCTGGCCTAGAACTCACAGAGGCCCGCCTGCGTCTGCCTCCCGAGTGCTGGGATTATATGCGTGTGACAATGCTGCCCGGCCACAGTGGGGATTTCTGTGGAACTGTGTGAGGGGGGAGAGGTGGAGAAAGGAAGCATCCTCTGCATTGACACCAGGAAAGTGAAGAAGCGTGGTAGCTGCTAGTGTCACATGATGAAGGCCCTTCCTATGGGTGTCCATTGAAGGTGCATCTCAGCCACCAGACCTCATGGCTGAGGTCTTGTGGACCAACAGCTATAATGTTAATCATAAAAGAACCAGTGGCCCAAGGATGCAACAATCATGCCCATTAAAGAAATCTCTATTAATAGTAGTAGCATGCCCAAAAGAAGAAAGGAGGGGATCTTAGGTATGGGAATTATTAAATTGACTTTAACATAATTATAAAACATTTGCTTTCATTTTGTTGTATGAGCTGGCTAGATACTAAGACATCATGACTCAAAGTTATATAAATAAACTTAAAGACACTAAAATAAAGAGAAGAATGCATCTGAGACAATAAGAGGGAGGCTGGAGAGATGGCTCAGTGGCTAAGAGCATTTACTGCTCTTGCAGAGGGGCTGGGTTCAGTTCCCAGCACCCATGTCGGGTGGCTCACAACCACCTGCCACCCCAGCTCCAGGAGTCAGGTGAATTAATTTGGCCTCTGCAGGCACCTGTGTTCATATGCATGTACCCGTCCACAGGCACATAATTAAAAATAATAAATGTAAAGAGAGAATAGGAGAAGGTATCCAAGTGAATTGGTCCCACTGCTGTCTTCACTGTATGTCTTGGTGTGTGTATCTGCTGCTACAGATAAGGGTGTGGTTTCCTGCGGTAACAATAGCATAGTTCTGCTAGCAAGGCAGGATGAGTCTCTGTAAGAGGCTGTTAAGTGAGCAGCCGCATTGCTGAGGGCCAGCTGAATGGGAAGGAAAGCATAGCGGCTAACGTGCTCAGTCACGTGGAGACATGAGTGTTCCTCCTGGCCATTATTACAGTGCACAGGACACAGGAAAGCTCGTGCACTCACTGAAGAAGACAGAGTCCAGCAGGGCACGTCTCACTGACAGAGGGGGTGGAGCCCTGCAGGGTAGCTCCTGAGTTTTTGCAAACAGGAGCGTACTTTTGTTACATGGAGCAAGTTGTTGGGGAGAAAGAGGAAGTGGGTGAGGAAACCATGCCTTAAGATTTGTAACATGGGGCTGGAAAGAGGGCTCTGCTGTTGGAAGCTGGTACTGCTTCTGCAGAGGACCCAAGTTTGGGTCCCAGCACCACCCTCTGGCAGATAACAATTGCAAGGGATCTAACACCCTTTCTCTGGCATCTGAGGGTGTCTGTACTCAGATATCCATGCACACACTAACACATTCTTATATGCACATGATTAAATATGAAAAGAAATATTTTAAAGAGTTATAAGATGGACATTTAAGTTTTTATTATTGTGTGTATGTGGGGGGTCTTGTCTGCATATATGTACATGTTTACTGTAGAGAATTTGAATGTATGTGGAGCGTTTCTGTAAGTTCACACACGTGTGTTACACGACCGCATTGCCCGTGTGAAAGACTTGAGGAGTTTATGGCAAAAGTGTAGATAGGAGAATACAGAAATGAAAAATTGTCGAGTTACAAAACAGAAGACCTGGTGGAAAATGCACACTTCTGAATAAGAATATTGACCAGAACTTCTAAAGGTGAAGATAAATTCAAGAGCAAAAATGTCAGGGTGCCAGTTCTGAGAGCCTGTGTGTGAAAAGTGAGCACTGGGTTTCTGGGCATTCCGTCCCAAGGGCCCGAGTTATATGCAGCATTATAAACAGGGCTGTGCCTTTCTCTCCGTGGGAGACTGAGAGGCCCTGTGGAACAGAAGTCTCATTTATACACTAACATGTGACTAGCTTTACGA
Source organism: Peromyscus californicus insignis (assembly GCF_007827085.1). Lineage (NCBI taxonomy): Eukaryota > Metazoa > Chordata > Mammalia > Rodentia > Cricetidae > Peromyscus > Peromyscus californicus. Next base: position 150,308,417 of record NW_026294562.1, on the reverse strand, counting down.
GAGCAGACGGGATGAATTCTCAGTTCTCTATACTTCAGATGCAAGAAGACCGAACAATGTGGAGAGGCCTCCAATCTCTACCTACTCCTCTGGAGAATGAATGGGGAGATAAGACTATTCAATAGACTTTTGATTCAGAGCAGATAAAACATGTAGATGAGACAATGATTTGGACTGTGTAGAAGATGAAAACAAAGGATTTTTGTTATACATCTATCATCTAGGGTTGGACACCCTGTGGTCAATCATTTTAGGCATTTGACCAGTTGCCAAGTTGTGGATTTCTGTGCTGGCCTCCACCTGCTGCAAAAAGAAGTTTCTTTGAGGAGGGGTGAGAGACGCCCTTCTCTGGGTATAAGGACAAGTATTTAGAATGCGGTTGGGAACTACACCAGGTTAGGAAAGTGGCAGAGTGGCAACAGTAGGCTCTTCTCACCAGCCACGGGGAGTTGGCTAAGTTTACGGTGCCAGGCATGGTTTCCCTCCTATCAAGTTGGCCTTAAGTACAGTTAAGCCAGCTTGGTTAGACAGCCATTGGTTACCCCTAGGAACTGAATGCCATCCTTGGACATACCTTGCTGTTCTGGCCATGGTTATGGCTCATAGGCTTTACAGCTGGGTAGAAAATATAAAACATAAAAGTACTTTTGAAAGGCCATATATATGAAGGAATTGTTTACCTATGCATTGCTTAATGAGAATGGTTTATAAATTTCTTCTAATCTCATGGGCTATCTAGTCATTAAGACTTTGGAAGAATTTGCCAAAAATATATTCTAGGCTGAAAATGATTTAGAGATGGAGGTAAACAGAAAAGAAAACTTTGACCCTGAGAAAGCTTGTTTGGTACCTACTAGGGTTAAAGAAAACATGGTGATACAGTAAGGAGAAATAGGAATCCTGGTCTTGGAATGAAGGTGGGTGGAAGAGAGGCCCTGGAGGTATAATGTAAGATGTATCTTCCAGAAAATGGGAGGGTAAAGCACCGGATCAGTCATGCCAAGGACTTATCCAAGGGTTCTGAGATGGTCTCTGTGCTGATGGGAAAATTCAAATGATAAGAATATTAAAAATAATCTTAAAGTAAGCAGTATCAGAAAGGATTTTGTAACCACAAATTCCACTGACCTGTTAATAAATAAATTTGTGGTTAGGTGGTCAGATTGCTCCATGATCCAAAACTCCTCAAGTATGTTAAGGGGGTCCAGCAGCATCAGTAGTTCATGGTGATTTCAGGAGAAGTTGCATCCTAACTGTCACTGCCAAGCTGAGAATATACTGAGGGACAAGGGGGTGACTGTGGTAGCTCAGGGAAGGTAGAGAAACTTGGCCCGAGAGGAGCACAGCTGTGGAGCTGGAGTCTTCCCTCCAACACGCAATGTGAAAAACTTCCTCACGTCCTAAGCGGTGAAGACCCACATCATCACTGTCCGGGTTGGCAGTGAGCATTTGACAGCATTTGCTCTCTGGAGCCCCGGGCCATCTTCCACCCTGTGTCCTGCCTTCCCCCACTCACCCAGTCTCAGGTTGGAGTAACTCTGGTTCCATTTCTGCAGATGTCACCCTTCTCTTTCCTGCTGTGGCGGAGCACATTCAGTCTGTGGAAGCAAACAGCCCTTACACAGAGTGTCATGCCGTTATCTTTTCAGCCACTCATCCGTCCTCATCTGATGGACGTAGCAGGCCGTCCTAAAGCCTAAGTTTTCTGTAGTTCCAGGAGTATTTGTCTAGCTTCTCTTTGGAAAGTCCCTCCTGTGGGCTTGTAGCACCTCCCATCTCATCCTCTTGAAGTCAAACTCTTTTTGCAGTTCTGAGGGTGGAACCCAGGGCCTGTGCACACTGAGCAAGCACTCTACTGCTGCTATCATCCCAAATTCTCTCTCTCTCTCTCTCTCTCTCTCTCTCTCTCTCTCTCTCTCTCTCTCTCTCCCTCCCTCCCTCCCTCCCTCTTTCCCTCCCTCCCTCTCTCTCCCTCTCCCTCTCTCTCCCTCTTCCTCTTCCTCTTCCTCTCCCTCCCTCTCTCCCTCTCCCTCTCCCTCTCTCTTTGTGGTTTTATAGCATTTTATTCTTTGCCTTTCTTTTGGATGGGTCATTGAAGGAAAGGACACTTTCAAACATTTTGTCAAAGCAAAGAGTTAGATGCTTTCAGAAATACTCAATTTTCCATTTTAGTAACTGAAACCACTGACAAGTCCATTGTGTTTTCAGAGAGTCTGTGCTACAGACTCTGCTGTTCCCATTCAAGAACCAGCAGGCGCCAACTGCACACCATTCTTGAGCGGCAACATTGCACAGCACTGAATTTCGGCTCCTCCCTGGCTCACGCTGGGTTTAGAAGACATTATGGAATTGGAGTTGTATCAGCAAGACCTGGTGTTATTCAGGGAATAATTTGTTTTGGGGTGTGTGTGTGTGTGTGTTTGTGTGTGTGTGTCTGTCTGTCTGTCTGTCTGTCTGTGTTGCTGCTGGAGCCTGGCTCCAGTCCTTGAATAGATTTCTATCTTTGCAGCAGTTGAATTCCTGTTCTACTCTGGAATAAACTGGCTACAAACCCTTCCGCTAGACAACCCTTCCCCTCCCACCAATGATGTTCCCACCTCTCTGCTTTCACCATGCTGACTGCCCTATAAAATATGTATTATGACATTGTCTTCTCTGTAGCTGTAATTAGATTGTAGCTAAGCCCTCGTAATTGCATCTGGGGCAGAGCTGGGAAGAAGGATACCTTACATAGGGAGGCAACGGGAAGGGACAGGAGCTGGTGCTAAGTGCTCCCACACAGTCTCCAGCAGCTGCAGCTGGAACATTCTCCCATCCGTCACTTATATGTCTTCTGTGAGCTACTTGTCTCATACTTGCTGGCAGAAAGAAGTTTCTGGAGCCATGTGTCTCTAAATGAGCCTCAGAAATTTACATTTCTTCTCAGAAGGAAATAATAACAACAACAACAGGCCAGATATATTTTCTTTCAAGCCTCAGTAGAATCTCTGTGACACAAGCCCTATTCCTGTTGGGGGACTGGCTCTCACTATCCGGGGCACTGCAGTAGTTCAGCCTTCAAATAAAGGCATGGGGGCTATATTACCCCGATGTATAATTCTACAGAAGAGGCTGGGCCACACCACTGGCCATCAGAAGCCAAGTGTGCTATGAGTCCTAAGTCATGCCTAAGGCTCCAGTTCCCTCCAGATAGAGGTAGCAGTAATACCAGCCTGCCAAGGTGGAGCCCTTGTGATAACAAATCAACAAGTCGGTATCTTGATAGGGTGTGATTCTGTAGCTGCCAGAACAAAGCATTCAGCTTCCTGCAGTCATTCAGTACCCTCCGTGCTCCAGGCATGGTGTCTTCATGTTTACACATCAGTATCTCTGTCTCGGTGAATCTAGGTGGAAATATCTCTTGCTCAGAAGGAAAATTGAGGCACAAGAGAATGCATGCAGTTGTCGAGGTGACGGTTAGTGGTGGTTACGGTTGGCACTCCTGGTAGAGAGGGAGCAAATAATAGCTCCCTCTCACATTTCTGTTACTCATCTCTCTGAAGTTTACACAGAAAGGGAGGAATGCGTCAAAGGCACCCTGGGGAGGTAGTGGAGGTGACAAACATGGAGGGCTGGTTTCAGGCGCCTCTTTATCTGGGCTGTGATGAGCTGTTTTATGAAAACGTAAGATGAAAGCCTCAGCTCTCACAAGGAAGGTGCCAAACACCACGTGTTGTCACTGGAGCCTCGGTTTACCTTGCAGACTTATAACCGTATCACTTATTTTGAAAATCCTGGTGTCAAGCCATCTGCCGAACATCTGCTGTCTTGTCCCTAAATGTGTCAGGGAACTGAGGCAGACAGCTGAATTCCCCGTTGTCCAATTGGAACATATGCCATTTCAGAGTGATATCAAACTATCCTGTAAATCAATGTGATATTTTTCTCTGGAGAACAGATGACTGCCTTTTAAAAACAATATTTGTGTTCATGTTATGATGCCTTGTGGAAACACACAGTGAACAGGGTTGACTAGGTGTTAGGACGCATATGATGTCTTGGATTCTAAATTTGGTGACTCAGCTCCTGTGGGCAGTCAGCTGCCTCCCATGCCAGTGGAGCTCAGTTAACAGACCGTGTTGAAATTGAGCGTCGGGATCCATTAAAAGGAGAAAGGCTTTTAATGAGAGCCACAGAGGTGCTGGGTACCCAAGCTAAACGGCACTTGCCCACTTAAGCGTCATGGCGGGCATGTGTGTGGAAACTTTGTTGAACAATTTATTGCTACTGTTTGTCATTTAAAAAAAAATGTGTTAGAGGTAAGGAGGATTCGTGAAGGATCATCCCAAAGAACAGTGACGTCATTCTCTCTGCACCCGTCATGATGCTTCCTTCCCACCCTCTCCGCCTTCTCTTTCTTCCATCCACAGCCATCTTGAGTGGCCATCCCACTCCTTCCTCCCCGTGCAGTCCCCTCGATGTCTCTCTTCCAGACTCCGGGTTTGTCTTTCCCTCAACGAAGTGCTCTCTACACAAAGGGTGACATGGATTACTGTTCACGCCCAGACCTTGTAAAAGAAGGACACAGATCTTTCCATCGTCCCCTTTCCATCATCCCATGACTAATCCAGGTATATTTCAAACCGGCAGAGTGATACTGGGGTGGAGCAGCATTGAACGCTAACCTTGTTAATTCACTGGATAAGCATTGTTCACTCAAAATGCATTTAAAATGCGTTTGGTAGGCACTGTGTTCCTAATGCTGTGAAGAGTCCCGAGGGCTTCACTGAGTACTTCGATGAGATGTGTTGGATGGCCTAAGGAAGGGATGGACTTTTTCTCTTTGAAAGTGTGGAGAACTTAGGTGGATGTAGAAAGGTGTGTGAGGCTTTGAATATCTCAAACTAATATAAAAATGTAGACTTTCAGCACCAACTGTGCTTGTGGTAACCTGAAGCAGTGAGGAAGGATGAGAGAACTGGCAGCTGGCGCCTCAGGTGACCCATGTGCCAGGTGCAGCGGGCCAAGGCGGGGAAGGCAGCATCAGAATGGGCAGGAGGTTGTTAAAGGTCTGCAAGACTCTGCCACCCTACAGAGGCTAACTCTGCCTGGACCATTGCTGCCACTCCATCCCTGCCTGGCAGCACACCTACTGCATGCAGGAGGGTGAGTGGCAGCCTCCGGGCAGCACAGCGGACAGTGGAGAAGCACTCTCGGAGGTCCGAGGGAAGTGGTGGAGCGCAGAGATGCTCCTGTTGGAAAGACTCCCGTGCCTCTGGGGCAGCGTGTGGGCAGCGTGTGGGCAGCGTGTGCATTAGTGAGAGCTAGGACAGGAGCGTCCTGAGGAGCGGCTCTGAGCACTCGACCTGTTCCACTGCTGCTCGTGATGTTGCTAGGCGCCGACAGGAGCAGAGCTGGAGCAAAGCAGATTTGGCAGTTGACCCCAAGAGGAGAAGCATTTCATAGGGATTTGGGGCTGGGACAGACACGGTCACTCATGCAGACCTCTGCCAGAGGTATCACTAAACAAATGTATCAGATATGGGCATGAAGCCTTTAATGTTAAATTTTGCTCATTGAAAACTGTTTCCCACTTGGTATTCTTCATTTTTTCTGAGGCCATTTTGTTTGTTATGTGACACAGCCTAGTTGCACACAGCCTGGTCACCTTGAAGCACAAGTGTGTTATTAGTAAACCCCTGGTACTTCTCTAGATGTTTCATGTGATTTGGTTTTTATCACTTAGTGAAACATGTCATTATCTGTGATCTACATAAATATAGGCTTTCCCTTTGAAAGGAAAAGTGAGTTGGTTTGTTTCCATTTCTAAGCACTAATTAGCGTCTCTGAGAAGAGAAGAGCCTTTTTGGTTGAAGCTCTTAGTACCTACACATAATGGGATTCCTGCCTGCCTGCCTGCTCTCCAGGCTGGGTAATCAGAGAGGGAGAAGCCGCGTTTCTATACTGGGCCCTTTGGAAGGGCAGAGACATGTGCACACCTGGCTGTGAGTGTGTTTCATCCTGTCACTACACTTGAGACGCTTGTTTCAGAATAATTAGAGCCATAACCACACAGTTTTCTGAAATTAAACTTGGTCTATTGGGTGTCCCTATAGATTATTGTAAGGGGGCTCAGTTAATCTGCTCAAAGTGCTTATTGCTATTTCTGATCTCGACGATGCTTGTGATGGGCTAATATCTTTCAGTGGATAGTGACTAGGAGGCGTGTAAACCAGTCTGGACTGCAGAAACAGTGAGTGTGGTTAAGAGAGGGCCCTCTGCTCCCGCCGCTGCCCACTCGTTCATAACCTTACACAGGTTGCTTGCTTTCTAAAAGCCTTGGCTTCCCTATCTCTAAAATGGGAGGCATTCTTCTGACAGCATCATTATTTAAGCAAAGTGAGTGAAGCCTATGAGAGCATCATGTGAGTATGCTATTGGCAATCTGTAAGAGTGTGTAAATGTGATCCCCACACTGAGAGCTCAGGTGTTACAAAGGGAACTTGTGTGCTAACTGCCCTGCTGACACACAAGCAAACAGCAAAGAAAAGCGCCACAGAAGGGCTTGTTCTAGCTCAGAGCCTGAGATGTTACCGTCCTGTCCTTGGTCTGTTGAACTGGCCCCTGTGAGGCAGAGCACTGTGGAGGGCGGGGTGTATGGCCATGGCTGCTGGACTCATGGGGGACAGAAAGTGGAGAGGAAATATGGAAGGGGCCCCTAGTGGTCCCCCTCTTCTACAAGGCCCAACTCCTGTATTTGATCACCTCTTAATAATGCCATCATGTGACGAATCCATGAAAGGACTAGGCCACGGAGCCCAGGAGGAACACGTTCAGAGTAATTGGGTTTATAGTAGATTAATTTGCTTTTCGGTTGAAACGGATTTTGTTCATGGAGATGTGGTGGCACAAGACACTTTTGAAAATGAGCACATACTTAAAGAGGGCATGGAATTTAAATTTCTGTAATCAGTTATCCATCACTGTGACCTTAATATCTTAATCCCATACCTGAAACTCCAGGATTGCCCACAGACTTCTTAGCACATTCTGGTAAGGTCTAAATGTAAGAATACCTCTCATAAGACAGTCCTGAGTCTCTTATCTCACAAGTTTGGGATATACAATGGTGGGGATTTTCACAGAAACCTAATAGTGTTGTGGGGAAACCCTCTAACTCCCAGGTGTGGGGAAACTGAGGCTTGAGAGAAGATAATGCACTCAAGGCCTCCTTCCCCTACTTCAGTGTGAATCAGGATTCTCTAAAGTGTGGAGTGTTCTAGGTAAAATTTGTATCCAGGGCTCCCAGTGCTTAGAGCTCTGATAAAACTTCCACAAGGAAGCTTTCAGAGCTGCTGCTGTTTGCTTATGAATTAATTCCTTTTGTTGTTGTTACTTGTGATAAAGCTAGGGTCAGGGGCAGAAGAGAAACACACACACACACACACACACACACACACACACACACACACACACACACCTTGTTTCAAATCAAAAGAGAAGCATTTCATAGTTCTGAGAAATCAAGAAAACAAAAGCAGCTGAAAGCTATTGACCCCTGTGTTAACAATGCCCTAATTCTTGTGGTGTCGAGTGTACCTCAATTTCTGATGTAGATCCATAAAAATATTTAATAGGCCGTTTCTAAAAGGGAGAAATCTTTTTCTAATTTTGTGGTAAGCAAGTTTAAATAGAGGCCTGTGTGGTGGCATCTGTTCACTATGTTTCTTAAAGGCTTAGGATCAGGAGGATGGCCAGTGAGGCTTTGGAGTCACCTCTCCTGTGATTGCCTTCAGAATGCAATAAAAACAAAGACGGAGATCAATAAGGAATGTAGGGTCAGATTTCAAGATGAGAAAATATGTACATGCCCACCCCACCCCCAATCCTCACAACCATTCATCAGCAAAGCTCTTAGAACCTGGGAACCTCATTGACTGCTTCAGCTGCGGTGCCATTAACACACTTCCCTCTGCTGAAGGCAGTCTTCCCTGACCACGCCAGAAGAGTGAACCTAGACAAGTTGCAAGGTACTTCCTGGTACCCCTCAGCTGTTGGCTGTGGCAGCAATATTGTGCTCAGATCCCCATCTGCAGAGGCTGCAGAAGAGGACAGTTTATTTCCCTCCCCATGTTCCTCATGCTCAGTAGACCATCTTCCACGTTTCCACTTTGCAAGCTTCTGTGGATTCGTTGTAAAAGTTCCAGGGTATGTTTGCGTGATGCAAGTACTCCAGGCTGAAAAGGACTTTTCACTTTTTCCCAGAGTTAAAAACTCTCTTGGGTCTGGGGATGGAGCTGAGTTTGTTGAGGTGGGTAGCATGCAAGATGCCCTGGGTTCAGTCCCCAGCACCATGTCCCCAGATGTGATGGCACTTTCCTGTGAGTGTAGCACTGTAGAGGTAGAGGCTGGAGCTCTGGATGGCTCCCTGGCCTGGAGGTAAGTTTCTGCTGTGTTTATTATTTTGTGGTTGTTGTTTGGGGTTTTTAAGGTGTGTGTGTGTGTGTGTGTGTGTGTGTGTGTGTGTGTGTGTGTGTGTGTGTGTGTATTGTGTGTGTGCATGTGTGTGTGTGTGTGTGTGTGTGTGTGTGTGTGTACTTATTTTTGTTTTGGCTTAGTTGATTTTAATAGGTGTATTCTGAGGTAATTGGGAAGACAAGTGTCAATGGAAAATGAATATATCACTCCTTAAAAGGCTCAATGACTTGAACATATCTCATTTTTTTTCTCAGTACGTTTTCATTTGTATTTTGCAGCAAATGTGTGTGGCTGTTAACATCATTTATTAACATGAACTCACTACCAGAGACTTCCCTGGTCTCTTAGGTTCTGGTTGAGAGGAAAATGACCCAGTGGGAAGGACGGAACACTGATGTGAGTGGAGGCAGTGAGGAGTGTTAGTAGTGGTCCACTGTGTATTACAGAGAAGCTTTCATATCCATCTAGTCAGAGAAATATACATGGATGCTCTGTGACACATGAAAGTTAGGTTCCAGATGTTTCCCCAAGATTCCTCTGCACACAAGGTTTCTTTCATAAGCCTTGTCCCAAGCAGACACTGTGTGCAACATGAATAAACAAGGGTCATGGACGTAAGGCAAGCCACGCTACTGTTGCTAGACCCGGGGTTGCTGTGAGGTCTGGTGCACTCTCTCAAAAACCTGACTTGCTTTACTGGTCTCTCCTTCCAGATGCTGCACAACAAGCATGTGATGGTCCGCGTGGGAGGAGGCTGGGAGACCTTCGCAGGCTATCTGCTCAAGCATGACCCCTGCCGCATGCTGCAGATCTCCCGTGTGGACGGCAAAACATCCCCTGTCCAGAGCAAATCCCCAACCCTGAAGGACATGAATCCAGATAATTACCTGGTGGTCTCTGCCAGCTACAAGGCTAAGAAGGAGATTAAATGAAACTGGTCCCTGAAAGGGGACCCATGCAATGGCCTGTGTCCATTCTACAGTGTAGCCAATGTAGTCCACATGCTCTGAGAGCCACACACATCATCAGGCAGGAAAAGTCTCAAAAGGTAGCACTATTTATTTTTAATGCATCTGTAGAACTTCACCTAAGGGAACAAAATTCTAAACTCAGAACAAAATCAGACAAATTGTAAGCAAATCATTATTTCTCAATATGTGAACATAGTATTTAGAACAAACCTTATTAGGAACTCCGTTCTAGGTACAGCCATTGGAGGTGAACATGCCTAGGAAACTGTATTTAGCACGTATGGATAGGTCAACAGAAAGTGCCTGCTGTATGTCTATGAGCTAAAGCACCCCAGACACTTTTATAATGGGATTTTATAGCTATTTTTTACAAGATGACAATGTGATAATGTGCTACTAAAGTTGTCCAACAGCACTATACAGTACAGAGTCTTCACAGCCATCATACTTAACTGGAAAGGCCACTTCAGAGATGTTTACATTCACTTGCAAGATTGCCTTAAAGTTCATCTCTGATCCCTGACCAAACCAACCTCTGGGGTACTTTGGATGTTGCCTGTGCAGCCCCTTAGGAATAGCAGGTACCTTTCACACACCGACACACACACACACACACACACACACACACACACACACACACACACACACACACAGAGGAGCTATGTTTAGGATCACTTAGTGAAATTCACATGTATAAGCTGGCATACATTCACATGTTGATGTGCAGACCACACAGTCAAATGTTCATCAGCTTTGTGATTTTGTTTATTTCAAGCATTTTCTTATTAAAATATATCTTAGTTAGTCCTATTCTGCTATGCTGTCTCATGAAGTAAATTCACTGTAGTGAATGATGTTACAGACTTGTATACCCAGGACAGGGCTGTTTTGTACCAATGAACAGCAAGATATTGTCCACACTGATTTAAGAATTAAAAATGAAAAATTAAAAAAAACCCACACATTATCTGTCTCTGTGTCAGTGCTAAAATAAAGTTAATCTTCAAACTCCTAATTTCCTAGCAAATAAGAGGAGTGTCAGGTTATGGCTGTGTAGAGTATCTTTACACGGGGAAGGGGAATGGAGGTGGTGTTTATTCTCAGAGTGTGGACTTGACCATGGAAGGACCTTAAGTGTCTGTGGTAGTTTGAATGTAATTGGCCCCTATAAACCCAAAGGGAGTGGCACTATGAGGAGGTGTGGCCTTGTAGAGTAGGTATGGTTTTTTTTGGAGGAAGTGTGTCACTGTGGAGGCCGACTTTGAGGTCTCATATATGCTCAAGATACCACCCAGTGTCTCAGACCACTTCCTGTTGCAAGGCATAGTATGCTCAGCTCCCTCTCCAGCACCATGTCTGCCTGCACGCTGTCATGTCCCACCATGATGATAATGGACTGAACCTCTGAACTCTAAGCAAGCTATTCCATTTAAATGTTCTCCTTTAGAAGAGTTGCCATGCATGGGCTGGGGAGAGTTGTCCCCCACCCAACCCCACCCCCTGCCACCCATCAATGCGTGGGGCCGATGGGAGAGCTGGCCCTGTGGTCATAAGAGTTGGAAAGCTGTTCCTGACCCCCACCAGCTGCAACACTCAGGAGAGCTGCCCCTGCACCTTGCCAGGACAGCACAATTAGAGCCAGCCCTGTGAGCACAGGCGTGGGTTAGCCAGCCCTGAAGTCATAAGCAAGGGAGAGCTGCCACTATCACCCATCTCTCCTGTGGTGGCATGGGTGGGGGAGAGTTGCCCCTATCAGTGCCTGAGGCAGGTGTGAAAACTGGTCCTGAGGTCACAAGAGCAGGAGAATTGTCCCTGCCCCCCACCAGCTGCAGCATTTGGGAGAGCAGACCCTGCACCTCTCCTGGGTAACACAACAGAGCTAACCTTGTTGGCAGAGGAGTGGGGGAGCCAGCCTCAAAGTTATAAGCATGAGAAAGCTGTCTCCACTACTCTTCTGTCATATGGTGATAGGGGGGTGGGCGTGGGGGGTAAGAGATGTTCCTCTTTACCCCTCGCCTCTTACCACCAGCAACGGATGAGAAAGCTGACCCTCCCCCTTAACAGCTATAGCACTCAGGAAACAGGCCCTGTCACTCACCTAGGCAGCACGGCAGAGCTGCCTAGATGTTGGAGGTGAAGATAACCCAGCCCCAGTGTTATGAGCAGAGAGCTGTCCCCATTACTCATCTGACATGTGGTAGCATGGGCAGAGGAGAGATGCCCCCCACCTCCCGCCCATCAACACCTGAGACAGGTGGAGGAGCTGGCCCTGGGGTAATAAGAGTGGGAGAGCTATCCCTACCCCTCATCAGCAGCAACACACTTGTGGGAGTGGTCCCTGGACCAACACAATAGAGCTGGCCCTAATGGTGTAGGTGTGGGCGAGCCAATCCTGAAAGTGTGAAAAAAGAGAACCGGCCCCACCCCTCACTCATTGCTGCAAGAGGTGGATTAGCCTGGGCAAATGCTGGAGAGCCCACCTGGTGGTGAGGACAGGGGAGAACTGGTGGGCTGACCAATCCTGCAGCTGCCCAGGCTCAGACCCAGGGTTATGAGTTAGCCCACCTCAACATCCGCCCCATCCATGACCTGCTGGAGCACGTGAAGGGACCTGACCTGAAGACCCTAAGCTGCAGGATCTCCACAACACAGGGCAACAACAGGATACCCAGGAAGAGCCCTAGTGAGGACCCAGCACTGATAGTGTAGCAGAAACCAGAGGCCTCGCACCAGACCAATGACTCTTTGCAACGAACACTTGCAAGTAAAGCTGTACGGACAAAGGGCTTTCCTTTGTGACTCACTGTGTCACACTGCAGCTTCCATGACGAGATATTTTATTTTTTCCTCTTAAATGTTGTTTTATTTTGTGTGTGTGTGGGGGGGGGGCAGGCAGATGGGAAGATGGAAGGGATCAAGATACATGATGTAAAAGAATAAATATATAAAAAGAACAAATAGCCGGGCGGTGGTGGCGCACGCCTTTAATCCCAGCACTCGGGAGGCAGAGCCAGGCGGATCTCTGTGAGTTCGAGGCCAGCCTGGTCTCCAAAGCGAGTTCCAGGAAAGGCGCAAAGCTACACAGAGAAACCCTGTCTCGAAAAACCAAAAAAAAAAAACAAAACAAAACAAAAACAAAAACAAAAACAAAAAAAAAAAGAATAAATAAAAAGAAATTAAAAAATAGTTGCTGTGATCATGGTGTCCTCACAGCAATGGAAACCCTAAGACAGTGTCACCATGAAAATTTTTATTTTATTTATTATTTAATTGGGGGGCGGTGAGACAGGGTTTCTCTGTGTAACATCTCTGACTGTCCTAGAACTCACTCTGTTGACCAGGCTGGCCTCAAACTCACAGAGATCCGCCTGCCTCTGCCTCCCAAGTACTGGGATTAAAGGCGTGCGCCACAACTGCCCGGCTGAATTTTGTTTTTCAATGGTAGAGTTAACTCATTATTTCACTATTTTTTCCATAAGAAAAATTCATCTTCCTTGATCCAAAGTTTCACTGAGGAAGCATCTGTATGTCATGGGACCAACTCAGTCAAACATCCAGCCTGTTTATGGGGAAATTTTTAGCAGGCATGTGCAGGCTAGTGGTGCTGGGAAGTGTCGGGTGTGGTTCTAGAAAAGCATGTTAGTGCAAAACTAAAAATAAATAAAACTTACAGCTTTTGTGCCAGGTAAAATGGTCTTGGTATAATAAATAACTCTAGTGTCTTTTCAAACTTATGACACTTAGTAACTTAATATTTACTTCATCAATTAAAATCAGTATTAATTAAAGTTCTTCATTTTTATTGGCAATCTTTCCTTCAAAACTTTCTCCTATGCGTAAATTTTTCTTTTAAAAATGAAAATTTACTTAGGAATAAGTGTATCTTAACAAAAAAGAATATGAATACCACTATAGTACGAGTTATCTATCATTTGGTAATTCTGTTGTCAGAAGCAACATGAACTTGCTTGGCTAAAGCCAAAATGTCCTCAAAGCTGTGTTTCTTTCTGCAGACTTCAGGAGAGAATCCATTTCTTGCCTTTTCTACTTTCCAGAGGCAACCTGCAATCTTTGGAGTATGGTCGGAAACATGGCATGGCATCACTCAGACCCTTCTTCTCTCTTTACATCTCTTCTTTTGGCCAACGGTTGGAAAAGTTTTCAGTTCTTTTTTTTTATATAATTTATTTAACTTTATTTTATGTGCATTGGTGTGAAAGTATCAGATCCCCTGGAACTGGAGTTACAGACAGCTGTGAGCTGCCATGTGGGTGCTGGGAATTGAACTCAGGTCTTCTGGAAGAAGAGCCAGTGTTCTTAACCACTGAGCCATCTCTCCAGCCCAAGTCTTCAGTTCTTAAGACTGTGATGAGATCAACTCTCCCTAGGTTAACCTTTTAAAATACCTTACTAAGTCAAACAACTCCAGGTGCTAAGGTTAGGACATGACCATACTTGGGAGACCTAGAAGATTATTAGATTTATAGAATATCCACTGTGGTCTTTCAAGTATGTCTAAGAACATGTTCAAAACTGACATTGACTAGCTGCTAGCTAATCCATACCAAGGAGGGTATGGAAAAATAGGACTGTACCCATAAGGACGTGACCAAATACAGATGGCTCTTACAAGAATGTGAAGACTCAAGAGGTCTGGCATCAATTTCTCAGCTAGGGTAACATCCAAGAAAAGATGATAGGAAAGGGGAAAAGAATTAAAAATCCAAATATTCCTATAATCCTATAGAAAGCAGTACCCAAGTAAGCAAGTGGAGTCAAGGCCATAGCCAGCCTTCAAGAGAGTCGCAGAAATACAGGAGGGTGGCAGACCTGTGTAGCCCTGCAGGTCAGAGGGCAAAGGGACCTGGGTAATTGGCGACTGGGAATGAATGATTTCAGGTGTTCATTCTGGCCATCAATAAATCTGCTGTGGAATTCTTTGCTATCTTGGTTAGCCAAAAGAATAGACACAAGGTAAATGAGTAGAAATTTCTACCCATCAATGTAACTCAAAGGAAGGAACGTTATAAGAAAAATTTCCCAAGTTGTAATGCTCACTTCATAAGTTGTTGGTGGGAGTGTCAGTACAAAAAAAAATTCTCGGCCGGGCGGTGGTGGCGCACGCCTTTAATCCCAGCACTCGGGAGGCAGAGCCAGGCAGATCTCTGTGAGTTCGAGGCCAGCCTGGGCTACCAAGTGAGTCCCAGGAAAGGCGCAAAACTACACAGAGAAACCCTGTCTCGAAAAAAACAAAAAACAAAAACAAAACAAAAAAAATTCTCGTTCTTCCCTTAAAATTCAAACACAAGTCAAAGGCTGTACCATGAAAGCAGCCAGTGCTCTTCAGGATCTCACGTGTCATACTCGAGCCAAGGAGTTTGTGTGTATTTAGTTCTTGAACCGTGGTAGTCAAGTTTTGGCGCAATATTTGCAAAATAAACCATAAAGGGAAGAAGAGTGTAGTAAAAAACCACATTGAAGAAGAACTGAGGGCTCGGGTTGATGACACAAATTTCTGCACCAAAAACAAAGCTGCTTCCCAAAGCCTACTATACATACTTTTTCAGGCTTCTGTACGTGGGCTTTTGTTGGTGATGCTGTTTATTCTTTTATGTTTGATTGGTTGGTCTCAAAAAAATCAACGCATAGGGCTCATAACCATATCTGAATACAGTGTGTGTGTGTGTGTGTGTGTGTGTGTGTGTGTGTGTGTGTGTATGCACGTGTGCATATGTACATGTAGTGTATAAGGGAATATGAGATGTTTACCTAGAAAAGAAGTTAAGGAGGCTGGGTGTTGGTGGTGCACACCTTTAATCCCAGCACTTGGGAGTCAGAGCCAGGCAGATCTGGCAGATCTCTGTGAGTTCGAGGCCATCCTGGTCTACAGAGCGAGATCCAGGACAGGCACCAAAACTACAAAACTACACAGAGAAACCCTGTCTCGAAAAACCAAAAAAAAAAAAAAAAAAGTTGTTAAGGAAATAGATGGTGATTAACAAAATCCACAAAATGCTCAGCTGTAAATAGGATATCTCTTCCACACTGCCCCCTATGGCTCATGGATCACCATTAGAGAGGGGTGGAACAATTGTGAGAGTCAGGGGTGGTGTTGAGGACAAGGAAGTTTTTCTGCACAGAGCAGGGAAGTTGCACATCTGAGCAAGATCTGTGCAAGCTCAAGCCAGAGCACAACCCGAGCACGGCATGGGAGGCGAGCACGGCGTGGGAGGCTAACACGGTGTGGGAGGTGAGCACGGCGTGGGAGGTGAGCACTGTATGGGAGGCTAACATGGCGTGGGAGGAGAGCACGGCGTGGGAGGTGAGCACTGTATGGGAGGCTAACATGGCGTGGGAGGCAAGCATGGTGTGGGAGGCGAGCACGGCATGGGAGGCGAGCACGGCGTGGGAGGTGAGCACTATATGGGAGGCTAACATGGCGTAGGAGGCAAGCATGGTGTGGGAGGCGAGCACAGTGTAGGAGGTGAGCACAAAGTCCCACCCAGCTGACAGCATTTGAGAGATGTTGGGTGAGGAAGAGTCATTTTTAAGAGTGTAACTTTTGGTAGGTCAACCACGCCTTGCCCCACAACCAAGAGTGCTGGGGTAGCACAAACTGGACACCAGGGTTAGAAAAGAAAAAACAGAGGATATGAAGTTCGGTGGATAGGGAGAGGGAGGTGTATCTCAGGGGACATAGGTGAGTATAATCAAAATACATTGTGTGGAATTCCAAAAAATTAATAAAATATTTTTTAAAAGAAATATCCCTTTTCTCTCAAAACAGGAGGCAGGCACATCCACCTAACTCTTGCCAATCTGTTAAATTATACTTTATTCAAAATTGACAAGATATACTTTCATCTTCCAAGGACACAGTATAATTCTTAGTGAAAATAAGTCAAACTTTTGTATAAAGAATAAATTCAAATTTCATATCAATTTCCCAGGATTCTGGAAATGATGCACAGAGCCTTTTTACAATGCTTTTTATCTAAAAAGGCAGGAATAATAACAATATAATAACATTTCTTCTTTACAGGATGAGGAAAGAAACATGCCCCCTCCATACAGTCATTAGTTTTCTTTCCATTATTAATCCAAGAGACACAGAAGGGTCCCTAAATGCAAAGACAACTCCTAATTTGTTTAAGATGTAGTAAAGACACTTAAAGAGATGTCCAGAGAGAACTTTTATATAGAAAGGTGTATATTCATATACTCAAAGACAATGCAGAATATATAACATGTAGGCTCATAATATATTAGAAAACTAATAAATCACATTCAAGATATAATCATCACACAAACTGGATAAAAGAGCCACTTACAGATGTGTCCAAAACATGCAGTGTCACAGAGATGTTCTGTAATGATATATGTAACTCTTTTATCATCAGCTGTATCAGTTTCAGAATTAGAATTAAGACTATGGCTTGTATACACTGTTTACCTTTCTCCATCTGATAGTTTCTTATGTTTTAGTAATTTGGTTATAACATTTGGAAGATATTAACATTATAATGTTTTGTTATTTAATCTGTAAATTATAAAAATCTTGCCTCTATACCACTATCCATAGCCTAAGCAAAATATTTACATGTTTATATGATTTTTAATAGCCATTTTGTAGTTTCTTATCAAGCATCCTGTTTCCTCTTTTTAATCATATTCATGAAGTTCAAGTCACCATTTAGTACCTATGGCATGTGTAGCCTTTGGGAAGGCTGAGCACATCATCATGTCCATGGAGCAGGCCATAGCCATGCACATGGCCTTGGAAAGGCAGAGGCAGCCCACAGTTGGTCAAAGCAGTGCATCCCACTGATCCCAAGCAAGCAGTATCCCTGTGTGTCATGTGTGCCTCTAGAGCAGGTGAGCATGCTGGCTGGTTACAAATGCAGGACTACCTCTAGAAAGCAAGCCTTCTCTTTGCAAAACCCAAGTTCCAATCCCTGAAGATGAAGGGAAGAGAATGTGACGTCTGAGCTAAAAGAAGGAAGGCTTGTAATAACGAAGGATGGTGTGTGCTGCATCTCTCCCCATTCAGCTATGTTATAAATACTAATACCAAAATACACTAAAAATGATTTCTAAAATTCCATTTATGAATTTCACCATCCCTTATGAAGGAACATATCACTAATCTATAAATGAAGAAAACTGAGCTGATACAATTATATGTCTTGCCTAGATAGTCACAAAATATTTTGAACAATAGAAAAGTACTTCTTCAGGCATCGTGAGGCCTATATGATAGCTTCAACTCTTTAAAAAGAACACGCTCAACACACTGTCCAACACCTTGTCGGAGGGACAGGCGAGCTGGTGGTTCAGTTTCCTTTTGTGGCCTGACCTGGCCTAACTCATTCAGATTCCTGACTGGCATTTAGAATCTATAAATTTCAAGGTAGGGAATCAGGTGTTGGCATTGCAAACCACAGCAGCAGCAGCAGCAGCCTTGCATCTTCAATTTTTGTGTAGTAAGAAGAAAACAAGCCTCAATGTCATAAATCAAGTCTAATGAACGGAGATCTTCAGACCTCTTGTCTGACTATCACACCAAGTTGTCTCCTGATCTTGGCACACCTGAAGAAGACCTTCCCAAGTACAGAACTCATGCATCTCTCTTTCATACTTTCATTGGCAATGTCATGTCTATATACATCTTACAATTATTCTTTAAAAATACAAAAGAATAAAAATGCTCATAGAACTTAACAAATATATTATCACTCATCACCAACCTGCTTCTCAGTTGTCCTCATTCAGCCACTGCACAGATGCTCATGCTTCTGGTAGGACACATCAGAAGGTCTCCACACTGTGATGTACTACTGACATGTAACTTCAAGTTACTATGATATGCCATAGGTATAGAAAATAAATTAGCAGAAAGTCAACATTTGCCTACAAATATTAATTTCTTAGTGGGTTATAAAAATAAAGAATTCCTTCACCTAAAGTCCTTCAAATGCATCTTTAGAATTGTCCCTGATGATCAGCTTAAAGGCACTAAGTCTGGAAGTTGAAGCCAGTCTTCCTATACAGTGGAACAGAAACAGACAGAAGGCTGTGCCACATGGCCCTAAGTAGCAAGGTAATCTATACAGCAAATCCAACATTGAAGATATGTGTGGGACCACAGCACACCATGCATGTATAATATACCTTTTGGAGCCATATTTCAACTACAAAAAAAATGGAAAGTTACTTTTGGCAGAAGAGAAAATAAATATAGGGAAGGTGAAATTGAATGAAAAGATGAGTCACTCAGTAAGTTTGGAAATCAAAAATTTTACCAAAATTTTTAGCATAGTTTTCGCACTGCTCTCAAGGGCACTAACAATACAAAGTCTGACTCTTCATCAGTGTGAAGATGAGACATTCAGCTGAAATCCATCCGACTGTAGATGCTGGGGTTACAGGACTCTCCTGCGGTATGAGATGCTTCATGACACCGTCCACTAGAGAAAGTCAAAACACACAGGCATCAGTAAATTTTGACTTAGATTGTGTAATGATATTCTAATGAACAAACAAAAAGAAAACGATGGGACAGAATGATTTTTTGCAAGTAGCCATGAATAATACAATTTTACATTACACACAAAAATCTGAACAGGAGGGCAGCTTAAAAATACAGGCAAGACAATGTTTTGGAGTGGATAAAAGTGCTGCCTTGGAAGGACCCAATTCTCTTGGAAGGATACACCTGGTCTCAGCCCGAGGCTCTCTCATGAGCAGCCAGAGTCTGTGCTGGGAATGTTAATATCCTGGAATGGAGGTGGGAGCTGGACAGAAGAGCCAGTACCCTGGACCTCCTTTAATGCTGTGACTACATGTGTCATGTTGTCCCCAAGAAATAGGGCCCAGAGTGGGCTGCTTTGCAATGGGCAGATGCCATTGACCTGAAAAGCTGTCCTGACCCAGAAGTCATGCCCAGGCTTCTGTTGTCCCAGGAAGCTTGCCCCTAAGTAATAAATCCATGCTATATACCTGGTCATGTATGTGAGTGGCTGTTCACAAGACTCAGAAGCTGGCAAACACTGAGCCTGCTTCATTAGCTACATGCCAAACACTCAGCCCAGAGAAGGGGAAAACAGCTCAGTGAGGCCAAAAATTAAAACCCAAACCCAGAAAGAATCCTTCTCTTCTTGAGCCAGGACCCAAGAAAGAGCAGTTATTAAATAATTTTGTGTTAAGATCTTTCCCGCCGGGCAGTGGTGGCGCACGCCTTTAATCCCAGCACTTGGGAGGCAGAGGCAGGCAGATCTTTGTGAGTTCGAGGCCAGCCTGATCTACAGAGCGAGATCCAGGAAAGGCACAAAGCTACACAGAGAAACCCTGTCTTGGAAAAAAAAAAAAAGATCTTTCCCTTTCTTGAGTGAGAAAATACTCTAAGTGTCAGTTTTAGTCAAGTCTATAAAATCTGTGACAATAAGTTCTAGAAAATCCTTCAAGTAAGGACAATAAATATTCACAGTTGTCTAAATATTACTTTCAAACTGTGTCCAAGAAATTTGAGTGCTAAAGATGTTTTTACACTCTTTCAATACATTTGAAAAATTAAGGTTGATAGGAGTTAACTCGCTTTTCTTTATTACATGACTTCTTTGAGGCCTAAATATCATGTCTTGTAGTCTGCAAAAGAAAGGTACAGGCTGGAGAGAAAGCTCAGTGGTATAGAACATACACTGCTCTCCGAGAGGATCCGAGTTCAATTCCCAGCACCCACACTGGGTGGCTCACAACCATCTGTAACTCCAGCTCCAGGGGATCCAATGCCTCTGGCCTCGGAGGGTACCTGCACTCAATTGGACATACCCCCCATATATAGTTAAAAATAATAAAAATAAGCCTTTCAAAAATGATGTGGAACAGCCCACAATATGTTTGGGATACATTCTGTACTATCAAAGATTTTTAAATACACGTCTCTATTTAAAACTTTCTTTTAAAAATAGTGTTAACACAACATTGGAATAGTGTTAACACAACATTGGAATAGTGTTAACACAACATTGGAAAATCTCACTCTGGCTTTAAACTGAAACTACAATGGGAAGAAAAACATCTCTGTGTACCACTCCACCCTCAGTGATACTTCAAATGAACAGGCACAGCCCTGGCTGAGACCTCAAGACTGTACTTTGGCCATTCGTTACCATGTCCACTATGGATCTGGTGGGGTCGTAGACCCTAGCATGGGCGTTGACCCTGCCATGGGCGTCACAGGGCTTCTTCGGGTAAACCCCTTTCTGTACGACTGTGAACACTATCCATGCCACCTCAGGGGACAGACAAATGATGGATATATGATGATGGGGAGGAAACATTTTCTTCATGAAAATGAAGAATCTTCCTGGTCTATAGGGTCCTCCAGGCTGTGATAGACCAAGACGATACTGGAGGACCCAGCCAAGAGGCCAAGAGGCCAAGAGGCCAAGAGGCCAAGAGGCCAAGAGGCCTGAACCACTGTCTACAGTTTGCTTCTCCTCTCGTTATTCCCGGGCTCCCCACACATTCCTTTTGAACTTCTTGCTCTGAGTGCTGGTCAGGTGACTACAGGCACAGGGACACACTCTTAACCTGAAGCTGCTGGTTAAGAGTGGCCAGGACTAGCACCCAATGGGCAGCAGCAGAGCATGGGGAGGGGTCTTCCCTTTTAAGACAACCCCGCAGCTTCTCTGCAGCTTGATGCTCTCACAACTAAGGAAATCAGACAGATTTTTGTAAAAGAAACAGCACAAAAAGAGAAAGGGTAACCATGGAAATGTTTTTGGTTCTGAGCTCTTTAGAGAAGCCTGAAGTAACATGAGGCCCAGAAGTAACACAAAGCCTAGTATCCTTCCAATCTGCGAGCCTCAGAGTGAGGAACTGCAGATTTAATGAAGAAAGCCTGATTCATAGACTTGAAGGGCAAATGGTAGGTTTACTAGGCTATCACATGTGAAATAAACGTTTTCTTAATTCTGACTGCATGAACGATGACTAGCTCAACCGAACTCATTGCCGAACACTCTGTGAACTTAGCCCCTCTGCTCGCTCCTACCAGGAGTGAGTGGATCTCCACATCACTTCTAGTGCTGATTTACTTTTTATCTTTCTTGGTTTTGAGAACGCTATTTGACTTAAGCTCAGTGGCAGCTTTTTATCTTAGTAGGAAAAAGAAAGAACATGTTTTTTGATAATGATTTGATCTCATTATCTATCAAAATTACACTAGATGTACTGCTGTCTTCTTTTCAAATCTAGGAAATGACATCCATAAAAATGGCCACATGACATAGCTGAACACTGAACTCAACTATTTTATAAATTATTAAAAGCAGGCCATAAGGAAATGCGGTTTTCTTTTCCTTTAATTCGGTAATTGAAACTAAGGAAGCAACTTCTTGTGGTAGACAGCGGGGGTAACTGCTCTCTGTAAGAGGCATTCCTGGTCCGGAATCCACTCTGCTGAGGGTGGTCCTAGCCTCCTACCCCACGGTTCTGGCCATGCAGACATAGATGCTTGAGAGCATGGATGTGTGTGGTCCTGAAATTTCAAATGAAATTTCAAAGAGTAATTACCCAAAAAGCTGAAAGCAATTAAGGGCACTACGCTTTTCACAATTATCCTGATGCTGAAGGTAGTGTTCCTGTGAAATGCATCTGTAAAATCACAGTATCTGAACTGCTGTTTTCCTGGGCAGCAACACCTACGATAAAACCTTCACACTCCTGCTAGACTACAGTCTCCAGCTGAAGGACCTCCACCACGCAGCCTCCCCACCAGGACACAACCAGGGTCGATTCAGAAACACAGACATTGGGAGCAATATGTACCATTCACTGCTGCTGCACACACCATAGTCTAAATTCACATTTGCATAATTAAGATAATTAGCATCAACAGAGGGATCAAAGGCTCCTAAAGCCTGGATGAACTCAACGGAAGGTGCAGGCAGGGGGTTCAAGTGTTCAAGGCCATCCTTGGCTATATTGTGTGTTTGAAGCTAGCTTGGGCTACAGGAGACCATGTCTCAAAAAACTAAGCACAAAACCAAAGGTCCTAAACCTTGGAGTAAGGGCATTTAAGCTACACATCAGAAGTTTCAGAAGAACCAAATTTCATGATTTATGTACAAGTAGACATTTGACACCTGTCAAAATGGCAAGGTTTGGTGGAGCTTTACATTTTCAATACTGTTCTATATTGCTTGGTTTTTTTTTTGACACATTGATGATTAGCATTACATATAAAACCTAAGGTACTGTGCTTAGAAGGAAAATCTGAAGGAAATCTATTATCTTTTCTGAAAAAAAAAGAAAGCAAAGCTATTCCAATATCAAAACAAACTGACACTTCCTCTCATCTCGGCTTTGTGTGTTTTCAAGTTACTTGGAGTCGTTCTCAAGTGCAATTGCAGGGGGGTCAGTGCATGAACTGCCATGTGCCACTCAAGTGCAGTTCCAGGGCGGTGAGTGCATGAACTGCCATGTGCCACTCACCCTAAGTCCACCTGCTGGCGGCCCCGGCGTGTCCATCTGCTTCTCTAGCTGTTCTTTCTTCTTCCTCTTTGCCTCCACCGACTGAATATCCAAAATCCCTCGAGATGCAGCCTTTAAGAAATTCAACAAAGGGAGATTCCAGGGAAAACCAAAAGTATCTGGGTCCAAAGGTGCTTGTTTTGCTTTTTCGCTTTTTCCTTTGGGGGTGGGAAGTTGGTTTGGTTTGGGTAACAGGGCAATAAGCTACAACAGCCTTGCCTAAAACACAGTCATTTTTCAACCACACAGAATTCCTCCTGAAACCTAGTTCATTCACACTCATCAGCATGGCAGGTTTGTCCTGAGGAAAATGCCATCCCAGGACAGGCTCGAGTGTGAAAGTCATCTGGGGCTGCTTTCACGGTAAACGAGGTGAATGCATGCAGGGCGTGGACACTTGGACAGCATTTCGAGACTAAAACTGTGCACGTCATCGAGCACTTTCCAGCACAGGAACAGGACTGTAGGAAGTGAAATAAATCACTTATCAAACAGGCACACTACTCTGCCCTCACCTCTTTCTGTCTTCTTTCTGCTGCCTCTGCCAGCTTTGCTCTTTTCTCTTCCTAAAAAAAAAAAAAAAAAAAAAAAAAATGCATAACATGTTTCAAGAGAAAAACCAGACATCACAGACCCCTTACTCACCTTTACTTTAGAGGCGACAAAAATAAATATTAATGTGTACATTGAAACAGTTTGTAAAAACTTAGTATGGATGCAGAAGCCTCACAAAGAAAGTCACTGTAAGAGTCCACTATGGTATACTGGAACTACACTCCTAGATGCTAGTTATATGAGGGACTGTAAGTAGGATTGCTGGAGCCCAGTTCAGGGCTAGCCTGAGCAACACGGCAAGAATAGACCTTCACCCAAACAAAACAATCATGAATTCTATCAGCATTAGGATATTAAATATTTTCCTTTCTGACTTTCATTCTCTAGACCAACATACCAAGTTAGCACATGTGGAAATTAATATAAGTTGGCCTATAGAATATTTACTTCTTATAAAAATGGACTTACAGCAGGGACAATTTTTTAATGGTGTTTAAACCATGAGGATGCAAACATAATTTGGAAGTTAGTTAAAAAGGAGGATGAAGCAGGCTGGAGTTTTGCTGAAACATTTAGAACCAATGGGCTGATCTCACTGTGTTGGATGGGGGAGATTCATAAAGCCTAAAACTCAGGGGCCACTTGTCCCATCTCTGGAAACACCACACGTTATTTTCTATGCCCTTTACTTCTTAATTATAAAGTCTTTAAATACATTGAGACTTGAGACGAGTAGCATTCTTTTCGGGTGTGATTTTCACCATCTCTTCTCCATAAGAAGTACACACATCCATCCATCCCATATCGCCACCATCTTTTCCAGGCACTAAGAACACAGCAGTGAAATACAGACACCCATGCACACAAAGCTTGAGTTCTGTAAGCAAATACACATGAGTGTCTGAAGGAAGTAACTACTCAGGAAGATATATATGATCATGGTGGGTAAGGAATAGCAGGGAGGTTGCTGGACTACAGCATGCTTATTTAGGTGGTCAGGGAAGTCTTAGGTGCTAAGTGAAATATACCAGGGTGCCCTGTGGTTAAGGGAAGACGATGATGCCAGGGACAGATGGCTTAACAAACGCTGGCAGAATGATACTTTTCTCATGAGCTAAACAAAATTAGCATTTAAAATCAACAACAGCCACAAAGGAAAGCTGAACTTTCCCACATCGACTAAACAGTCACTTTAGTATCTATAACCTAGTGGCTAAACGAATATATACTTCTCTAAATCCCTCATTGCGTCAACTATTTTTAGCTAAACCAAGAACCAATGTAGAGACAAAAATTAGATCGTTATGTTATCAAATACAGGTAAAAATATTTACACAAACATACTTTTAGAGCATAACATAAAGCTTGCTTATATTGGAATTTCAAAGAAATAATGACTGCCTCCACAGAAATACAACCCAAATACAGCACAACTGGAAACGTCTACACCTAAAACGTATTGCTTGTTTATGTGTGATTCAAAGCTCGTCAGGCCCCAGCTGTTACAAACTGAGTAAAACCAAGACTCGAGTTAATAAAATATCCACTAAATGGCACGGGGAGCGGCGCGTCCAGGACCTTCTCTGTACAGCTGGTACAGACACGAGATGATGCACATGTCTGGAGCAGCCCCCGGGGACAGGCCAGCCCCCACCTGTCCCTTCCAAGGCGGGTACTCAGGACAGCCTCGGGGAGTGGCCAGTGGCCAGGCAGGTGCACCTTCCTCCCGGCTGCACAACGGCCCGTCGCGAGCTGGAACAAGGCGAGGCTGGCTACTCACCGGGCTGGGGGATGGCGGTGCGGACTCCGCGGGGCACGGGAAGCACAGCCCCATGGGGACGCTGGCACCCCCGGCCTGGTTCGGAGATCTTCACAGGGGGCTAGCGCAGGCCCCTCCCAGCGACAAGCCCCGCCCCCACCTGACCCGAGGCAAAGCCCCGCCCTGCGACAAGATCTGCTTGGCAGCAAGACCCGTCCCGACCTTAGGGTCAAGATCCACCGGCCGGCAAGCACCCCCAAAAGCTCCGCCCAACTTCGAGCCCCACCCCTGTCCGGCCTATGGCAAACCCCGCCCTAGCCAACATAGCAACAAGCCCCGCCCCTCCAGGCTTACCGCAAGCTCCGCCTCCAAAGTGAACCTGCAACACCTGACCCGGCGGCAATCCCCATTCATCCACTCCAGCATCAAGCCCCGCCTCTGTATTAATTCCCACCCAACTGGGCCTAACAAACATGGACTTCTCTCTGGGCCCTGAAACCCAGCTATGGCAAAGCTGCGTCAAGCCCCGCCCCCAGTGCATTCGCCATCGCTAGGCCCCGCCCCTCCAGTAGTGCTCCACCTGACCCACATAGCTGTCTGTCAGCCCCTCCAAATGAAAACGCCCCTCTCCCACTCTCCCACCCTCACCCCGCCCCAACCTCGGCTCTCGAGGCTCCACCCTTCCTGGCGGGGCTGATTTCTCACCCTCTGCGGCTGTGCAGAGCCCAATCCGTTCCAGGAGCTCTGCGCATGTGTACTTAGGCGTTGGCCCGCACCTGCTGAAACCGCGGTTGGGAGTGTAGGAATTCTGGCCTCTGAGGCCCTGAAATCAGCATTTCAGTGTGCTGTCAGCCACCTTGTCTGCCTCTCAGTGGGGTCAGTACTGTATCACTGAGCCAGCAGGATGAGAAAACCTCCACCGATTCCCGTCTCAGAGGCAGCCGCTCCCGACCCACGTTTCTGTCCAAGGACAAGGACACTCAGAAACACTTAAGTAAGAGCGGCTCAGATTTTAATAACCGTAAGACTCCCCTAGCATCTGGGTAAAATTAGATTCAGAAACGCTAGGGCCCGGCCTGACATTCGTGTCAAATGCATGTCTCTGTCTCCCCACACCAAGGCGCTGCGGTTATTCTGACAGCCAGTATTTCCAAAATGCAGCTGTTTGCCCTCAAAATAAGCACGTGTATTTAGATGGGACATGGTATGTATAGGTTGTGTCTGCCAGACTGTAAAGGGGTGACATTTCCTTTTCTTGTTTTCATTTTTTTTCTTTTCTTCCTCCTTCCCCCTTCTCTCTCTTTCTATCCATTTTATTTTTCTGGCCTCTTCGTGGATTAGCACTCGCACATACTACATTTAAATGGACAAATGCTTCCACTTACTTTGGTAAACAAACTATTATTAGAAGTTGCTGTGCTTCAAAATAGTACAAATGTATTTCATATTTCTATATTTCTATTGCTTATAGACACATGTGAGAACTCACCCTCACATTATCGACTTAGAATTTTCAGTTTTTCCATTTTCAAGAATTTTCGCATTTTGTTAGTTTCATGTTTTGATATATTTCACAGAACTACAGAGGACAGTTAACACAATTTCATCTCATGTGTAAGGTTACTGATCACCATGGCTTTCATATTTGCTTCAACCTGACCAAACTCCTCTTTCTTCCTCACTACGCATCTCTGACCTCCCTATTCTTAGAGAATTTGCGTTAGAAGTCTTTAAATGTTAAATTAGCCTCTGTCTCCTTCAGGTGTTCTCCTCCTAGCCTCTTAGCACTTCTATAGCTCAGACCTTTATCAAGGACCAGGGTGTCATGTCTGAAACACAACACTCAGAAATGGTTAGCACCTCTAGTTCCCCATCTCTGTAGAACTCTGAGTGTTTGACTTCTCTAAGTGCCAGTCAGCAGATGCAGGTGGTTCAAGGGCGTGGTACATCCTGTATCCTAAGGTCTTCCAGCTCCTTTTCCCTGGGTCACTGTGAAGGCTAATCTTGGTTGCCAGCTTCACACCCAATTAACAATTGCCTCTTTTATGCTGGCCTGTGGGCATGTCTGTGGGACATTTCCTTGACTGACAGTTGATGTAGGAGGGCCCCGCCCACTGTGGGTGGTGCTATCACCCCTAGGCAGGAGGGCCTGGGTTATGCAAGAAAAGTAGAGGGGCTTTAGCCCGGGAGCAAGACAATAAGCAGTTTTCCTCCTTGGTTTCTGTTCAAGCCCCTCCCTCGAGCTCCTGCTTGGCTTCCCTGGATGATGAACCACAAGCTGTTATATGAAGTACACCCTTTCTTCCCCAAGTTGGTTCTAGTCGGTGTTTTATCACAGCAAAGAAAGCAAGTTAACACAGTAATTTCAAGGTGTGTAATCGCTTCAGCCTTGCATCGCAGTGCACTTTTTAGTGTCTCCTTCCTAATGTAAATACTTCCTTGATTGTTTAATTCTACTACAGTTTTTCTTTGATATCAGGTTCTCAATTGATTTACTGTAATTGAAAATTTTATTACATAAATGGAGGGAAAAGGATTTGCAATGCAAAGTAATTCTATTTCCAACCCTTTCATTCCTTGAGATGAAGCTGTCCACAGGAGTATTCTGTGATAGTTTTGTGGTAGAAAACTTGGAGAAGCTTTCTGTGAAGTGGATATGCTTGTTATCTAGGAAAACAATGATGCACTAGAGTGGATGCTGGGCAGGTCAGCTAGTATCCTGTTAGGTAACATGGGGCTTTGCCTAGCTGTGACACATGCCCATTGTGTGCCCAGTGTCCTCATTGACACAACTGCTTCACTCTCTGTGTTGGTTAGAGTTTTGTCAACTTGATGTAAGCTAGAAGCATCTGGGAAAAGGGAACTGCAATTAAGAAAATGCTTCCACCAGATTGTCCTTAGACAAGTCTAAGGGGCATTTTATGGACTGATGATTGACTTGAGAGGGCCTAGCCCACTGTGGGTAGCTCCATCCCTAGACATAAGGTCCTGGGTTGTTTGCAAAAGCAGGCTGAGCAAGCCAACAGGGGCAAGTCAGTAAGCAGCACTCCTCCATGGCCTCTGTTTCCGTTTCTACCTTTAGGTTCCTGCCTTGTGTTCCTGCCTGACTTCCTCAGTCATAGAGTATAGCCTGAGGATTGTAAGATGAAATAGACCCTTTCCTTCCCAAGTTATTTGGGTCGTGTGTTTATCACAGAAACAGAAAGCAGACTGAGACACCCCCAACTCAGATAAAGACTAAACTTGCATTTGATATTGTCTGCTGTTCTAGGCTTAAGAAAGTCTGCTTAGACGTGTGTCTTATCAATCTTTTCTACAGGAGAAAATGAAGGCAAGACCTGGCAGCCAGCCTGCCTGGCACACTGAGCTTCTACATCAGAAGCATGGCACACCATGCCCCTGAGTATGCCAAAAGTCAGAACACTGAATTCTGAAGTAGTGCAGGTAGCCGGGTAGCTGGCCTGCTAAAGAGTCTGCACCCCTGTGGTCTCCTATTAGATGCTTGTCCCAGGACCCCCCTAGTCAAGGAAACCAGGGGCAGTGCCCCCTAGTCAAGGAAACCAGGGGGCAGAATTGGAAGTTTTCTGTCTGTAAGAGAGTAACTCAGATAGAGGTGGTAAAGTGCCTGCCAAAAAAGAGAAATCAAAGTAAAAATGCTGGAGTTAGAAACGTTTTTGTCTGAGTCCCTACAAATCAATCCTTGGTTTTCTATAGAGAGGCTCTTTGATCTAGAGCTGTGGCAGAGAGCTTTGAATAATATGTGGAGCTGGGAAGTTAGTATAGGTTAAAAGGTCAGAACCCACTTCTGGGTTTGAAAACCTAATAATCCCTGAGCCCCAAATCTCCCCCCACCTCCCGCACCAATCCCTGAGCACAAAAGCCCATCAATCCCTGAGCTCAAAATCTCACCAATCCCTGGGCTTGGCTTGAAATCTCACCAATTCCTACCCTGGAAATCTCCATCCTGGGAAAATTCCTCCCCCAAGAAACTGTATAAGCCTGTCTCCTGTTCAGTTCCCTGAGGCTTCTCTCCTGAGCAGAGGCAGCCATCCTCCTGGGTGAGATTTGTTGTGCAGTGTGACTTTGTGGTATTCCTTGGCTCCAGGCTGCCAGGGTACCTTTCCCTTCAGAGCTGTAGCACTTACATAGGGGAAACCTCTCCCCTCAAAGTTGTAACACTTGCACTAGGGAAACATTTCCCTTCAGAGCTGCAACACTTGTATTGGGAAAACATACCCCTCAGAGCTGTAACACAGTCAGAGCTGGACGTTCCTTGTCTGCATCTTTCTATTTTATTATTACAGCTATAATGGGGGCCTTCCTAAGGGAGAGAAAATACTTAAGGCACTACAAGCGTTTCTAGTGGCAGTTTGAGATAGGGAGAATGAAAAATAAGAACGGGGCAGAAATCAAGACGGCACTGATATAAATTCTGGCTGTGCCACAAAAAAAAAAAAAAAAAAAAAAAAAATGCATCTGACAAGAAGGAGGAAGTCAGTAAGGCACCAAAAGGTGATGGGAGTGAAGGCCTCCTCTCCATGCCACATTTATACCCATCCTTGAACGCACTGCTTGAGCAATGTAGCTTAGAAAGTGAATCTCAGCCACCACCACAGTCAGATCCTTTTTCACAGCTTTGTGCAAGTCGTGATGATTGCTGGCTGAAAGAACAACCCAAAGTCTTGGCTTTTGTGCTGAATGTAAAGCCTATCCTCCTTAGTAGTGCAATTATTAGACTCCATAGACATGAATTTAAATAAGCCAGATGATTATAAGCAGCTGTCCCGAGTATATACTAGCTCTCTGGCTTGTTGACTTAGAAGGCACATAATAATAATCAATATGAACTTCAGGCTGAGAGAAATCAAAACTCAGGCTTACCACTGAATATGAATATGTTACACAGGGAAGGAGCATTATCTGTTGAGCACCTCATCACCTGCTGAGCAGGAGCCTGGACCTCCTCGGTATTTTGACCAAGCTCAAAGGGTTGCAAATGCAAGGGCAAGCTGCACTACATACATACATACATACGTACATACATACATACGTACGTACGTACATACATGCATACATACATACGTACATAATACATACATACATACATATGTACATACATACATACATACGTACATACATATGTACGTACATACGTACGTACATACATACATACATACGTACATGCATACATACGTACATACATACATACATATTGTCATTTAGCCCATCTCAGTGATAATAAAAAAATGTATAGAAGTATTCCTTGAAATACCACAAAAATTATAAGAACTGTTCTATAACTGGACTGCCTTTTCCCACTCAGTATATTCCTAAAGGGTGTAAGTCTCACTATACTGCTTTTTGTTGTTGTTGTTGTTGTTGTTGTTGTTGTTGTTTTGTGTTTTGTATTTTGAGACAGGGTTTCTCTGAGTAACAGTCCTGGCTGTCCTGGAACTTGCTTTGTAGACCAGGCTGCCCTCGAACTCACTGAGATCTGTCTGCCTCTGCCTCCCAAAGGCTGGGATTAAAGGTGTGTGCCACCACCACCCGGCTTCGCTATACTATTTTTACTTAAAACCATTAATGCCTTAGAGAAATAAAAAGAATGAAAAGGTTTTTTAGTTATCCAATAATCCATCCATATAACATTTCCTGATTTTATGTATATATTCACACATATATTCATATATATAAAATATTTTCATGAAATGATTCCTGATTTTATATATTTATATATATTCATATTCATTCTCCAGGGACAGGGACAGGGGTCCACTCAACATTCTTCTTTCATCTAAAAAATTTCCTTCTCCGTGTCTTCTGGTGGTAAATAGGTCTCGGCTCCTATTCTCCTGAAGAGGAAAACCTCTGCATTTTGCTGTTAGATTTGAAAGATACTTTTGCTTCATACAGAACCTAAGTGGGCATTTTCCCCTCTTACAGTCTCAGCCTCCCGAAGACTCTTTCTGGTGCCTTTTGGATTGCTGTGGTTTCCAAGTGGTCGTGTGGATCTGCTAATGTTATCTTTCATTTCTCAGTATTTTCTGAGGCCCCGCCTCCTTTTGCTTTCTTTCCTGTTTATAGTGTATTTTAAACATTTGAAGTCATCTGAGCATGTTTGTGTTTAAGCTCCTTGCATTTATAAGTTTTCATCAAAATTAGGAAAGTCTGTAAACTGATCCACCGCTGCTCATCTCTGTCCACCTGCTCTGGTTCAAGAACTAGCCATTTTCTCAGTCTTTGTCTTTGCTTTAGTTTGGATAATTTTTGAAGCTTTATTTGTTGTATCTTCAATTCCATTGGCCTATGGTTTTGCCTCTGTCCTAATATTAGTAAAAACTTTAACATTCAGTTAATTTTTGGTTCTAATAGTTCTGCCTAATTCTTTTAGAAATCTTTTATTCCCCTTGTATTTATGTTCCATGTTTATCACTGAATTCTTAAGCATGGTAATGCATTTAGAAAATGCTTAAATTTATTTTCTCTAATCTATTTCATGTTTGTGTCTGTGAAACTCCCCACGTCTTGCACAACACTGTGCTGTGTCTTGACCAAGACAGTATTTCCTGACCAGCTAATGAATGTGGTGAGGGTTGCATATCTGGAATTTGTAGTCTTCCTCTTTAGGGTTACCTTTTGCTCTGCTGGGCAGTTATATATGGGTAAGTCTGGGTATAGGATCCCATCTCACTCAAAAATATTCGTTATTCATGGTTAACTATGGTCTGCAAAATACTTGTATTTGTCCTAACTCTTTCAAGAGGGAATGATCACAACCATAACATTTGTTTTACAACATACTGTTGTGTTCTATGTTGTTATTAGTTGTAGTTGTTAATCTTTCTTGAATTTGTAAGTTAAGCTTATCATGAATGTGTACACACAGAAAAGCAAAGACTTTGCATTCCTCAGTCCTAAGTGCACGTCCAGATGCCCTTTGGGGGTCCTGCAATGCCTCTCCAATGGGAAGGGAGCTGGTGAGTGGCAAACTGCTTGGAAAGCTTCCATCGCCTAGTCTTGGAGAGTTACTTATTCTGGAGAGTTAGGGGTACCTTACTGCTATCCCTTCATTCCTCTATTGTCAGCTAAATGCCCCATGTGCTCAACAAGGACTGTGCTTGCCACTGGTAGGTGAGTGTGGGGGACCGGTCGAACTTGCAGCTAGTCTGACCTCTACAGACTGGCCTCTTTGAGAAGACAGAGAAGGGGTGTGACTGTGAACTGCATGCTGTGTACGTACAGCTCTGCAGTCCTGGAGCAGCCAGCGCGAGCGGAGAAGATGGAGTTCTCTGCCATTTTGTCACTCTTTGGAGCTCTTCCCTACTACAGCAGCTAAACAAGGCTTCCTGAATTCTTGTTCTTTTCCTCAACATAGGAAGTTTTGGAACTGCTCAGGCTCCCCTTCCTGGTTTGCAGCACAGTGTGGAAACTTCTAGGCAGCCTGTGGTGCAGCCTGATGGATCAAGTTTACTTCTCATACCTTGAAAAAATAAGCCATGCTTTCTATTATTGTTCAATTTCTGGAAAGGAACTGAATATTTTGTCCTCTCTCCTGGTTGTTTATCCAACTTTCTCATAGTTCTCTATATTTTTAAAAACAAAATTCCTCGTATCCCACTTCACGTGTCACTTTTGAAACAACAGCTAGCTGGCCAGTTGCTTTGCTCACATTGATTGAACAGTTGTCAATATTTTAGAAAACAATCATTATTCCACTTTCAAGTTAGAAATTCCTTATGTAACCAAGCTACATTTTACTACACCATATACAGTTACTGTTTATTTTATACATCAACGTAGAACTGCATTTCAGTGTTGAATTTTCATTTTAAGTGGCAGTGTTATTTATATTACACTTTATTTGCCGTATCAACCCAAATCATCGTCAGTCTAGAGGAGATGTTATCCTATCATTCTCCTATGATTGAAGCATAACTCCCAATATCTAAGTAAACTACCCACCTAAGGGCAACAATTTAAACACAGATATATTTTCAAGATCTTTACATATTATTTAAGATACCAGTTTACCACAAAATGAAAACAGTGACGAGCTGTAAACTTAATAAAATGTAGAAGCCCACAGCCTGGTGTTGAGTGCAAGTTCCGTGTTTATTTTGCAGAATGGCAGAACATTCTTTTATCCTTTAGATGAAGTCAAGCCATGACCTGTTCAGTGTTAGAAGCCCACATATTTTGGTCTGGAGCATGGTTTCTTCTAGAAGACTCCGGGTTTAATCAGTCGTCCACTAGGTAGGAGTAGAACACACAATTAAAAAGGCAGTTGAAATTTATGTAAGGAGAAAATTTATGTCAATTATCAATTCTCTCACTCTCAAGAGTGGGGCCTCTTTATGCAATCAGTATTGCATACAGCAGTCCTTAATAGCAACAAGGACATTCCTCAGTGTGTAAATCAGTTACTACATATCTAGAAAACTACATAGTTTCATTGATAAACATGGGTTGGACCAGTGAGATGGCCCAGCAGATAGCCTGACATCTTGGGTTTGATCCCTGTAACACACATAAGGGAAGGAGAGGATACTTCTGCAAGGTCATGTCTTCTGCCTTCCACATACATATATACCTTGGCATGTACATGCTTATCCAAATGCATATACATGCATGTAATTTTCACATTTAAAACTGCATTATCAAGGAATAAAGCATGTGGTGGAACCTTGAATGCATATTACTAAGTGAAAAGAGACCCTCTTAAAAGCTACATGACAATCTACTAAGGACAAAGTGTAGAAATGGTGAAAGATCAGTGATCGCCTGAGTTTTGAGGGAAGAATGGACCCGCTAGATAGAATGCAGAGAACATTATACTGTATGTGAAGTGCATGAAACTGATAAAATAGCTAAAAATTTATGAATGGAATGTAACTATTGCTTGAAGACAGCCAGAGCTCACCAGTCAACAGTAAGCAAAATAGATTTTAAAACACTGGATTTTCAACTGGACAAAAAGTTTGACATTGTAAGAGAATGACACCTGTCCTCAGATGCCCAAGTGATTGTCAGTGGGAAAGCCATCGGGCCTCTTCTGAGCCACTTTAAGAGATTCTTGTATGATAGGCTGCATTCTGAAAGCACTTAAATCCTAATAAACATATACCAGGGGCCGGAGGTAGCTCAGAGTTAACAGCTCTAGCTCTTAGATTCCCGGTACCCCTGTTAGGTGGCTCACAATCACTTGTTACTTAAAGGGACATGACAGCTTCTTCTGGCCTCTGTGGGGACCTGGACACACATGGCATCTACTCACACAGACATACACACATAAAAGAGTATATATATATATATATATATATATATATATATATATATATATATATATATATAGTAAGTTGCAATCAGTGTAGAGAATTTTCTAACATTTCAGGTGTTCATTCTAGGCAAAATAAATTATTGTTTAGGAGATTTTGTAACTCATTTTAAAATATTAGAACCCTAAGATTTAAACAAATCAGCTCAGACAAAACAACAAACAGACAATATGGCTTCAGAGATCAAACTCCATGTTCTCATCAGGAGACAGTTGCTGAGTAGACTTAAACAATGAGAATTGGTGAGAGGAATATTAAGGGTCTCCCCAAAGTGGCATTACAAATTCTTCCAGAGAAAATTAAAGAATGATCAGATGCATTAAAAAGGAGGATGCCAACAGCATGTGAGGACCGTGCATCTCTGTGAGAGCTCCACACTTACCAGGATTCCTGGATCTGGAACAGGGTTAGGCCTTGCAAACCTCTTTCCCAATTTCTTCTTCTCTTTTCTTAGGTTTTGCATGTAGTGGATACGTTTATTCAAAGACTTGGGGAAAATTGAAAAACAAAACCAAAAAACAAATAGAACCTTTCAGAACATATGAAGCTAACATGTGTTTCATTTTTGGTTTGTGTCAATTCAAAGGATGAGAGCAATACGCAATCTACTTAGCTAATAGAGGTAGGGAAAAATCACAAACAAAACTCAAAACTATTTTCAAATTGACCCACGCTGTAGCATCAGGAGGGCTGCCAGAGGGCCTTGTTTACTCTTGATTCCCACATTAATAAATTAACATTAAATAATTAAAACATGTTTCTATAAACCCAGATTCATAGTCATGCATTTTCAATTTTATTTTAAAAATAATTTCATTAAAATGTTCAAATGGATAGTCTTATTACATGTTTCATTTCACACACCCCATGTCCATGGAAAAGTGGGTCTACTTTTTATTCTGGATCCCAAATTCAGTCTTTTATGTCACCATTGTGTGGCATCTGTGAGTACCATAGGACCAAAAAATGAAAACTGAATGCTTGGAAGAGATGACATGCACTGTAGAGAGAACTGCTGTTGGGAGAGTCAGTGTGATGCTCTGTACACAGAGACAGACCTTCAAACCAGTGAAGCCTGTTTCCCCATGATCCAAACTGTGGAAGGAATCAGAAGATCCTCTTGTGGGTCGGGGGAGACCTGTACGCAAATGCTCACAGTAGCCCTGTTCATTGTAGATCAATGTTGAACCAACCCAATGTCACAAACAAGAAAAGGGAATAATGAAGTGGGGTTTGTTTCACAATGAAACATTAAGCAGCAATGAAAATGAAGTAACTACAGTTAGACACAGCATTCACTAAGGAACCGCTATTGAGCTTTGTGACTCTCACATTTATAAAATTAAATGAAGAACACCCACTGCTCCCTGGGCCCCCATGACTGCGATTGCTCCAGTTTCCTGGACTGGAGCACCAGATTAAAAAGTAGAACTGCTCTTCCATGGACACCTGGTGGCAGCTCAGAATTCACATGCCAATGAAATTATGACGCTTTCAAAGCCAAGCAAATGTCACCAATGCACTTAAAGAGGCACACACAGAAACATATTAAAAGAAAGTGGCTGGAAAAGACATTTGAAATTATGCTTATGTGTTTAGGAGAAGCAAAGAGCAAAAACAGGGAGGTAGTTTCTGGGTAGATTTGGGGACACTCACAATGTTTCAAATTCTTAAGTGTAAGATCTGTTTTATTACTCTATTTTATGTCTGCTGCACGATATATATACACACATAATAGATGCAACCTATTCAAGACCTTTTATAGTAGCCACAGGAACCCAAGGGTCTGAGGGATGCATTGAAGAGGTGTCTAATTAATGATCACACCATACATGCAGGCATAAGTTAAAAACAGCTGAAACAAAACTTACCTGCCTGGCAGAAACCTCTGAAGGATGGTGCCTTCGTGGTCCTTCCTACATAATATGTAAAAATACACACAAAGTCAAGATAAAGCAGAAAAGAGACCCATCTCTTTAAAATTTGTGTTATAGATATTGTGGGCAAGAGCAGGAAAGACAGAGCAATCAAGCATAATTGAAAGAGGATTGAGAGCCTGCTATGAGCCACGTTACAGGGAGCAGGCTGAGTGCTGGGTTCCTTTCAGGAAGGAAAAGATGTGAAAAACCCAAAAAGCGTCATAATTTCATTGGCATGTGAATTCTGAGCTGCCACCAGGTGTCCATGGAAGAGCAGTTCTACTTTTTAATCTGGTGCTCCAGTCCAGGAAACTGGAGCAATCGCAGTCATGGGGGCCCAGGGAGCAGTGGGTGTTCTTCATGAGCCTCCCACCTCTCCCACTCACAAAGTGTCTTTTCAACACTTCTCTTCCCAACTTTAATCCAACTATAACCTTAAACCTTAAAGGTAAATCTCCACTCCACATCTCAATATTGAGAGCTTTACAGTACCCCATGCTCCTCATTTCTGCAGCCCCCAACCCTTACCCTCTAGTGCGGGCCAGTGTGTCAGTCAACGAAGTTGATAGATCAGGCCCAACCCAAGTAAGTACTGTGGTACTTTTTCCTCCTTGGGTGTCTTCCCAGCAGCCTAGGATCTAGTCTGTTCACTCAAGATTTCTAAATCCCAGTCTGTCTTCAAGCTGGAACCTTGGATGGCTGCAGCTGACTGCCTGGAGTGCAAGCCTAGGACAAGGTTGGTTGGGAGAGTTAAAGACCTCAGAGGACTCACTGGGTAGACTTGGGCAGGCTCCTCGTCCCTTATACGCTCCAGGCACATGCTGCAGAGCCCTAGGGTGCCCAAGGCACCTACTGCCTAAAGATGGGGCCACTCATGTCCCTCAAGTCCTGACCTACCTTACCATCACAATTCTCTTTGTTTTCTCAGCTTGAGCCCCGCC
Source organism: Peromyscus californicus insignis (assembly GCF_007827085.1). NCBI lineage: Eukaryota > Metazoa > Chordata > Mammalia > Rodentia > Cricetidae > Peromyscus > Peromyscus californicus. Next base: position 150,270,944 of record NW_026294562.1, on the reverse strand, counting down.
CTTTCCCTAAATCCAGTGCCTAGGAGGCTGAGGCACAGCTCCTGGCTGTCTACAAAACCTCAGGCTGCTGAAATTCCCTATATACTATCCCATGTGCTCCAAAGCCACACAGGTCACCTGCTTGTTTTCTAGGCGAGCCCCTGGTTAATACATCTAACCCAGAATCCTTGTCTCTCTCCTCAGTCTCTGTTCTGATTCTAAATTCTCTCTACTCATTCTTTCCCATCTTGATTCCCAGCTGGACCAGCCCAGCTCTCTACCTTGGACCCTCTGTGACTTTCAGTGAAAAGTGGGCAGGGATTGGGGGAATTGAATATGAATGGCTGCAGTATACGCAGGCTTTCTGCTAAGGTGGGTCCTTAGCTCAGCTCTCCACTTCATTTTCTGTTGAGGTCCTGCCTCAGCCAGTGTCAGGTCCTGGGACAGGACTGAGAGTGTGGGCAGGAAGAAAAGTCTGACCACCAGAGACAAGTTTCATGCAAATGGCAGCCTCAAATAGCTCAAGCTGTCTTTATACTTCAAAAACAAACATGTGTTTCCCAACTTTTAAAACAACTTTTAACAGTATTTTGCTAGTTTGGCTAAATACGGAGCCAGGCACATCCTGTCCTTATAAAGCTCAAAGGAACATGTAGGAACACATTCTCAAGAACAACCAGATTGTTCAAAACTTAACAAAATATATTTACAGAAATAGGGGTGATTTTTCATAAGTTGATTTCATACAAATAGCTTGTATTTCTCTAACTGTTCCCTTGTCCTATAAAAGGGTCCTGCAAGCCTAAGCCTCTCTATAAAGGGCTAACTTTGCTAAGGCACTCTTTTTCCATCATGCCACACCATTCTTAATGTTTTTCTTCCCCCAGAGTTGGGACACTTAGTTAAAGTCCCTTGTGTTGCTGCCTCATATGTGCCCGTTAACTTTTATTGCCTTTGATCCTGTCAGCACTGAATCAGAAAAGCTCCCAGGGTCTGGAGTAACAGCTGGTGTTTCCAGATAAGAAACCTAAAAAACATCAGTTCCCCAAAAAAATTAGGGGAAAATATTTGAGAAATAAATGGGTTTTCCGGGAATGATTACATCTGTCCCATGCATGTCTGACAAAGTGAAACTAAAAGCCACCAAGAGATTCACCAACATTATGAGAGAGAAGAGAACACGCAGGCCATGTGGTCCCAGCAGTATTCTGTGCGGTCTCGAGGGCCACAGGTTCTTGCCAAGTGGGAGACCATCGCCACGGTCTTTGCCTCACGGAGACACACTGGACAAGCATTCATCTGCTAATGTGAAACTAGGCCACTCAGATCGCAACAATTTTCCTTTTGTGCTATGCAGGATTCTCCCCAAACTGCTCATTCTAGTTTGCTTTTTAGTTGCTGTGATAAACACCAACTGGTGGTTTGAATGAAAATGGCTCCCATAGGAGGATGGATATATGTGCATGCTTAGTTCTCCATTGATGAACTCTTCAGGGATGCTTAGGGGATGTGTCCTTGAGTAGGTATGTTCTTATTGGAGGGAGTCTGTCAATGGGTGTGTTAGGGTTTCTAGTCCTGTGATGAAACACCATAACCAAATAGCAAGTTGTCAAGGAAAGGGTTTTTTTGGCTTACACTTCTACATTGTAGTCCATCATTGAAAGAAGCCAGGGCAGGAACTCAAGCAGGGCAGGAACCTGGAGGCAGGAGCCGATGCAGAGGCCATGGAGGGGTGCTTGCTGAGCCTGTATGAATCTCCTGGCCTGCTCATCTTGAATTGGTCAGCCTGCTTTCTTAGAGAACCGAGGACTGCCATTCCGGGTACAGCATCACCCACAATGGGCTGGGCTCTCTCCCATCAATCACTAATTAAGAAAATGCACTACAGCTATATCTTATGGAGGCCTTTTCTTAATTGACTCCTTTCAGATGACTCTAGCTTGTGTAAAGTTGACCTAAAACTAGCTAGGACACTGTGGGGTGGGCTTTGAGGTTTCAAAAGCCCACCCCAGGCCCACTGTTTCCCTTTCTCTGCCTAATGCCTGTGGAACGGTATGCAAAGCTTCGGCCACTTCTCTAGCATCATTCTTGCCTGCCTGCTCCCATGCTCCCAGCCATGATGATAATGGACTTAACCCTCTGAAACTGTAAGAAAGCGCCCAATTAAACACTTTCTTTCTTTTATAAGAGTTGCCTTGGTCATGGTGTCTCTCTCTGCACAGCAATAGAACACTAAGACACACCATGACCAAAAGCAACTTGGGGAGGAAAAGGTTATTTCAGCTTACACTTCTACATCACAGCCTATCAACTGAGGGAAATCATGATTGGAACTCAAGGCAGGAAACTAGACAGGAACCAAAGCAGAGACCATGGGAGAATGCTGCCCATTGACTTGATCTCTGGCTCATGCTCAGCCTGCTTTCTTCCAGGGCAACCTTCCCAAGTATGCCACAGCAAGATAATTCCTCATAGACATTACTACAGTGTTGTGGAATATCAGTATAAGATGCGTTACATTCATTTGTGCTGTGGAATATGTGTTTAATGATGCAAAGATGTGTTGCATTATTTTGTGTTGCATTTGTTTAACTCTGTACAGCTGTATTACTTTACCTCCCTAAAATACCTGATTGGTCTAGTAAAGAACTGAACAGCCAATAGCAAGGCAAGAGAAAGGATAGGTGGGCTGGCAGGCTGAGAGAATAAATAGGAGGAGAAATCTCAAAAAAAAAAGGAGGAGGAGGAGGAAAAGAAAAGAAGAAGAAGAAGAGGAGGAGGAGGAGGAGGAAGAGGAGGGCAGGATCGAGAAAAGGAAACAGAGAGAAAGATTCCAGGGGCCAGCCAGCCATGGAATAAGAAGAAAATAAAGAGATGTAGAATAAATAAAGACAAAAAACCCAGAGGCAAAATGTAGTTAAAGAGAAATGGGATAAGTTAAGTTAGAAAAGCTGGCTAGAAACAAACCAAACTAAGGCTGGACATTCATAAGTAAGAGTAAGTCTCCATGTATTTATTTGTTTGGGAGCTGTGTGGTGGGCCCCCAAAGAGTGAAAAAAAAACTCAGCTACACTACAGAGCATGTTACTTTAGGCTGTGTCAAGTTGACAACAGAACCTTAAGCAACATGTTGTCTTTTCTCTGTTACAGTCTCTGAATCTCCACCTCAGAACCATTTCTAGCAGGATAGAACTTCACTTAGACAATGGGAACAGTTCATTGTGCTAAGCAGGGGTAGAAGTGGTTATACTTCTTTTTTTTTTTTTTTTTGGTTTTTTTCGAGACAGGGTTTCTCTGTAGTTTTGCGCCTTTCCTGGAACTCGCTTTGGAGACCAGGCTGGCCTCGAACTCACAGAGATCCGCCTGGCTCTGCCTCCCGAGTGCTGGGATTAAAGGCGTGCGCCACCACCGCCTGGCGTGGTTATACTTCTTAACAGATCAGCTCCTTAGACATGTCAAGGGATTAAGTGCCTGGTTAGTGTTGTCTGGGAAGAGACCGTGGCGTGCTTAATACTGTACCGGAGGTTCACAGTGAACAAGCAGGTGAGAGTCAGTCTCAGAGTGTGTGCTGCCTATTGCTCTGGGCCCAGATTGGATCCACTAACTTTCTTGCCATCTATGAACTTGTAACCTCGACTGTGTCCAAATTGTCCTTTTCCATGTAGTCCCATTGAAGCAGAAAACACTGTTGACCCTCTGTCCCAGGTACAACTCTCCATTTTTGTTTCTGTGTCATTTCTGACCAGGACTTCCCTCAGAGATTACACTGGACAGAAGGCTCATTCTCTTCACCATCCTCTCTTTAAACACATAAAGCCCCATGCTCAGATCTCATTTTCATACTAACAATGGATAGAAGACCCCTTTGAGTAACAGTTTTATCATCATTTTCCTCCTCTGCTGCTTCTCCTTCTCTTTCTTCTTCTTTTCTTCTTCCTCCTCCCCCTCCTCCTCCGGCTCTTCCTCCTTCCCCGCTCTCTATCTCTCTCTTTCTCTAGCCTTCTTTCTTTCTTTCTTTCTTTCTTTCTTTCTTTCTTTCTTTCTTTCTTTCTTTCTTTCTTTCTTTCTTTCTTTCTTTCTTTCTTTCTTCCTTTCTTTCTCTGATGGTGGCCTGGAACTTACGAGGTAGCTGAGGAAGACACTGCACTCTGATCCTCCTGCCTCTTCCTCCCACTTGCATTTCAGGTGTGAGCCACATCTGGTCTTATGTGTTATGGAGGTTGATCCAGGAGCTTCAGGCAGGCTCGGCAAGCACTCTTCCAAATGAGCTGTTACATTCCTAGTCATTTACCCTGTCTCTTAAGGAAATAGTAATGACATTGGTCTGTACCGCTTGTTTCCTTTTCCTTGTATCCAGTTTAAATCTTGACTCATGCAAGCTGCTTCAGCCCTCAGTGGACACTGGTTATTGCTTAAAACATTCACTGACACTCTTTCTGCAATAGTCATTGGACTCTGTACAGCATGGCCTTTGTAACATGTTAGTAACTGCTGAGAACTTCTCTTGGATGAGTGAGCTTAGAAAAATAATTTTGCCCAAGTATTGTGGTTGAAAACATCACTGACCCATCTTTATAATTAGATCAGTTATCTTTCTGTGTTGATATTTCCCATTTGTGAATAGAATGTTGATAGATTTATTACTACTTTTTTAGTCCATTCTGTAATTATATAAGTCTACTGAGGGCCTTTTTAATTTTGGGCTGTGTGTTGTGTTAAAGTTTCTCTGATTAAGAGAGTTATAGGAATGGATCCCATGTAAAGTAATGCCAGCAGAGGGATGGCTTTGTGAGTGTACATCCTGTGTGTTGCACAGGGACTCATGTAAGTGAAGGGCTGGTGCTTTCTTACTGTAGTAATTTAATAAAATCTCCCCCTCCATGCTGGGGAGCATACTCCAGCATGTGCCATGTGCCAGATAAGTGCTTCACTACTGCCTGGGCTGTGATTTAAACAGTTTCATAATTTTTTTGAACAATTGCCAACTTAATTCTCATTTCACACTAGACTTATATGTGAGGTTGGTAATCTTCAATTCACTCTACAAACCTTGTAAGAAATTGCCTAGGTATCTAGGTATTTCATGTTTCTATTTCTATCAACTATTGGCATGTGTTATTGCTGAATATATTAAATATCTTTTATTTACAGTATAATTTGCCATGTAAGGATGATATGACATGATTTTCTGTACCTAGAGTTAATTATGGAATCTAGGTTACAGAAGTTTTAACTGACATTTATTAAATCGCACCTGTTTTGATTCAACTTATCATTATATCCTGTCAGGAGTGTGTGTGTGTGTGTGTGTGTGTGTGTGTGTGTGTGTGTGTGTGTGTGTGTGTCTGTGTGTCTGTGTGTGTCTGTGTCTGTGTGTCTTTGTGTGTATGTGGTATTTTTTCTGTATGTACTTTTTAGTGTGTATGTACATATATGAATATGCTCATGTATGCACAGAAGTGTGGAGGACAGAGGTAATCTCTAGCATATTTCCATGCTCCTTCTGTACCTTTAAGTTTTTGATAGAATCTCCCTGAACATGCAACTTACTGATTCAGCTAGACTGTCTGACCAGTCAGGTTCTGGAATCTGGCTGTTCCCACCTATCCAGCATGCACTGTCACACCCAGCTTCTTATATGGGTTCTGGGGATCTTAAATCTTGTTTCCATGCTTGCATGGCAAGACACTTTACCTACTGATCTCTCTCCCTACCCTAGAAAATGCTTCAGTTCTTCCCCTCCAGATCAGATGGTGACTGGTTAGCATGCCATATCATCCTCCAAACTTGTGGTCGAAGTCTGTGGGGAACAGAGATGGGTGATATCCTTCTCTGAAGCACAGCACAGAGAGCATCCTTTACCTTGACCATGATCATTTTGCCTTTGGTTGACTGTTTATTCAGTCAACCAATTTGTAATCTTCCAGTGGTCATTATATCCCACTAATCTCATCCTTATCATAACAGATTATTTTCAGATATCCTGTTGAAACCTAGTCTTGTTTTATGCTACATTCCATGTTAAAAAATGGTAATCAAATTTCACTGTAACATTATTGCAGACTATGTGGGGTCCAGCCCCTCGATAGCCCACTCCCAGGGTCTGGGAAGAATCTATGACCAGCTGATAATCTAATCTTTGACGATATTAAATGAATCTAAGTACACAAAATTCTTAGTCCATACACTTTATTCTTCTGAACAGTTCTCTCTCTACACAACTTCTTTTCTGCCCTCGTACTTAGCTCCTCTCTGTCCCTTCTCTTCCTGACCTCTCATAGCCCTAACTAAGCTCTTCTGCTATCAATCTCATCTTTGTCCTTGGTTTCTTTGTCCATGCTCACTTATTCCTTTCCTCCTTTCTTGACATGATCCAATCCCTACTATCTACATAAAAGCTCTACCTTGTTCCTTCTCCTCTAGCCATGCAACTCTGCCCAGACCATGAATACTACCCCAGCCTTCACTGCACCTGGTTATGCAAAAAAACCTTTTGTCCTCAGTCAATATCTCTGGAATGCCATTTGGCTGTCTGGGAAAGGAAGTTCTGAGCTTCGTTTGCAGAAGAAACAAAGCCATGCATCTACAATCCTCCTGTCTTCTAGGCTTAGGAAACAGGCATTGTCTCTGTAGAGGTGTTACCTAGTTCAGATAAGCAGTGGGTCTGAGAAGCTAATACTGTTTGCCATTGTGGCCTAGTAGTATATGAGCACACAAGAAATTCATAGCAAGAAACAGCTGAATATTGAAAGCCAAATAACACCAAATATTCCTTGATACATGGCTTCCCTCTAGAAGGATTCCTTGATCATTCTTGGTATAGCTTTATTATACAGCTGAATCTCTATTACATATTCTTGTAGCTTGCAGTAATTCTTCTTTTCTCATTTAGTAAAAAAAAAAATCTTCCTAATAATCTTCCCAGGGGCCCAGAAGAGAAGCTACAAATGGCGCAAATTATTTTCGGGAAAAGAATCTAAGTATACCAAACTCTTAGTCTGTCTACTTTATTCCTCTGGGATAAAATCCTATCTACACAGCTACAGTTCTGTTCTCATGCCTAGCTCCTTTCTTGCCTGATTTCTCTCTACATTTATCTGCTGTCCCCTCTAAGTTCTATCTTAATTCTCTCATCTTAGTTCTGCCTCATCTTGGTCTTTCTCATCTCGTTCTTACCCATCTTGTTCTTCCCTATCCAGTTCTTCCTCATCTTCCATCTCATTCTTCTAGTTCTCCATTGAGTTTCTCCAGTCAAAATCCTCAAAATCCTCTCTAAGTCTCTGAGGTTTACAGTTATATGCCCATGCAATAGCAGTACTCTAGCTAAAGCAAAGTCACCAGGCTTGAATTCTTACAGGGTCATAAAGGCAGACAAGAGTTTTCCTTAGACAGTGACCATCAGGCTTTTTTTTTTTTTTTACAATCCAAAGGGGGAGTGGTAAAGGAGGAGGTCAACTAAGACCTAAGATTGGTTAATATATCAAAAAGGGAATTAATGTGCTCAATCTACATTCCTACAAGTGGTTAGGTAAAATGTTAGGAGTCTATAATGTTATAAATACCACTAAGGCTGTATAAGGAAGGAGGGTCTGAGCTTAATTTGTCTTAATTCAGGAGATCATTTGGCCTTGGATGCTTGATAAGTATTTCAGATAAAATACACTGTTATGAGTTCTTGGAAGCATACATAGCATACAAAGAAATCATTGCAGGAATCGATTAATATACATACAAAAGCTAAAATATCACCAAGACTTCTTAAGCCATGGCTTGACCTCTGGAAAAGTCCTTGACCTTTCCAGGTAGTAGCTTTTGTGATAGTAGCTGAATTCCATTACATTTTCCTGCAGCTTGCAGCATAACATTAAAGATGATTTAGAAGAATTCTAGAGTTCATATTGCACACACATAATCAAGGAGGTGCAAAGGGATGGGATGGAAGTTAGAGTTTTGTTGGATTTCTCTACATTTTCTTACTTGCTCACAGGGATGATGTGCTGCTAAGGACAGACCACTGTGGGTGACTTAATCAGAGTGGCAATTAACACCTTGTAGGGAGAACTATTCTGAATTTCAGCACCTAGTTTTCGTTTCTATAAGCTAAAATGAAGGAAAGGTGGAATTAACCATGAGTCAGGACAGTCTTGTTGTGTTGAGTTCTTCGTTCTGCATGTGGTATGACTTCAGTGTTAAATGCTGTGGATATCGCTCTGTATAAATAAAATGCTGATTGACCAGGCCAGGCAGGAAATATAGGTGGGACAAGCAGAGAAGAGAATGCTGAGAAGTGGAAGGCTGAGGGAGAAATGCTGCCAGCCGCCACCATGACAAGTGAGATGTAAGGTACCGGTAAGCCACGAGCCACGTGGCAACTTATAGACTAATAGAAATGGGTTAATTTAAGATGTAAGAACTAGATAACAAGAAGCCTGCCATGGCCATACAGTTTGTAAGCAATATAAGTATCTGTGTTTACTCAGTTGGGTATGAGCGGCTGCAGGACTGGTGGGTGAGAGAGATTTGTCCTGACTGTAGGCCAGGCAGGACTAGAGAAAACTCTAGCTACAGTTAAATGTGCAGTTTATTAGGCAGATGCACTTGGGGACTAGCGTGGGGTATGCCTTGACATGAGGATTGGCAGTGCTTCAGACCCACTGTCCTCTGTGGGACATCACAGCACCTGGTGCTCTACTCAGGGGAGGTTTTGTCAGTTTGGGGGACAAATTTGGACTCATTTGAAGATGCAGTTGCTAAGTATTTCCAATATATATTGCTTTACTTAAAATTTTCACATATTTTGACTATGTTTTTCACTTCCCCTACCTCTTCCCAGATTCTATCCACTTCAGTTTGAGTTTATTTGAGAGAAGCACAACTTTTAATTAAGATTTAGTGATGGAAAGAGCTCCTTTTGGCAACACTCATAATTCTTAAAATCTCAAGTTGTGAGGGAAATGTGACAAGAAAAAGTGTGGATGTACCCAAACTCATGTGTCACAGACAGTTCCACTCACGTTTGTGGAGACTGTACTTTCAAAAACATGTACTCTCTGATTTTGATTACCATATAGTTTCTACGCTAAGTTGTGATTTTAACAGCAGGAATAAAATATACAGAATCTACATATCCAACACAGCACTGTGTTTCCATGCCATCCACTGTTACCCAAGGTTTCAGTAGCAGTGAAGATAGACGAATTAAAGGAGCCAGTCCTGCAGCGTGGAACCATCTTCTTGGCTCAAAGATTAAAAAAAAAAATGTTTATTTACATATCTGTATTTGTTTATAAGTCATGTACACCAAGTGCATGCAGCAGCCTGCAGAGGCTAAAAGAGAGTGTTCAGTGCCCTGGAACTTGAGTCATAGGCAGTTGTGTGGGTGCTGGGAACAGAACTCACATCCTCTACAAGAGCAGTAAATACTCTTAACCGCTGAGCCGTCTATTCAGCTCCTTTAAGGATTTTATTGTTCTCTGCTTTAGGTATAGATAGATGCCCTGCATCTCCATTTCTAGATGGACATGGAGCTTATACTGCTGTGTAGGACTCAGGAATGATCTATTCAAGCACGCACTAATGTTGGTTGTTGTCCTGTTAAACTATGTGAGGGTGATTTCTCATGTGGGTCAGGTTTACATAGAGACAGACAGAGTCACCCAAGGGCACAAAGCCTCTCTGTAATAATCCCTGAGGGATGTGGATAATTTTCAAAAACTTTTAGAAGTGGAATCTACCTACTTTGAAGATATTACATTGTTCCCTTAACAGGTTGATCTCAGTCCTCGGGGGAGGCTTTGCCCTGGAGGAGGTGGGAATAGGGAGTAGGCTAGGGGGAAGGGGAGGGGGGGCGGGAGGGGGGAGAACAAAGGAATCTGTGGCTGATATGTAGAACTGAATTGTATTATAAAATAAAATAAAATAAAATTTAAAAAAACAAAGAAAGAAAAAAAAGACAAACCACTTCTCTGTACACATCGGAGTACTCAGCTTGATTAGTGTGTCTTCTTAGAGCTTCCAGCAGGTGGCACCAAACCCACAAAAATTACTAAAGAAAAATTCTATAGGCCTGGAGGGAGAAAAAATTATTATTTAGCTAGAAGGTGGCATTAGAAGATCTATCTTTAATAATCATTCTCCCTCCCCCCGCCCTCCCAAAAAGAGCAGGCCTCCCAGGGATATATATATATATATATATATATATATATATATATATATATATATATATATATATATATATATATATATATATTCTTCTCTCATATGCCTGACTGCCTATATAACATGATGTCAGCTCTCAGGCACATGCCTGGCTGCATGCTGGCATGCTTCCTGCCATGACGATAATGGACTAGCCTTCTGAAACGGGAGGCAAGCCCTCAAAAATACCTTTTTTTTTTGTAAGAAGTGCCTCGATCGTGGTGTCTCTTCATAGCAATAGAACAGTGACTAAGTTAGAGCACTGTCCTCTTCTTGTGACCAGATAGCTTAAGGTGACTTCCTGGATCCTTCTTTCTTACAGGTGTTTGAACTCTTCTCTGGCTTCCTGAAGTACTTCCCTGGTGCCCACAAGCAAATCTTCAAAAATAGGCAAGAAGTCCTCGGCTATACTGACCAGAGTGTGGAGAAGCACAGGGCAACCTTGGACCCCAGCAATCCAAGAGACTTCATCGATACCTACCTTCTACGCATGGAGAAGGTAAGTCCTGCATGAATGAGAGAAGTGATGGGTGAGAGTGAAGGCTGGGGATGTGAGCAGAGGAAAAGGGGGCAGAGGATGGAGGAGAGATAGGAAGTGGAGTGGAGGAGATGCAGAAGAATCTAGAAATTGAAGACTAGAGAAAATGAAATAGGGAGAAAGAAGGCTGTGGAAGAAACACAGGGCAAGGGACAAAAAGCAGAAAAGAGCTCAGAGGAAGAAAGAGCCTGGGAGACAAAACATGATAAATACCGGAGAGCAAAGTTGAGAGAGAAGACAGAACAGAGAGCAAGGGACATTATCGAGGACTGAGACTGGCAATGCATTCCATACAGTGTGAGACAGAAGGACAGTTCCCAGGATGTGTGAGCATTTCCCTGTGAGGACCCAGTCACTCCTGACCCTCCCTCCTCTCTCCCATCTGGAACCAGGAGAAGTCCAACCCACACACGGAGTTCCATCACCAGAACCTCATGATCTCCGTGCTGTCTCTCTTCTTTGCTGGCACCGAGAGCAGCAGCACCATGCTCCGCTGTGGCTTCCTGCTCATGCCCAAATACCCCATATTACAGGTGCGCCACAGGAGGCTGGTTGAGGGATTTTCTAGCTCCTTTTGGCTGTGGAGGTTTGTGTGGATGAGAGAGACATGGGCCTCTTACATCTGGAGTTCTGAAGGTTTTGGTCTACTTCTAAACTAGGGCAGTGCTGTGGGTAGTGTGTGAATGAACACTCAGCTGGCCCATTTTCTGCTATCACTTAAAGGTTGATCTATCAATCCAACCATTCATCCATCCATCCATTCATCTTTCCTCCCTTCTTTCCTTATGTCTTTACATCCATCCATTCACTCAATTGTACAATGTTCATGAGGGAGATTGGTCTGTAATTCTCTTTCTTTGTTCCATCTTTGTGTGGCTTGGGAATCAAAGTAACTGTAGCCTCATAAAAGGAGTTTGGTAATGTTCCTTCTGTTTCTATTGTGTGGAACAATTTAAAGAGTATTGGTATTAACTCTTCTTTGAAAATCTGGTAGAATTCTGGATTGAAACCATCTGGTCCTGGGCTTTTTTTGGTTGGGAGACTTTTAATGACTGTTTCTGTTTCCTTAGGGGTTGTTGGTCTATTTAAATTGTTTATCTGGTCTTGGTATGTGGTACCTATCCAGAAAATTGTCCATTTCTTTTAGATTTTCCAATTTTGTGGAGTACAGGTTTTTGAAGTGTGTCCTGATGATTCTCTGGATTTCCTCATTGTCAGTTGTTATGTCTTCCTTTTCATTTCTGATTTGCTAATTTGAATGCTCTCCCTCTGCCTTTTAGTCAGTCTGGATAAGGGCTTGTCAATCTTGTTGTTGATTATTTCCTGGCATCTGTTTCTCCTGGGAGACTTTGCCTTTTTTTTGTTCTAGAGCTTTCAGTTGTGCTGTTAAGTCACTAGTGTGAGATTTCTCCAACTTCTATATGTGGATATTTAGTGCTATCAATTTTCCTCTTAGCACTGCTTTCATAGTGTCCCACAAGTTTGGGTATGTAGTATATTCATTTTCATTGAACTCTAGGAAGTCTTTAATTTCTTTATTTCTTCCTTGATCCATTGGTGATTCAGTTGAGCATTATTCAGTTTCCATGAGATTGTAGGCTTTCTGTAGTTTTTGTTGTTGAAATCTAACTTTAAACCATGGTGGTCTGATAGAACGCAGGCGTTTATTCCAATTGTTTTGTATCGGTTGAGATTTGCTTTGTGGCCAAGTATGTGGTCGATTTTAGAGAAGGTTCCATGGGGTGCTGAGAAGAAGGTATATTCTTTTGTGTTAGGATGGAATGTTCTGTAGATATCGATTAAGTCCACTTGAGTCATAACATCAGTTAAGTCCTTTATTTCTCTGTTAAGTTTCAATTTGGCAGATCTGTCCAGTGGTGAAAGTGGGGTGTTGAAGTCTCCCACTATTAATGTGTGGGGTTTTATATGTGACTTAAGCTTTAGTAATGTTTCTTTTACATATGTGGGTGCCCTTGTGTTTGGGGCATAAATGTTCAGAATTGAAACTTCATCTTGGTGGATCTTTCCTGTGATGAGTATGTAATGCCCTTCTTGATCTCTTTTGATTGATTTTAGTTTGAAGTCTATTTTGCTGGATATTAGGATGGCTACACCCACTTGCTTCTTAAGACCATTTGATTGGAAAGTCTTTTCCCAGCCTTTCATTGTTAGGTATTGTCTATCTTTGAATTTGAGGTGTGTTTCTTGTATGCAGCAGAAAGATGGATCCTGTTTTCGTATCCATTCTGTTAGCCTGTGTCTTTTTATATGTGAATTAAATCCATTGATATTAAGGGATATTAATGACCAGTGATTGTTAATTCCTGTTATCTTTTGATGGTAGTGTGTGTGTATTTCTCTTCTTTGGGGTTTACTGCTGTGGGGTTATCTATTGCCTGTGTTTTGGTGGGTGTATCTGACTTCCTTAGGTTGGATTTTTCCTTCTATTGCTTTCTGTAGGGCTGGATTTGTGGATAGGTATTGTTTAAATCTGGTTTTGTCTTGGCATGTCTTGTTCACTCCGTCTATGGTGAGTGAAAGTTTTGCTGGGTATATTAGTCTAGGCTGGCATCCTTGGTCTCTTAGTGTCTGCATTACGTCTGTCCAGGTCCTTCTGGCTTTCAAAGTCTCCATTAAGAAATCATGTGTTATTCTGATGGGTCTGCCTTTATAAGTCACTTGGTCTTTTTCCTTTGCTGCTCTTAATATTCTTTCTTTATTCTGTATGTTTAGTTGTTTAATTATTATGTGGGGAGGGAACTTTGGGGGGGGTCTAGTCTATTTGGTGTTCTATAAGCTTCTTGTATCTTCATAAGCATTTCCTTCTTTAAGTTGGGAAAGTTTTCTTCCATGATATTGTTGAATATAATTTCTGTGTCTTTGAGTTGGTATTCTTCTCCTTCCTCTATCCCTATTATTCTTAGGTTTGGTCTTTTCATGGTGTCCCAGATTTCCTGAACATTTTTTGTTATGACTTTTTTGGCGTTGGTATTTTCTTTGACTGACCAATCTATTTCCTCTATTGTATCCTCTATACTAGAGATGCTGTCTCTTGTATTCTATTGGTTATGCTTACATCTGTTTCCTGTTTGTTTACTCAGATTTTCTATTTCCATCATTTTCTCTGTTTGTTTTTATTTTATTGTTTCTATTTCAATTTTCAGATCTTGAACTGTTTCCTTCACATGTTTAATTGCTTTTTCATGGTTTTCTTGGCTTTCTTTAAGGGATTTATTGATTTCTTCCAATTTTTTGTTTGTCTTTTCCTTAATTTCTTTAAGAGAATTTAGCATTTTTTTTCTTTAAAGGCTTCTAGCATCTTCATGAAGCTATTTTTAAGGTCACTTTCTTCTGCTTCTTCTACATTGTGATGTTAAGGTCTTGCTGTTGTAGGAAGGCTAGGTTCTGGTGATGCCATATTGCTCTTTATGTTGTACGTATTTTTGCACTGACCTCTACCCATCTCTTCCTCTAATAGGTGCAAGAGGTGCCTGTGTCAGTGCGAGCTGCTATTGGTCCACTCTGTGCTTGTTGTGTCTGTGTCTCAGGGGGCCTCTCTGGGTTCAATCTTAGCTCTTGGCTTAATGGAGCTGGCAGATTCTGTATCTTGGTCCAATTCAAGCTAGCTGATTCTGTGACTCAGGGAGCCGCTCTTGGTCTTATCAGGACTCTTGATCCAGTCAGAGCTGGTGGATTCTGTGTCTCAGGAAGCCTCTCTTAGTATAATGAGAGCTGGCATATTCTGTGTCTCAGGAAGCCACTCTTGGTACAATGAGAGCTGGTGGATTCCTTGTCTCAGGAAGTTACTGGGGTCGCAGGCAGATGGGTATTGGGGTAGGGCGTGGGTCTCATAGATTGCAGGGCCCAATGGGGTGTTTTGGTGTGGGGGAGCCTGGCTGCAGGAGTTTTACCTGCTGGCCAGCAACCGGGGCAGAGTTGGGTGGGGATTCTGGAGAAGGGATTTTAAGGACAGGTGTTCAGGGGTAATTAATGCTGCATTTGAAGTCAGAGGGACAATTAGGTGAATGTCAATGTCTCTTTGTGCTTTGAGATTCTGTGGAGGCCAGTGCTGAGGGAGGGAAGCCTCTGCAGAGCCTTGGAATGAACACATGTTGGACTTTGAAGGCCTCTGGTTTGCTAGTGCCATCTGCACCGATAGGACATCATCTGAGAGAGTGATAACTAGAGCCTTTGCTCAGGTATGTTGTTCTGATAACTGAGACTGTCCACTTCAAATGACTGCCATTTTCTTCTAAATTTTTCTGCTTCACTCATAAAATAGGAGTATTTTGGGGGCTTGGTTCATAAAACACGTTCAAATTGCTTTTGAGTGATGGAGTACATTTTATATTTCAAATATATTAACTTGTTCAATTTTATATATATGTAAAGTACCAGTGAGATCTCTGTTTCATGGGCTCATTCTCTGTTTGCTTAGGACTAGGGTCAAGGATTTTATAAAGTCTTGACCAGTTCCTGACCTGGAGACCAAAACCCAGAGTTTTCAAATATAAATTTATCAATCACCCCAGGCCTCATGCTGTGTACATGCAGTTCCTCAGGAAGGTGGGAATCAATCTACCTATACCATTCTTGGGCATATACCCAAAGGGCACTTCATTCTTCCACAGAGAGACTTGCACAACCATGTTCATTGCTGCTCTATTCATAATAGCCAGGAATTGAACACTTCCAAAAATAGAAACCTAATACAGTAAAATGTTCCTAAAATAAATACATCTATGAAAGCAATCTAATTGAAATTGTCAAATAATGAGGGAGACAGAGTTCCAATTGGCCATCCCCTGTAATCAAATGAAACTTCCAGTATTGTGATTGGGTTACATCTAATTGAGTTGTTGGCCAAAGAGGTCCCTTGAGCTCCCAAATAACCCAGGTTGTTGCCAAGACAATAGGTTCTTCTCCACAAACTGGCAGCAAGGCCCCATTGCTGAAACAATACCTGCGCAACTCACTGAACATGGAGAGTTTGAGCTGGTGTCTACACAGAGCCTTCACCCCTACATTCTAGCATCTTTGGCACTAGTATATCTACAAGATATACCAGTGTAGAGGTTCTCAAACTTCCCAATGCTGTGACCCTTTAATATAGTTCCTCATGTTATGGTGACCCCAGACCATAAAATTATAACATTGCTATAATTTGGTTACTGTTACAAATAGTAATGTAAATATCTGTTATGCAAGCGATCTGATATGACCAAAGGGGTCAAGATCCACAGGTTGAGAACTGCTGTGCTGAGACAATGATGACACAAACCCTATGGGAATAACCAACTAATATCTGATTTGACCTGAGGCCCATTCCATGAGATGGAACCCATACCTGACACTGTTTGGGTGGCCAAGAACCTGAGACTACAAAGCCAAGAGACTTAGAGTAAACCCAAATATTGCTATTCTAACAAACAGAACAAACCAAAACAGAATACATAGCAACAAAATGACTCCTAATGACATTAGACATAGATCATTGCTTTACTCAGGCATCATCAGAAAAATTTCTCCTAGAGCAGATGGGAACAAATACAGACACCCACAGCCAGACATTATGCAGAGAATGAGAAACCTTGGAATACTTGGCCCTAAAACGGATGTGTCCATCAAAACCTTCCCCTCAGGGCTCAGGAAACCCTGTAAGGCAGAAAGTGTAAGAGCCAGAGGGATTGGAGGACACCAAGAGACCAATGTCCTCTA
Organism: Peromyscus californicus insignis; assembly: GCF_007827085.1. Classification (NCBI taxonomy): domain Eukaryota; kingdom Metazoa; phylum Chordata; class Mammalia; order Rodentia; family Cricetidae; genus Peromyscus; species Peromyscus californicus. The sequence goes on along the minus strand of NW_026294562.1, from coordinate 150,254,512 downwards.
ACTTAACATGATCAAAGCACATAGGAACTAGCAGAGACTGCAGCAGCATGCACAGGGTTCTTCGGGGCTCTGTACCAGGTCCTCTGTGTATTTATTATGGTTTCCAGTTTAGTGTTTTGGATCTCTGCTTCTTGTGCTTTCTCTTGGCCTCTTTTCCTTCTGTTTGTTTTGTCCAATTCAAATGTCTTAGTTTTTGTTTTGTCTTATTATATTATTTATCATATATTATTTATCATCCCTTATTAGCCTGTTTGTGTTCTAATGAGAGACAGAAAGGGGGTGAATGTTGGTGGGATGGTAGTGGGGAGGAACTGGGAAGAACAGATAGAGAGGAAATAATAATCAGGATATATTATGTGAGAAAAAAATCTATTTTCAATAAAAGGAAACAAAAAAGAAGTAAAAATGAAGCTGAGCATAAACTGACCCAGACAAAAAGCAAATACAGGGGAGGTAGAAAGCAGAGGTCCATGTTTCTACTCAGTAAAGGAAGTGATCTTTTAGATTAAGTTAGGACAAAAGTTCTCCACGTACAATTCTGGCAGGAGAACCTCTCTCCCTTACAGTAGTTAAAGAACACAGTAGAGGCAGTGAACCTGAGAGGCACCGAACAGGGCAATAGAAAGATAGAAATGGAAGGACAAATCCTTCTTCAGCAGGAGGGAACAGACTTCTATATGTCACTGAACATATCACAGAAGGAAACACCTCAACTGTGCTAATGACAGTCTGTGCCTCATAGAAACTTGGAATGACTGTGAGCGCAGGCTGAGAATTTTCTGCAGGACATAAAGACAGCTTTGGTGCAGATTATCCAGGGAGAACAATGGAGGAAGAGGACTACACAGTGTTTCTGCAGAACTCAGCAACAGACCAGGAAAATTTCTGACTCACAAAACAAACTTATGAGCTTTATTCAGTTGATTTAGAGGGCCTTGTTCTCCTGGTGTCCTCCATCCCCTGTGGCTCTTACACTCTGCCTCCTCTTCTTCAGAGTTCCCTGAGCAATGAGGGGAGGGAGTTGATGGAGACATCCCATTTAGAAATGAATCTCTCTCTCTCTCTCTCTCTCTCTCTCTCTCTCTCTCTCTCTCTCTCTCTGTCTCTCTCTCTGTCTCTCTCTCTCTCTGTCTCTGTCTCTCTCTCTCTGTCTCTCTCTCTCTGTCTCTCTCTCTCTCTCTCTCTCTCTCTCTCTCTCTCTCTCTCTCTCTCCATAATATGTGACTATGGGTCTCTGTATTTGTTCCCATCATCTGCAGGAGGAAACTTAACTGATGATGACTGAAGAAAGCACTGATCTATGGGTATTTCAGAATATCAATAGAAACCACTATATTACTACTTTTTTTTTTTTAGATCAGTAGTATTTGATTTTAACCTAGGTCTCTTGACTATGTAGTCTCTGGTTCTTGGTCAAACAGTGTCAGATAAGGGTTCCTTCTCATAGAGTGGGGACTTAAGTCAAGTCAGACATGGTTTGGTCACCCCCACAAGTTTGTGACACCATTGCCCTTGCATATTTTGAAGTCAGGTCATGAAAATATGTTTCACATTCATTTATATTTTGTTTTTTGAGCATGACTGTTTTGTTCAAATGTATGTGTGTGCACTGTGTGTATGTCTGTTGTTCATAGTGGCCAGAAGATGATATCAGATCCCTTGGAAATGAAGTTACAGCCAGCCAGGTGTGAGCCATCACTTGAATGCTGGAACCAAACCTAGGTCCTCTGGAAAAACAGCCAGTGTTCTTAATCACTAAGACATCTCTCCTGACATGACTGACTATTGTCTTTCTGAATTAATTGAATGATACTCTAAGAACAAAATGTTTTCATTTAAATAAAATATCTGTGCTTTCTTGTGTTGGACCTCATGCTTGGAAAACCATGAATGCACAGGTTGGCTAAAGCTAGGAGTAATGATAGCATCCATAGGAGAGAATGCTATCGTCACTCCTGATTTTATCTGTACTTTGGATGCCATTTTTACTCTGTGTTCTTTATTAGTGACTAATTTCAGGAAATCATTCACTACATGGAGAAATTTACGAATTCTTACTTTTCAGGAGAAAATGAGATAATAGTAAATTCAGATGTCTTTGAAAACTCATTTACTAAGAATTGGAAAGTGGATGTCAGGATATCAGGATGTCATTATCATCACATAATGCTGAGTTCTAAAATGAAGAATGCAGAAGAGTCCTTGCCTTGATATCACACCTTATGATTTTTCTAATGTAGAATATCTAAGTATTATAACATAGTGTAAGATCTAGATTATCAGTTCCAAACCATGAAGCAACCACTTCATGTCATGTCAGGTTATTGTTGTGCCCTGGGCACGAGACCCCTGAAGAGACCACCAGAGACACAAACTCACCGAAATGCAAAAGCAAGGTTTATTGGAGCAGGTCAAGCTGTGTGGCAGGGCCCTCATCAAGTCATCCAACGCAGTAGAGGCTGGAGGAGGTGCCCACCCCTCTGCAAGCTCAGGTTTTAAAGGTAAAAACCACAAGATTACATCATTTAGGGGTGCTAGTATGGGTACAATTCTGATTGGCTCAAGTTTTAGGGGCTTTCCAGAATTTCTGTGTTATCTTACTTTGTAGTTTTAACCGGTTGTTTGTCAAACTTTATAGACTACCTCCGGCATTGGGGCATTCTGTGGTTAATCAATTGTTACCAGATAGTCCTTCAAACATCCTGACTTTGTACTTTGACCATCTCTGGCATTGGGGCATTCTATGGTTAATCAGTTGCTCCCAGATGGCTCTTCAAACATCCTGACTTTGTCCTGGGACCTATGTCAGCAGCTCTGAGAATCTTGAAACTCAGGCCTGTTTCAAGCTGGGGTGAGGGGCTTGCTTGAAATGGCAGCGCTTTGGTTCTTCAGTTCTGATTGAGAGTGATTGATGTCAGGGCTGACACTGCTCTGAGAGTGTTTACACAGCATGAATTCCATGGATGTGCTGCTAAATGCCTGACATTATCCACATTCAGGAAGAGGCAAATATCACTTGGTGAACAGACTCACAGTCACATCACAGGACGGAAATGCAGGCTTCTGACACAACCCTATTTTCTTCATTTTAGTTACAGACATTCTGGTCTTATAGTGGGGCTCTTATGCTTAGATTTAGGAGCTCTAGTTCTTTTCATTTCATTACATTCGTCACTGCTAATAAAAAACAGAAATTTAGAATAATTCCCACATGCAAATAATTTTGTGAGCACTTAACACATGTACTATTAATTTAGTCTTTTTGCAACCCCACCCTATGGATTTTATTATTTTGGTTAATTTGGCAAAGCTTGCCTGATTTTATGGTAGTCTTTCCCTTTATTTTTAATTTAATTATTTTCTATTTCATGAAATATTTATGTATAACCACTTTATAACAGGCATTATCATAGAAGAACATCTTTTAAAATAAGTAAAAACATTTTAAAAGGTACGCTGAAAATTAAATGCTTTCTACTATGTCTCATAGGAAACGAAGAAACTCATATGAAGAGCAAAAGTAACTGCAACATACACTCTTTCATTGCTCTGCCTCTCTCCACTGTGCATATCATCCTCCAAGTGCAGACATTCCAACTGTGTTAGCATCTCATGCTTCTACTTACTCAGTCATCACATTTCCTACTGTCCACTGGTCAGGAAAATACATCTCATGTTGCCTTGTGGTGAATATTCACATCCTTATACATGCATGCTCTGGTTTCTTTGTTATTTGGAAAAGGTTCTCTGCTGACTCCTGGTTCCCACACATCTTCCCAGGCTCCAGTTCTGCTCACATTTCCCAACGTCCATTTCCCACCTCCTTTTCCGTTGCTCTCTATGAACTCTTTAGACTAGGCTTTCGATTCACTCATCTATGGGAGACATTCTAATTAAGGGCTTTCTGTAACACGGTGACTCTACTCTGTCAGTGTGCCAGGGATGATGCCAGACCATGCTGTTTGATTTCTCTAACTCTGCAGTGGAACCCAAATTCCAGGATGCTGACACACCCAGCAGTGTTTTTATTGTTCAAGGTGGGTTTTGCTACCCTCCTTCTTTTACTTACTTAAGCTTGAAACCTTTTCTTCTCATCCAATCACTAACCATGACACACAAATAGCTGATTACTGAGAGCAGTCATTGTAAAGCAATTCCTTTAAATAAAGAACTAGTAAAAAGTTACTTTGAAACCTGTTTTGTGAGTTTATCTCTTTAGAAGTGAAGCAGGTCAGCAGGGTAAACTGTGTTTGCCTTTCTCAGCAAGAGGTCCAGTAGCTCTAGAAAAGAGAGGCCTGAGGCATGGTTTAAATGAGTTAACAATGCCACTGCAGCCATGGGGAAGGAGCTGATGTGTTTGCCCTGTTAAAACTACAGTTAGTAAGTCAATATTATCAGAGATCTGGGGAGAATAAATTATAGCAGGAAGTATAATCCAACTGGCCTCTGTATTGAGAAAATGGCAGAGACTTAACCCACTAGCTGGATAGTTGCACTAGGCTCCAGTGATCTTCATGGCTTCCTTGGTGAGTCCTCTGCTGTCATACAGGCCAACATTAAATCTTCTGCAAAAGACAGCATCTGCCTTTTAAATAAGAACCCTAATCCTAGCAACAGGATCAGTATGAGTTCATGGAGGTTAATTAACCCCTTGATGAGTTAATACCAGCATGGCATAATCAACACTTTTCAACATCACCAGCTCTTGAAAGGGAAAACTCAGTAGCCATCTTTAGAGATGCTTCCCCCTCCCCTCTTCCAAACTGACCAGCAGCTTTAGAAGCGATCAGAAATTGAACGTAGGGCTGGAACAATAAATCTATGTATCCTGGACTTGGCAAAACAAGATATGGGGAGTAATGGATTCAACTGAACAGAAGTTGACCTCAGAGGAGAGTAGGACTGGAACAATAAATCTGAATTTATATATCCTGGGTTCAACAAAAGCAGGACATAGGGAGTAAAAAATTTATGTCTCTGTAGATACCCTGAATCCTGTTAGCAATAAGTAACCTCATGCTTATAGTTCAGCCAGTAACTTCAAAGAACTGCCTCACCCCCTAGCCCCCCATCCAATCCCATGATATGTAATTCTCTGCATGTAAACTTTTCCTCTATAAACCCCTTAAAGTGAGTGCTCAGGGCCGTTCTCCTCCACCCGCTGTGTCGGATGCTGGATGGTGGACCAAGCTTGCTTGTTTTGTTAATAAAAACCTCTGTTTGCTTACATCGGATAATGGCTCTATGGTGGTCTTGCTTGGGGGTCTTGCAACCTGGGCACAACACTCTGAGGTCCATGGTTCCAACATTTGAGCTTTTGGAGAAAGCTTGTTACTCAAACCACAACAGGGGCTGCCTGAAGAGCAAAAACACACAGACATTTTAACATTTTAACATTTGATTTTCGTGGAACTTAAGGACAAAATTAAGATCAGTTGTGGCAGCTACATGACATTTGACTTTGTGTGCTCGGTAAAAATAGCTAAGTAATTGAAGTTAAGGTGACTTAAAATAAATAATCACTGGGTATGTTTTCTAGTTTCAGATGAATAATTTCCTAACAGATGTCCCCCCCATCCTGTCTTGGGCAGAATGCACTACATAATTACTAAAGATATTTCTTTTTTTTGGTTTTTCGAGACGGGGTTTCTCTGTGCAATATTGGCGCCTGTCCTGGAACTCACTCTGTAGCCCAGGATGGCCTCGAACTCACAGAGATCCACCCGCCTCTGCCTCCCAAGTGTTGGGATTAAAGGTGTGCGCCACCACACACAGCTTTCTTTTTTGATTTATATATGTGTATATACTTATATTTTAGAGTTTTTTGAAATTTATTTCTAAATGTCACTGTTTAAAAGGCAACAGATTTGTAGTAAATATACTTGGATGAGCAAAAGTAAAACTTAGCACAAAAATATGAAATTTGACATAGTAAAATTTGAATACAGTGTTCTGGATCCAAGTAGAATAGAAGTAGGTAAGGACTGTGGTTACCTCAGCATTCTGTGGTATATGTTGAGATCAACCAAGGTTTAGGATAACTACTTCACATTTACATCAATGCTGACTGGAAGCCAAAGAAATCTATTTTAGGCTAGCTGTTCAGAGAAATGATAGGGCTAAACTTCCTTGTAAATCAATTATTTTTAAGGTGATCTGTTCTCTTTTGATAGCAATTGAGGTTAAGTCAAACACAGAGAGCCCTTACAAAGACCAAGTGGCAAATGACTAATTGTTTCCAGTCTTTGTTCTAGCTCACCTTTAATGTGATTTGCTTTCATGTATTAATTGACATTCATAGATAGATTCTGTCAGGCCAAAGTTTCAACTGTACTTCCAACTTCAGGATGCTCCCAAGCAGAATTAATGATATTTCTAAGTTAAAAACAAAACAAAAAGAAGTGAGTCACTGTTCTTCATTTTTCCTGCAAACTGGGGGACATTTTAACAATGTCCTTATTGCATACAGAGAAGCGTAGTTATTGGTCCACTGGCACAGGATGCTGAGGCAGGAGGATTATGAAATTTTAATATGTCATTCTGGACAACACAAAAGACCCTCCTTCAAACAAGCAAAGCAAAACAAAGGAAACTAAAGCAGAGAACATTTTAATTTTGCATTCCTAGGTCACTAGGAGAATGGAAGTCCAAGGACACTCTTGTTAGTCTTCCTCTTTGTGCTGTTTCATAGCAAACACACATGCTGGTCCACTTTATTCCATACTAAAGAAATCTGGACTTTTCTGAGGTATAATAACCTACCCCCACTTTTTCTGCAGACCGTTGGGTTCTCCCTTCCTGGTCCTGAACACTGTACCATCTCTGCCCCTGTCACCTATGGTCTAGATCTTAGGTTCTCACTCTGTGCTCATGGTCTTTGAGTACTGGTACCCTCTTAGACTCATTGCTGACCTGTATTCCCCACTGAACCCAAAACATTTATCTGGATATGCTGGTTAGGACAAGATAAACTACTCATGCTGTTCATGTGCACAAGGTTGAGGGTCCTCATCACAGTTCCTCAGATGAGGTAATTGCACAGTGGAATAACTTATCACTATTCTTTAGATAAAAGACACACTTATGATCCCTTTAAATGCCTACAGAAATTCTTCAAAACATTTTCCCATTGGCTTATGTGTCCAATTACATTCACATTCTCCCACATTGTAACTTCAGAGTGACAGCAGAAGTTGGGTCTGTACTGTCCCTGCATGTATGTGGTGTTTGTCACACCACCTGGAGGGTGGTCAGCAGCCACTCCTCACCACGTTTGTCCTGGTGGGACTTGCAGAACTGGTACACTGGGCTAACACAGTCCCTGTACTGAAAGGTCCAGCCTCGTGGTGTTTACATTGCAGAGACCAATAAATAAGCACACGACACAAAGCAGGCCACCCTCAGTGTCTGGATTTAAATTATCCCTGGTGATTGTTGGGAAAAAATGGTTTTATGATCAGCCATAGCAACTTTTTGAATACCAATCATTTTCACTATTTCACAAGATAAAATAATAATAATCTCAGGCTGCAATGATGGCCCAACAGTTAAGAGCATTTGCTGCCATTTCAGAGGACCTGAGTTTGGTTCCCAGCATCCATGTTAGGGATCTCACAACTGCCCATAATTCAGTTTCAGGGTATCAGCACTCTCCTGTCTCAGCAGGCTCCTGCATGTGTATGATGTACATAAACTCACACAGACATACATACGTACATATTAAATAATAAAAACAAATCTTTAAAAATAATCTCTAGTAAATTTTTACAAATATTATCAGAATCAATTTTTACAAATATCAGAATGACTTGAAAATACATTCAACAATCCACCAAGGATTTTTATATAATAAAATGACTAACTACCCTAATTGTCATCAGAGAGCTTTTATCCAGTAATTGATGGAAGCAGATGAAGAGATCCACAGCCAAGTACTGGGCTGAGCTCCTGGAGTACTGCTGAAGAAAGGGAGGAGGGATTATATGAGCCAGGGGGGTTAAGGTCATGAGGGGGGAACCCACAGAGACAGCTGACCAGAGCTTGTGGGAGCTCATGGACTCTGGACCAACAGTTAGGGAGCCTGCATGGGACCGACCTAGGTCCTCTGCATGTGTGTGACAGTTGTGTGGCTTGGTCTGTTTGTGAGGAGGCTCCTAGCAGTGAGATCATGACCTGTCCCTGGTGCTTAGCTGGCTTTTGGGAAACTGTTCCCCATGCTGGGATTACTTCATCCAGCCTTGATGCTTTGAGAAGACCTTGGTCCTCCCTCAACTTGATGTTTATTCACGCCCAAGGGAGACCTACCTCTTTCTGAATGGAGATAGAGGAGGGGTGGATGGGGAGGGGGTAGATGGGAGGCTGGGGGTTTGGAACGGGAGGAGAGGAGGAAGGGGAAACTGTGGTTGGTATGTAAAATAAATGAAAAAATTAATAAAAATAAATAAAATGACTAAAATACCAACTACCTAATTACTGACCAATGAACTCACTGATGAATGTTTTGTGTGCAATCCACACTAACACGGAGAGGGAGGGGCTAATTCCATTTTCTCTCAATGATACAACAACTGTGCATGATAAATTCCAAAAGTTAAAATATGCCTCATTCATGTATGTCTGTGTACCACATGAATGCCTAGTGCTTCTGGGCCAGAAGAGGGTGTCAGATGCCCTGGAACTGGAGGGAGAGATGGTTGTGACCCACCATCTGAGTGCTGCTAACTGAACCCAAATCCTCGGAACAGCAGCCAGTGCTCTTAACTGCTGAGCCATTTCTCCAGCCTAGGTGGGTGCCTGGCTCCAGGAACAGAAAGTTTAGTTCGGGTGCATAGGATGGAGTTATTCTTGATCCTTTGACTTTTAACAAAGCTTCAAAATGACTTGATAAATTGTATCTGTAGCCTGGCACTGGTGGTGAACACATTTAATCAAAGCATCAGGAGGTAGAGGGAGTTGGTGGATCTCTGTGAGTTCAAGGCCAGTCTGTCCTACAGTGCAAGTTCCAGGACAGCCAAGGCTACACAGAGAAACCCTGTCTTGAAAGAACCAAAAAAAAAAATTATGTCTAGAAATGATTTTTTATTTGAACCAATTTTTATGGTTTCATAGAACAATTTGGTTTGAGCACTCTGTAACGCACTGTCCCTTTCACAAATGTTCTCAGAGGAGAGTACCAGCAATTTGTGTATAGGACGCAGTTATCTGCTGGCCCACACTGCAGGTAGACTCCAGATTCCAGTCACTGTTGCAGACAGTAGGGTGGAGACTGAATCCTCCCTCTCTCTGTGGTGTCCTTTGCCCTGATTCTTTCCATCATACGAAGCCCAGCAGGCTGCAGAAGGCAGGAAGACTGTAGAGAAGAGAGAAGTGCAGAGTTGTGCACACAGGGCCTGCTGGTTCCTTCTGATGCTCCTGGGTACTTCTCACTCACCAGGTCAAAAGGATTTACCCTTCACTGTGGGTGCCAGCTTTGGAAGGGACACATCTCAACAGAGCTTGGAGTCTATTCCCTTCACCACGTCCTTTAGAACAGCACACGTGTGACTGGCTTGTGAGAAGAGGCTCAAGAGGGACACCCTTCCCTCTGTCCCTCATGGCTGTAATGGGCTGCCTGCTGCCAAGAAGGGGGAAGGAAATGGACAGTGGACTTGACTGCTAAGCCCCTGCTCATTCAGTTATTTTATTTCTTGGTTTTTCTTCATGGGAGATAGCAGCCTTAGGCTGAATGTATCATCTACATTAATAGTTCCTTAACTGAACTTTTATATATACACTCCTTCATATATTTTTCTATTTATTACCCATTTTGTTATTAAATACCTAGGAGAGTTGTCTTAAGCAAACATCACCATCCCCTCATTATAAGTCTCACATTCATGAAATCATAGCCTGGACTTGGCCTTCACTGTCTGTCCAACATCTACTTCAGTGACTGTTAAATAAAAGACCAGTGAATCCTTGTCCTGTGATTAAACAGCCATGGGATAAAACCCAACACTTTAGTCACTGACACCCATGAAAGTATAATGGAGCAGAAGAACTCCTGTTGCTGACACCATAGCCTTGGGATCGCCATATACCAGGGTACTGCTCACATGTGGATGGCACTGCTGTATGGAAAACTACTGTGCTGCCATTCACATGAAACCGCAGCACACAGAATTCTATACAGGCTTTGATGGTGGTAAAGAATCTCTCCATTCCTGGTTTGTACTTACTCCAACGCACTTCTTTTGGTTAACCACGTTAGTGTACAAGAGTGTTCCCTGTTGTGCAGCAACAGCCTCATGCACCTGATACTCACTCTTTCTTTGTTGTACTTGGAGACAACATGGGTGAATTAGCCTGTATTGTCTAGCTGTGTGCAGGTGCATGTGCACACAATGACCTGGTCACCTTAACCATATTGGTGATCTGGATGAGAAATGTCTCCCAAATGATATGGGATTTGATCTCTCAGTCCCCAGTTGGTATAGCTGTTGGGACATTTGTGGGTCCTTTGAGAGTTGGAGCCTTACTAGAGAACGTATGTCACTGGATTTTTGAGTTTTTATATCTTATTTGCTGTTTACTCTCTGCTTCCTGCCTGCCTTTGAACTTCCTGTCACTTCCTGCCATGTCTCCCTGACATGATGGATTCTTATTCCTCTGAAACCATAAGTACAAAACCATTCTTTTGTAAGTTTCTAAGTTATGGTATTTTTGTCTTGGCAATAGAAGGGTAACTAAGATTCTGCATCTCTCAGAGCATATCCAGGTCTTTAAGCAGTGCATGCATGTAAGTGAACAAGCCACTGGTGCAAATTCAGAAGGCCCAGGAGTACAGAGGCATGGACCCCTGGATGCACACTTTCTTGGCTGTGAAAACAGCAGAAATGCTACTGAACATCACTGGGGCCACTCCATCCTACACTTTTTCTTAGACACTATCCCCTCTACACCAGGACTTTGAGGGTCTCCCAGTTTCACTATGGGGCATAGCTGAAGTCACTCTAGGTCCTGGAACCCAAGGTGACTCTTCTCCTCCGGACCATGTTGTTTCCAAGCCCAAGGTGCTGGATTTTAAGATCTATGATGGGAACTCAGGTTCAAGGCCTCTCCTGGACAGATCCTCTGGTGTTTTGTAACAGGGCTTTCACATACGGAGAAGCATGGCAGGGTACCAAAGGGACAATGTCCGGGTTTTTGTCTGAAGCTGGATTGCTGTGACCCATGGCCCTTTTCCAAACTAAGCCACCCACCCTAGAATTCCTGTTAGCCACCATTCATTTTTATAATGGATGGGCCAATTTCCAGAAAGTCTTCTTAGGGAGTTCTGAGGTAGAGCTGGAGTAGGCAGAGTGCTGGTTGAGGGCTGCTATGTTCTGGGTGCTGGTCCTTGAATGACTCCTACAGACTCTTAGGCTCTCTGTAGACTCTCTGCAGGCTCTTTCAGAGAAATGGATTTGGACATAGATGGTTTCTTCTTCCTGTGTAACAGCATTCTTCCCAGAAGGGGTCCTGCTCATGACAGAAGGAATGGGCTGACTGTGGCTCTCTGATACATGGATCCCATTCCTTCGGGTGAAACTCGAACCCTCTGTCCTGTATTTAAGGTTTTCCAAGTTCAGAATTAGTCTGCAATTCCTAATGTGTGTGCTTTCGTTTTGTTTACATTGTATTGTTTCAAACTACTCAGGACTTCACACATGCGAGCAAGTACTATACCAATGAGCCACATTCCTAGCCCCACATTCACTTTTTCGTGCTGTATGTTATCTCTAAAAAGAAAATCTTGTTTATAAGCACTTTTTATGAGAATGCCTCAAAAATATATTATAGACATATCTATTCCTACTAGTCAGACTTTTTAGTTTTTTTTCACTCTTGACCCTCCATTCCCTCCCCCACTCTCTTTCTCTCTCTCTCCCTCTGTCTCTCCCTTTCTCTCTCCTTCTCTGTCTCCCTCCCTTTCTATCTCTCTCTTCCTCTCCCTCTCTCCCTCTTCCTCCCTCTCTCTCATCTCTCTTCTTCCTCTTTTCTCAATAGATTGAAGCCTGTTGGGAAAAACCAGCAAGACATCCCCATGATTCACCTTACAGTCTACTTGGTCTTTAGGAGAGAGTGTCATCCTGGCTTCTGGGTATCAGCCACTCCACAGAGCCCCCAACTAGCGAAGAGGGGAGGCTGCTGCCTCTGTCTAGAGTTCTGAATATTCCATTCCTAGGCTCCCTCGCTTGGATTGGCTTTCAGTGCACAGCCTTCATTCAGTGACCAGAACCAGCCTCCCAGGATCTTCCCTCTGCGAACAAGATCTCACTAGTCCACCTTACCATGCTAACCATGCCAGCATCACTGACAGTCCTTGGTGCTCTACATGCAGCTTTCCTAGTGTTCTGCCAGAGCATGATTTATGGTCCATCCAAAGCTCTCTGTGCTGGATCAACAGCATTGGCTGCTGCTGTAGACTGGTTCTAGCAAAACCTCTCCCTGCAGTTGTGAATCAGCACCCTCACCCATTCAAATGTACTCATAGGAATCTTGACATCTTCAAAAACAATTCCTCTCATATCAAACATATCTGGCCTTTGTGCCATTCATTTTCCCCACTAATCCATCCTACTGGGTGCCTGCTTCCAAGTTTCCTAACATGAGCTTAGCTTCTGCATTGGAATTTGACAATGAAAAAAACCCCCAGCAATTATGCATCTTCTGACCATTCACAATGCACCATCCCCTTACCTCTCTATTCTGGTCTTTAGCCACATCAGAATCTGCTTCACAGTATGTCCACATCATCGTCTCCTCACCCGTCCCTTCAAAACTCTTGTAATTTGATGATCATTTCCACAAATAATAACAGACATTTGTAAGAAAAAAGACAAAAAAGAAAGAAGGAAAGAAAGAAAAAAGGAAAGGAAGAAAGGACTGCAGCATCATTCTGAACAAATGTACATCCACAAGCCATTATCCAATCATCAAATAACCAAAAGTTCAAGACCCCCTAAATTCAGGTGGTTTCAATGGGTGGGAAATGGTGTCCACCAATTGGATCATACTCTGCAGCCACCTGGGTTTTTTCCCTGATTCACAGATTACCAGCTGTGGCTTAAAATTCTTTCTGCTGTTTACTGTCTTAATTCTGGATATTGTGTTTGAGAAACTTAACATGTTGTAATCTTTGCTGCAGAGGGGAAAATTCTCAGGCCCCACAGCTCCTGAACTCTGCTGCCAGGTTGACTCTCCAGACTGCAGGCTACTGGCTGCAAGTGGGTGTGTCTGTGAGGTTTGCTCTAACTCAGGCTCATAGGTTCCCACACAGTGGGGGACCCATGGACACATAAAATAATAATTTCAATCACAAACTATCATAATTTTCTATATATTAGCAATGTCCATTATGACTTCTGAATAAATGAATACTCATAAGAAATCTACCAACTTTATTGCATTTCAATCATTCTGACAGCCTTCAAATATACCACCTTTGCAGGTTACTTCTCTTCCTGGCTATGTGCATTGACTGACTGATCAAACATTAGAAAAACTGTCCCCACCCCATCACAGACAGGAGCATTGTTAGGGAGCAGAGATTCAAGACATCTGACTCTACCTACCAAAGTTCCCCATAGGCCAACAGCAAGGAAAGCTAGATGCTGGATAGATGACACCTGTCTCTGCACACCTTAAGGAACCTCCTTACCCCAGCGAACTCTTCCTAACCCAACAGGCAATCAAAAAAATCAAAACTGTCCTGTGTCCTCTGGTTAAGCTGACCTGTGAATAAAGAGTATCCTGGAGTCCAGGGAGATTCCTTTGTAGTCTTTCATGGGAAATGACATGGTGGGACTTTCTCCAGGAACCCAGCCAGGCACACATGCCATTGGCCTCAATGGGGAGTCTCAACATAAATACCAGCATCCTCTCCCTGACAGACACAGACTATCACCTACTCTCCAGGACTCAGGTGAGAGATGACTCCATGGACTGACCTACACAAACACTTCTGCTCTTTCTGTCCCAGAGTGTGATTTCCTTTTAAAGTAACCTTTGTTTTCTAAGTATATACGGTGTGAAGTTTGTGCTGTGCTGCAGGGACATGTGGGAAATGCCTCTCAGTGAATTGTGGGTTCCTGTAGGGGGAGACAATCTGTTCTTGAAGTCTCTCTTCCTCCATCAGTGCTGTCTTGCTGTCCTCCCAGACAGACTTGGATCAGGGCTGATGGGATCATAACTGAAGGTTTGTGATTTTGAAGAAGGTCCTGTTGCAAGGTAACTTAGGCGTCCCACTGGGATTCTAGTGAGTTGCAGTGGGAATGGACAACTAGCCTCTTCCTGGATTACAGATGTTTAAGGAGGAGGTACAAATTTGGGTGTGACTCCTAGATTCTCTTTTGATTTCCGCAGGATGAAGCTTCTCACTGGCCTCATTTTCTGCTCCCTGGCCCTGGGGGTCAGCAGTTGGTTTTCATTTATTGGTGAGGCTTACCGAGGTAAGGCTGATGCATGAAGTATGGCTTGTGGGGTTCAGCCAACCATTTCGAAACTTTTCCCCACTGCCTTGGTATGTAATTTCTTGGGTTTTTGTAGGGTGCCATACAAATACAAATCTTGTACTAGTGACTGTAATGGTCTGAACACAGCAGGTGGCAGAGCTGTGTTTGAACTTGGCTGAGCCTGAGACCAGTCTAGCCTGGTTGATGTGTCTGCTTGCTGTCTCCCATGTGAACTTGTTAGGTGCCTGTGAAATCCCCCATAGGCTTCAATGCTACTGAAGCCTGTGTCCTCTTAATCCCAGAGTCTCAGGAATTGATCTTGGGTGTGGCTGTCATGGCAGCTTTCAGCAAATCCCTATGTGATTGAACCTACAGCCACCACTGAGGACTGTAGCTCTAGTGCCTCCTCAAGCATCCACCCCACTGCAAGGTCTGTTTAGAAGGACTAGAAATGCCTGTTTACAGTGATGTGCATGCACACTGTCGAGATGGATTTCTTAGAAATCAGTACAGAAGTGCTCCCCATGTTCAGCCTTTCTCCCCCTTTCCTGTGTTTTCCGCATTTGGAAGTCCCTCAGAAACTCAAATTCATTCTTGAACACTCATTGTGGATTAAGGTTAATGTGACAGTGGCTCGGGACATTTTCAATTTGGGAAGATACGTTAGACGACTACTAGGGGATTGTGCTGTTGGGAGGAGGGCCGGATGCTGGAAACATATTCAGTGCTCAGATCAGCCCTGGAAACGAGGGGCCCAACACAGCAATAGGGCCAAGGCTGAGAAATTCTGTTCTGTGATGATAGCTCCCGTGTTTCTTTTCCACATTCCCATTGTGTAAAAGGAGGCAGCTCACACGTGCACAGTGTTTCTCACACTAACACATCACAGGTGGACCATCTTGTTTTTAAGGATTTTTAATTCATTAGTTTTTAAAAACATTTCTTTATCAATTCTTTGGAAATTTCACATCGTGCCCCCGAGTCTCTCTCACCTCCCAGTCCCTCCATACCCACCATCACCCCTGCAGTATGCTCCCCCCAAATTAATTCAAAACAAAGCAAAACAAAAAAACTCACCTCACTCCTCCGTCTTTCAACACGTCCTCCTTCATCCTAGTGGTATCAGGAGCTGCAGTGTGTCACGAAGTATGCCCCTTTTGTCCAGTCAGCCCCACCCACCAAATATTCATTGTAATGAGTCATTGGTCTGGTTCAAGGCTTCTGATCTGGTACACCATCAACCCTGGGCCCCCACTGAAACTCCTCTTGGTCATCCTGTTGTTGCCCCGAGTCATGGAGATCCTGCAGTCATTGTTCTGAAGGTCCAGTGCCCTTGTGCTCTCTAGCAGGTCATAGATGGGGCAGCTACTAGGGTGGGCCAACCCAAGGCCCGGCAGGTGGGTCTGGATGGTAGATAATCTGGTCAGTCTGGGCCACTGGAACCACCCCCTTAGGGAAGGGTCAGAGCCAGCACTCCTAAGCCCATGCCATCTGAGCCAGCTCTCCCTTGCCAGAGGCGGGGCCATCTCTCCCATGGGGGGCGGGAGTTGTGGCACCAGCTCTCACAGGAGCACCTTCTAAGAACTCTCAGTAGTAACCTGGAGAGACCAACTAGGGTTAGAAAATGTTCTTCTCCACCATGTCTCAGGCTGCTCTGACCACAGGCTCAAGCCATGAGTTTTTCCATCTCTGTCTTCCTCTCATGTTGTCTTTCCCACCCAGGGGCTGGGGACATGTGACAAGTCTACTCTGACATGAAGGAGGCCAACTGGAAAGATTCAGACAAATACTTCCATGCTAGAGGGAACTATGATGCTGCCCAAGGGGGTCCTGGGAGAGACTGGGTTGCTGAAGTCATCAGGTAAACATAGACCGTTGGGACACTGGGCCTGGTTAAAAGGTATTGACTGTGCTAGGAGACCAGGGGCAGATGAGCCCCAGAGAAGGTCATGCCAATCTGTGGCCCCTCCCCCTCCTGCTCATGCAGTTACTTCCTCCATTCATGCTCAGTGTGGATCCTGGGCTGTGGGCAGAGCCAGCACTCAGCTCATGCTGGGTAGGCCTGTTTCCAAATGCAGACAGGGAGTGACTCATCCCTGCCTGTCTGGTGATGGTCATTCAGTGTAGGGTGGCCAGACTGGCCTAAGCATTGCTGGGCTTGGCAGGGTCACTGTTTCAGGCCCTCTTTCCTGGCCCTTTCTAGTTTCCTCCTAAAGCCATTCCATGCAAATGAGAGAATTGAGGGTGTCAACTGTGGCGATGAAGCTTGGTGATAGATCTCCTCCATGTCTGCTTCTCCTAGTGATGCAAGAGAGGGCTTTCAGAGTCTCATGGGCTGTGGACATGAGATACCATGGCTGACCAGGAAGCCAACAGATGGGGCCTCAGTGGCAAGGACCCCAATCACTACAGACCTGCAAGACTGCCTGACGAATACTGAGCATCCTCCTTACTGCCTCAGGAGGCTGTGCTGCGGGCTCCGGGGTCAGGACATGGGGTTCTTCACTTTAGTGTCCACTGTGGGTGTGGAGGGCATACAGTGCACAAATAATAAATTCGTAAGAGATGAAGTTTCCTGTCATTGTGTTTTAGTGGGTGAAGCTGTTTGGTATAAAGGGTCAATACTAAACATAGTCCGGAATAGAGTATTTAGGCTTAGGACTGATGTTCTCAGAAGTTACATAGAGAGATAGTTCTTGATGACGGCCCCATTCCCCATTTAGGCTCATGTGACTATTCCAGTCCCTGAAGTTACAGAGATACTGTTTTCAGACCTTTCCATATCGTGACCTCCACCATCTGTGCCTACTGTTCCAGAAATTTCTCTTCTCTCGCTGCATTAGTCTGATATTTCTCTGCCTCTATGGACAGCGACACAACTGTGGGAAAATTGCCGTGGTGAATTCTGCCTCAGCCACTGCCATTTTGATCCTCTGTCTCAAATATACATTTCTCTCCCTTCTTCCCTCCCTTCCTCTTTCTCTCCCTCCTTCTCTTTTTCTTTCTTTCTTTTCTTTCTTTCTTTCTTTCTTTCTTTCTTTCTTTCTTTCTTTCTTCCTTCCTTCCTTCCTTCCTTCCTTCCTTCCTTCCTTTCTTTCTTTCTTTCTTTCTCCCTTATTTCCTTCCTTCCTTCCTTTCTTTCTTTCGTTTGTTTCTTTCTAGATTTATTTATTTATTATATATACAGTGTTTTGTCTGCATATATGCCTGCATGCCAGAAGAGGGCACCAGATCTCATTATAGATGGTTGTGAGCCACCATGTGGTTGCTGGAAATTGAACTCAGGACTTCTGGAAGAGCAGCCAGTGCTTTTAACCTCTGAGCCATCTCTCCAGCTCCCCAGGCTTTTTTGTATAGGTATGCCACTCTGCTTTATCCATCATGTCATGGGTCTGACTCAAGGCTTTTTCATTATGACCCCTTTTCATAGAGAGAAGAACATCACTTTGAGAAAGCCTTATCTTAACCTTAGGAATCCTAACCTAGACACTGCACTGGGGACCAGGGATATAGCTCAGTTGACAGAGTGTTTGCTTAGCTTTCATGAACCTTTAGGGGATCCTTAGAACTGTGTAAACCTGGTGATGGAGCACATTTATATTCCTTGCACTGGGGAAGTAGGGGCTGTCAGACCAGGTTCAAGACCAGTGCTGGCTATATAGTGAGAGTTGAGGCTAGCCTGGGATAAATGAGACCCTGTGTCACAATAAAACACACACACACACACACACACACACGCATGCGCAGATATGGATACATATGGATATATATCCCTCACATTAAAATAATAGTAGCATTGTAATTTCTAAAGTACTGGGGGTATAGATCAGTTGGTAGAGTGCTTACCAATATGAATGAAACCCTGGGTTCTATTCCAAGCACTGCATAAATTGGGTTTAGTGTCTCTTACAAAGTGCAGGCAGGAGGATCAGAAGTTCAAAGTCCTCCGTGGATACATAAAGAGTTGTAGATCAGCCTTTGATAGTTGAGACAATGCCTCAAAAACAAAAACATTTCAGGTAAATGGATGGAGCTGTAAACAATCATCCCAAGTGACCTAACCTGGTCTCAGAAAGGCAAACATCACATGCTTTATCTCTTTTGTGGATGTTATCTCTGAATTTCTGTTGCAGTTAGAATTCCTACAGAGGGGAGGGATAGGAAGGCACAACAGGTGGGGGTAACTTTCAAGGGAAGGGGGCAGTCAGTTTTCTCTGAGGGTGTGAACCATGGTAGGTGGAAGAACACACATCCGAGATTTGGAGGACACAAACGGGACATGGTGACTTTAAAAAGAGAGAGAGCATGGAGATGGGTGCACAGGGAGGTGGGAGGTGGATCTGGGAGAAGCTGGGGGGGGGATATGATCAAATAAATTCTGTGAAATTCTCAAAGATTTCATAAAAATATTACTTTAAAAAGAAGAAGAGCAGGTTGGATGGATGAGCAGATGAAGATTCCTGGCACACAAGTCTCACAGCCTGAGTTCGATCCCCAGAGCCCATGCACAGGTGGAAGAGGAGAACTGACCCCACTAGATACCCTTGGATCTCCACAGCTGTGTGGTGGTGTGTGCCACACATACACTGGCCACCAATAAAAAATGCTGGGGTCTGGAGAGATGGCTCAGTGCTTAAGAATGTAGTGTGTTGCTCTTCCAGAAGACCTGAGTTTGGTTCCCAGCACCACATTGGGAGGCTCAGAACCACCTGTGATTCTAGCTCCAGAGGATCTGGCTTCCCCTCTGACCTCAGTGGGAAGCTGCATTCATGTGTTCTCCCACATCCATGTAATTAAAAATAAAATAATAACAAAGGAGAAAATGAACCTGTTTCAGACTTTAGTGAGGCACAGTTTTAAATGTGTCTCTAAGGAAGTTTCCAGAGAAGAAGAGGGAAAGTTTCTCCCTAAATGTGGGTGACACCATAGCATGATCTCAGATGGGCACACATAAAAATAAACAATGAAATAAATCTAGTTTAGGTAAGTAAATCTTAGTGTGCTTCTGTTTTTGTATATAATATTACCCTCTGGAAACTTTATAAAATGTAGAAATGTATTTACCTCATGATGCTACAGGCTGGGAAGTCCAAGGATGGAATCTGGTCCCTGGTGAGAGTCTTGTATCTCAGTCCCTCTGAGAACATCATACTGAGAGACAGATCAGGTCTGGTAGCTCAGGTCCCTTCCTCTTCTCACAAAGACATTAAAGCCATCATGGGGTCCCATCTTTATGAACTTTTCTGATCCCTACTTACCTCTAAACCTCCAAAACCCACTGCTGGCTGAAGCTGGGCATGAAATTTCTAACATGTGGACTTGTAGGGGAGACATCCACATCACAGAGGCTTCTGTCTCTGTTGGGATTCTGTCAGGAGAGAACCCAGTGAGACAAGGTGGCAACAGCAGCGTTCCCCAAGGGGTGACAAGGTGCAGAGACACTGGGGCACCCCTGGACACAAAACACTGAATCCTATCAAAGGCTCTCTCATTTTCTGCACATTAGCAATAGAACAAGGCTAGAGGAAGGACAGAGAAGTATGTCCCTGGGACTGGGCGTTGAGTGTCTAAGGTCTCATTCCACTTTTTGTTCTCTCTGTTTCCTGCTTGGGTTTGAGCTGTCTCCTCCCACTGCCATGCCTTCCACTAGCTGCCATGTCTCCCCAGAACAATGGAATTTTTTAAAACTTTCTTTATTCTTCACGTCTTTCACATCATGCCTCCAAACCCCCCCCCCCATCTCCCTCTCCCACCAAAACAAAATAAAATAAAATTTTAGAGAAAAAAGGGGGAAATGGAATAAAGTGAAAATCCAGTCATGGAAGCTGCATTGTGACACAGTGAGTCATGAAGCAAACCCTTTATCCATACATTTTTACATGTGGGTGTTCATCATAAAGAATTGTTGGTCTGGTTCAAGGTCCCTGGTCTCTGCTACATCATTGACACTGGGCCATCACTGGGATTCTTCCCGGATATCCGTTTCTACCCTGTCTCCTGGAGATCCTGCAGCTCTGCATCTGCCAGATTGTCGACCCCGGTCCCCGTTGGGGTGGTTGTTGGGCTTGATGTTGGGCTTGGCCAACCCTGGTTCTGGGCCTAGGTAGTTCCAGGGTTGGTCAGCCTGCCAGCTCTCCCCTGTCTTTCCCACCAGGGGGAGCTCTTCAGCACTGTCCTGACTAGTTCACCCCTTGCAACAAGGAACAATGGCCAAGGCCAGTTCTCCAGCCTTCAAGTCCTCAGGGTCAGTTCTCCCACACCTACATCTTCAGGCCCAGCTCTACTGTGTTGCCCAGGTGAGGTATAGGGGCCACTCTCCTGAGTGCTGCAGCTGATGAGGGGACAGGGACAGCTCTTCCTACTATTATGACCTCAGGGCAATCTGTTCCATGAACCTCAGGTGTTGATGGGTGTGAGGTGGGGGCATCTTTCCTCAACCCCTGCCAGTATATGACAGATGAGTAATGGGGACAGCTCTCCCATGCACACAACATTAGGACTGGCTCACCCACACCTCTGCCAGAAGGAATGATGGATTCTTATTCCTCTGGAATTATAACTAAAAATAATTTTTCTTCAAGAAGTTTCTTTGTTTAAAATATTTGTTATAGCAATAGAAAGTAACTAAGAATCTGCATCTCTCAGAACACATTCCTGTCTTGTAACAGGCTCCCAGACCAAGCTTGGCACAACTATCTCCATGATGGAAGCACCATTCAGGCCATAAAAACTTAGCACATTGACAGCATCATCTACCAAATCGAAAACAAAGACCTAATTCATTAAAGTTCTGGGAAAGTCTCTAAATGTACTAACCTTGCCTTTTGGTTTCTGCAGTTCTGCCTTTAGTTAACTACTGTTCTTGTTAAATAACTGAAGTGTGTTGACCCAGAACATGGTATTTGTGATGACCCTGAGAAAGGTTTGGAGCTTCAATGGGATTCCAAAACACCAAATGTGGTCACCATCTAGCTACTAAAGACTTATTTTCTTGGCTTTTGGTTTTTCATGAGACAGGTTCTTACTATCAAGAAAGGGTCTCACTATATAGCTCTGGAACTCACTATGAAGACTAGGTTGTCCACAACCTTACTGAGATCCACCTGGTCTGCCTTCCAAGTGCTGATATTAAAAGTGTGCACCAACACTCCTTCTTTAAGAAAGACTTTCTACTTAGACCTGTCTCTGGTAGTCTTCTCTGGTGGACAACCACAACATTCTTTAGTCAATGTACGAGTGCAGGTGAACCCTCCAGTGGAGGAAATTGTGAGGTGGCAGGTGAACAGAAGCATGGATCTATTGAGGCACAATTTCCTAGGTTGTTTCCTAGGATTTCACAAATCCGTAGTTTCACAATGGAGCTGTGAGTGAACATAAATAGGCCTGTTGCATCCCACCCTTTCCTTTATTCATTATCTCTCCTTTTCCAGGACACTGAATGTCTTCCACAGTATCAATTCAGCGCATAGCTGAAGTCACTGTAGGTTTAGGACCCAAGGAACTAAGTGACCCGTCACCTCAGGACCATGCTCTTTGCAAATCCACTTTGCAAATGATCTATGATGGGAACTCAGGGTCAAGGCCTCTCCTGGACAGGTTCTCTGGTGTTTCGTAATAGGGATTTCTCTTGGAGATAAGCATGGCAGGGTACCATAGGGACAATGTTCAGGTTTTTGTTGCCTGGAGCTGGATTGCTGTGACCCATGGCCTTCTTCCAAACTAAGCCACCCATCCTAGAATTCCCATAAGCCACCCTTCATCTTTTCTAGGGGTGGACCAATTTCCAGAAAGTACACTGATGGAGTTCTGAAATAGAGAGCTGGAGTAATCATAGCACTGGCTGAGGGCTGCTATGTTCTGGGTGTTTGTCCTTGAATGACTCCTACAGACTCTCTTAGGCTCTCTGTAGACAGACGCTCCACATCTCTTTCAGAGAAATGGACTTTGACATAGACTGTTCCTTCTTCCTGGGCAACAGCATCCTTCCTTGGGTGGGTAATGATCATGACAGAAGGAATGGGTTGACTGTGGCTCTCTGACACATGGCTCTCATTCCTTAGGGTGAAACTTGAACCAACTGTCCTGTATTTAAGGATCTCTGAGGGCAGAGTTGCCTGAAGGGACTTACGTACAGTCTTTTGTTTTGTTTGTTTTGTATAGTTTTAAATCACTCAGACCTCACATGTGCAAAGCAAGCAATACACCACTGAGCCATGTCCCTAGCACAACACCCACATTTGCATGGTGGGTGTCATCTCTGAAAACAAATTCTTGCTTATAAGCACTTTTTATTAGAGCTATTTCAAAAAACATGTTATATCCATATCTATCCACGCTAACCAACATTTCTCTTTTCTTCACATCTTGACACCTTCACACTTCTCTCCTAACAGCTTTTAAGAGTAAACTGAGCCCTGTTGGAGAAAACCAGCAAGGCATTCCCATGATTCACCTTACAGTCTACTTGATCTTTGGGGAGGGTGTCATGCTGGCCTGTGAGTATCAACCACTCTAAGGAGCCCCCAAACTGTGAAGAAGGGAGGCTGTTGCCTCGGTCCAGAGGTCTGAATATTTATTCCCTTAGCTCCCTCTCTCGGATTGGCTTTCAGTGCACAGCCTTCATTCAGTGACCAGAACCAGCCTCCCTGGATCCTCTCCCTGGTAACATGATCTCACTAGTCCCCCTTCCCTTGCTAACCCTGCCAGCATCACTGACAGTCCTTGGTGCTCTACAGGCTGCTTTCCCAGTGTTCTGTCCAGAGCACAGTTCAGAACTCCATCCAAAGCTCTCTGTGTTGATCTAATAGCACTGGCTGCTGCTGTGGACTGGTTCCATGAAAAGATTTCACCATAGTTCTGAAACCAGCACCCTCACCCATGTCTTAGGCATCATGACATCTTAAAAAATAATTCATCTTATATCAAACACAGCTGTCCTGTGTGTCATTCATTTTCCCCACTAATCTGTCCTAGGGGTGTCTGCTTCCAAGACAAATGCTGTAAAAGTTTCCTAGCATGAGCTTAGCTTCTGCATTGGAATTTGCAGGTGAAAAAAAAATCCCAGCAATTAGCACATTGTGCCTTGGCTATATGCATCTTCTGGCCATTCCTAATGCACCATCTCCTTACCTTTCCAATTTGGTCTTTATTCCAGCAATTTCAGAGCTTGTTCAACAGTACGTACACATCACTGTCTCCTCACCCATCCCTTCAAAACTCTTTTTTTGTTTATCATTTCCACCAATAATAACAGACATTTGCAGTTTAAACAAGTAGAAGAAAAACAAATTAGTAAGTAAAGAAAGAAAGGGAGGGAGGAAAAAAGGAAGGAAGGAAGGAAGGAGGGAAGGAAGGAAGGAGGGGAGGAAGGAAGGAAGAAAGGAAGGAAGGAAGGAGGGAAGGAAGGAAGGAAGGAAAGAGGGAAGGAAGGAGGACAGAAATGACTGCAGCAGCATCTGTACACATGTACACCAGCAAACCAACTACCCAGTCAAACACCCAACAGTTCAAGGACTTTCCAAGTCTCTAGAATGTACCTTGATTGAACTAAGTCCCAGGGTGTTTTAATGTGAAGGAACTGGTGTCCACCAAATGGATTATATTCTGAAGCCATGTGTCCAGGTTGAGCACTAGTTTGTGTGTGGGATTCTTTCTGGGTGGGATTAGCATTAGAATTGGTGAACTCAGCAAAGTAGATTGTCCTCTTCTGTGTCTGGGCATCAGCTAAGCCAATGAGAACCTGAGCCCATCAGCTACCTAGGACTCCAGCAGAGAGAAGGGGGAGGAGGGAAGAGGAGGAGGGAGGGAGGGATTGAGGGAGGGAGGGAGGGAGGGAGGGAGACAGAGAGAGAGAGAGAGAGAGAGAGAGAGAGAGAGAGAGAGAGAGAGAGAGAGAGAGAGAGAGAGAGAGAGAGCATGGCTTCAATACATATGCCTCACCATTTAGACAAGTGGAGATACTTGCCCTTTTTGCTTTACAAGAGTTTCTAGTGTAGCCCTGGTTAACCTGGTACTTGTTCACTCTACAGACCAGACTGGCCTTGAACTCAGTGATGCACCTGCCTCTGCCTCCTGAGTGCTGGAATTAAAAGGCATGTACCACCTTAATACCTGCCTGCTTTTTGCCTTTTATTTGTTTTGAGACAGGTTCTCATTATGTAGCCAAGGCTATCTCAGAACTCATGTACCTCCCATCTCAGCCTCCTAAATGTTGGGTTAGCACCATTTCTTGACTGCTACTTGTCATTTTAACCATACATCACATGAGGAAATATTTAGTACCCTCGGTTAGGTCCTTCCATGTGTTCTGTTGGCAAATATTTATACAGACTTACTGTGTGCTAGGTGGGCTGGTAAGTTTTAAACGTCAAGTTTTCATAACCTAGAATTACCTGAGCTGGAAGTCTGAACTGAAGAATTGCCTAGACCAGATTGGCTTGTGGGCTTGTCTGGGGGGGTTTTCTTGATTGTTGACTGAGGTGGGAAGACCCACCCAGAAAATGAGATGTTCCCTTTTATGTGCTGGCCCCAACTGTGTAAGAGTGAAGAAAGCTAACGGAGAGCAGAGGCAAGCAGGCAACATGGCTGCATTCATTCTCTCTGCCCTTGACCAGATGTGGTGGGACGAGATGTCTCACATTCCTACTGCTGTGACTCCCCTGCAATCATGAAGTGTCACCTAGAACTGTGAGCCAAATAAACCCTTTCCTCCTCTGAGTCTCTCTTCATCAGGGTGTTTTAGAAGCCTGGGTGGGCATTGTTTCAAGGAACAGGGATTCCTTGTACGAAACTACTGTGAACAAGACCTTGGCCTTCAGGAGTCTGGCCTTTTGGAACTGTGTCCATGTCCTATTAGGGTTTCTACTGGTATGACAAAATGTCATGACCAAAAACAAGTTTGGGAAGAAAGGGTTCATTTCAGCTTACAGCTTGCAGTGTATCAACCAGGGAAGTTAGGGCAGTGAGGTAAGAAAACTTGCCAAAATACAAGCATTTTATGTTATTTAGAACAAAACTATTATGGACAAGGAAACACTTGTCCATATGCTCTCTCTCTCTTCTTTCTTTCTTTCTTTCTTTCTTTCTTTCTTTCTTTCTTTCTTTCTTTCTTTCTTTCTTGTGCAGGATATTGAACTCAGAGCCTCACTCATGCTAGACAAACACTCTACTGCTGAACTATAGCCTCAACCTGTAACAGTTTATTTACCAGGAAGGATTGAGCAAGACGGATTCTGACAAAGCTTGTTGGATTTAACAGCTCTCTTCTCACCATTGTTAAGTAGAGAGAGGGCAGCTACTCCATGGCAGCAAGGTCCTAGCAGCCCTACCTCCTCTGGGACCTCAGCTAGAGAAAGGGACAGAGCTGGCACTCTTTTCCAGGGAGTGCTGCTCTCGCTGTACTCCTGAGATCCATTTCATATATGGTTGGTAAGTTCTAGTGGGGAACAATTACATTTTCTGATAGTTTGCTCTCTAGAGATAGGGACTCATGCCGCCCACACTGGCCTGGAACCAGCTTTGTAGCCATGGATGACCTTAAACTTCTGATCCTTCTGCCTCCACCTCCCGAGTGCTGGGAATACAAGCCTATGCTGCTGGGCTAGCTTTGTGTGGTTGTGCTGGGGATGGAAACCATGGTTGCAGACACTCTGGGAATGTGGACTATTGCTTGACTTCCAGTTCCAGCATTTCTGTATCTTTGGGGTCTGAGGTAAGTGGAAGAGGGACTCGGAAAAGGCTAGTTGATCAGCTTTAGTCGGCTTCACTAGGTACAAGCCAGCAATTCCCTGGAACTCTTGGTTATGCAGTGATCTGGCAGAGAGTCCTAAAGCCCGTTATTCTTGTCCTTGCAGCAGAGATTCGGAGATGAAGAAGGAATGCAGGTTAGATTGTCTGTACCAGTCAAAGTGTGGGTCTGTCTTTTTTTTTTTTGTTTGATACAAGGCTCATCTATGTAGCCTTGGCTGGTCTAGAATTTGCCTAGTAGACCAGGTTGGCCACAGAATCAGAGATCCACCTGTCTCTGCCTTGGAGTTCTGGGATTGAAGGTGTGTGCCCCATGCCCCACCTGTGGGTCTGTTTTGACTGCTCTTTCTGGTCCTGCAGCACCATGAGGCTTGCCACAATCCTTGTCTTTTGCTCTTCATTTGTGGGAGTCAGTGGTGATGGCTGGTATTCGTTCTTCAAGGAAGCCATACAAGGTAAGAATTTGGAGATAATGGGCACATTTAACAGTGCCAGAGATGCCCTCTGAGCAGAGGCCACATATCTGTAGGGTGCACATACACCTTTAAAAACTACAAATGAGTCAGGGCAGGGGTGTGGCTTTATGTGGCTTCCTCCTTCTACACTGGTCACTTGGCACCCTCTGAGGGATCTTTAGACACAGTTGACAAGGTCCAGCCTGTATTGCTGATGCTGATCTAAAGGGATTAGGATTTCCAGAGAGTGTGCTCCACAGAGGGAATTCACAGACAGCAAATTCCCCAGTCTCAGAGTGTTAGTGGACACTCAGTGTGTCTCCAGAGGCACATGAACTTAGTAAATGTGCACATGACTACAGATAGTACTTCCTATAAAATTCCCATCCTATTCTAGACAAACAGCCAAGAGCAAGCATGCAGAACTCCTGGAAATTCATCATTGCCATGTCATGTATTTCGATACCACAGTCTACTTGTAGTCAACACTGGTCACCCCAGCACCGTGTGTTCCCCTCAAACTGAAGCCAAAATACAGCCTCTTCCCTGTGTTGCTTATGAGGGATTTTGTCACTGGGGTGAGAAAAGTCGTGTTTTCCTAGTGGCCGTAGTTAAAGTGCTTTATCCTTCTCTTCTCACTGCACAAACTGTCCCCACATCTTCCCCTGGGATGTCATTGTCCCTTGTTTGTGCTCCTACTTGACAGCTCCCTCTTTTCTTTGTGCAGAGCACACACAGCTCCATACAAGTCACGGCCAGGGACACAGAAACTGTCAATCAGTCCCCCCCAATCTAATCCTTGGAGAAGTGCCCTCCTTATGGTCAACAGGGAAGCCCTCCCTGGGGACATACACTCACCTCCATGGACCATTTCAAAGGATTATGCTGTCAAGGGTGGAAATGTGAAAAGCCACGGGCTTGCATTCCTCCACCTCTGCAATGACCCCAGGTTCACCTTTGTAAGTTTCCTTCCTTTGTAGGGACTTGGGACTTGTGGAGAGCCCATCGGGACAATCTAGAAGCCAATTACCAAAATTCAGACAGATATTTCTATGCTCGGGGCAACTTTGAGGCCCAACAAAGAGGAGCTGGGGGCATCTGGGCTGCTAAAATAATCAGGTGATGGTCCTGCTGCGTCACGCCTCTCTCACTATTCCTGCCTGTGGCCTCTCCTACTCTCTGTGCTTACAGGGTCTGAGTGGTCTGGAGAGGAAGAAAGGGAGGGAAAGGATGGAGAGTGGGGATGGCTCCACACACAAAGAAAAAGTGAAACCCAAGAAGGGCTCTCAAATGCATCTTGTCACAGGGTGTGGAAAGTACAAGCAGGCTGAGGTCCTTGGCCAAGAGGTTGATATTTCCTCTTCCCTGTGCCTAAGTTTTTACTCCTCCAGTATTTTCTGGGTCATTTTCTGGTAGGAGAAGAGGAGAAAGCTTGGAGGTGGGGCTGTCTCACTCTGGTATTCATCTCTTGTCTCCCTTCCTTGGATTTCAGCACCGGCAGGAAATACTTTCAGGGTCTCCTAAACCGGTATTATTTTGGAATGAAGGACCATGGATTGGAGCCTCTGGGATAGAGAACTGGGGACCTGGGGAGTCAGTTGCACCTGCTTTTATTACAGATTGCTACCTTTAGGATTCAGCACACTTCACTATATTGGCCTATGTGTCTATGCGCCTACAGAGAAAATATAAAAAAATCAAAGGACAATAATGTCCATTTTGCTGTATGCCATCTTTGTACCCACAGTACCTGTTTTAACTCCTGCCACGAGTAGATGCTCTACAAACATGAGCTGAAAGAAGACAATGAAACAGTGTGTATTCCCCAGAAGTCAACACATTTGGAGGAGCGTCTAGAAGCTGTATAATGTATGAATGTTTCATTCAAGTTTTATTTGCAGATCATGGTGATGAGTCACCTTGAGATGAATCTGTAATTCTACACCAAAATCAATGCTCAAATTCTAGCCAGATGAGAAAGTCTTACTGTGGCATAGAACATGTTGGATTTTCTCAGCAATGCTTTGCAGCTCTCACAGAAATGAAAATTATGAAGTATAAGTAAATTATGAAGAGCCTCAGAAGAACTTAATAAGTATTTTGATACTAAGTGTGGTGACATATTCTTAAATTGAAGCACATAGGAAGTAGAGACAGGAATATGGCTGCAAGTTTGAGGCCAGCCAGGGCGATATATCTATATAGCAGATCTTGTCTCTGTCTCTCTTTCTCTGTCTTTGTGTCTCTCTTACACTCTCTCTAACACACACACACACACACACACACACACACACACACACACACACACTGAAATACTGTTTTCTCACAGGGAGCATTAGCAGAAAACATACCATGTAGTAGTGGCACACTGTATTTCTTTAAAGGACAAAACACCATATCCTGAAAGATGTACACCTATGTACACACTGCCAAGATAAACATGGTTCCAATTAAACTGAGATAATGGTCTCTTATCATTCAGATCCTTATACTCAATGAAAATGTTGTAGCCTTATTAAGATGGTTTTTGTCTTGTTTTTGAGTATGTTCAAAAAGAAAGGGAATAATTTATTCCTATAGGTGTGACTAGTTCCATCAATGCTGTCTTGTTATTAGTAAACTTAAGGCATATCCTAATTTAGGAAATTCATAATCAGTACATGTATGTTTGAGATTTGACAAAGCATGAAATGAAGCTTGCTCTCCATTTTGGCTACCGAGAAGAAACAATCAAGTTCAGTTACGGTGATGCTTAATTGTGGTTCCACTTGACTCAGTATTGACATACCTGGGTGAGGCAATGTGAAGAGGGCTCAGCCTGTAAAGTACCTTCTGCACAAGCATATAGACCTGACTTTGGACCCACAGCACCCACACAAAAGCTGAGCATTGGGCATGCATCTATAACCCAGGTGCTGAGGAGGGACACAGAGATGCACAGATCCCCGGGTTTGGAGGCTAGCCATCCAAGCCCAAAGAGTGAGTTTCTGGTGCAGTGAGAGCTTCTGCTTTAAAAAGAGAAGAAGACACCAGATATCAACATTTGTCTTTCATTTGCATGTGTACACATGTGTACCTCTACCTGTGCTCATGCGCACGTGCGCGCACACACACACCGATACATATGTATCTCTCACATTAAAATAATGTTTAAATATGAATTTTTAAGGTACTGGGGGTACACTAGTTCCTTTGGTAAAGTCTTGCCAAGATGTGTGATGCCCTGGGTTCTATTCCCAGCACTGCATAAATTGGGTTTAGTGTCTCTTACAAGGTGCAGGCAGGAGGATCAGAAGTTCAAAGTTCTCCGTGGATACATAAAGAGTTGTAGATCAGCCTTTGATAGTTGAGACAATGCCTCAAAAACAAAAACATTTCAGGTGAATGATGGGCTGTAAACAATCATCCCAAGTGACCTAACCTGGCTCAGAAAGGCAAACATCACATGCTTTATCTCTTTTGTGGATTTTATCTCTGAATTTGTGTTTCAGTTAGAATTCCCACAGAGGGGAGGGATCAGGAAGGCACAACAGGTGGGGGTAACTTTCAAGGGGGAGGGGGCAGTCAGCTTTCTCTGAGGGTGTGAACCATGGTAGGTGGAAGAACACACATCCGAGATTTGGAGGACACAAATGGGACTTGGTGACTTTAAAAAGAGAGAGAGAGCGTGGAGATGGGTGCACAGGGAGGTGGGAGGTGGATCTGGGAGAAGCTGGGGGGGATATGATCAAATAAATTCTGTGAAATTCTCAAAGATTTCATAAAAATATTACTTTAAAAAGAAGAAGAGAAAAGGAAAAGAGGAGCGGGTTGGATGGATGAGCAGATGAAGATTCCTGGCACACAAGTCTCACAGCCTGAGTTCGATCCCCAGAGTCCATGGACAGGTGGAAGAGGAGAACTGACCCCACTAGATACCCTTGGATCTCCACAGCTGTGTGGTGGTGTGTGCCACACATACACTGGCCACCAATAAAAAATGTTGGGGTCTGGAGAGATGGCTCAGTGCTTAAGAATGTAGTGTGTTGCTCTTCCAGAAGACCTGAGTTTGGTTCCCAGCAC